>NW_006771034.1:708088-756838 GCF_000442215.2 Lipotes vexillifer
ACAGATTGCCAAGAGGCACATGAAAAGATGCTCAACATCACTAATTATTAGAGAAATGCAAATCAAAACTACAATGAGGTATCACCTCACTTTGGTCAGAATGGCCATTATCAAAAAATCTAGAAACAATAAATGCTGGGAAGGGTGTGGTGAAAAGGGAACGCTCCTGCACTGTTGGTGGAAATGTAATTTGATACAACCACTATGGAAAACAGTATGGAATTTCCTTAAAAAACTAAAAATAGAACTACCGTAAGAACCAGCAATCCCACTACTGGGCATATACCCTGAGAAAACCATAATTCAAAAAGAGTCATGTACCACAATGTTCATTGCAGCACTATTTACAATAGCCAGGACATGGAACCAACCTAAACGTCCTTCGACAGATGAATGGATAAAGAAGATGTGGCACATACATACAGTGGAATATTACTCAGCTATAAAAAGAAATGAAATTGAGTTATTTGTAGTGAGGTGGATGGACCTAGAGTCTGTCATACAGAGTGAAGTTAGAAAGAGAAAAACAAATACCGTGTTCTAACACATGTATATGGAACCTAAAAAAAAAAAAAAAAATGGTACTGATGAACCTAGTTGCAGGGCAGGAATAAAGAGATAGACATAGAAAGAGGACTTGATGACATGGGGTGGGAGGGCAAGACTGGGGTGAAGTGAGAGTAGCATTGACATACACACTACCGAATGTAAAATAGTTGGGTGGTGGGAAGCAGGAGCATAGCACAGGGAGATCGGCTTGGTGCTTTGCGATGACCTAGAGGGGTGGGATAGGAAGGGTGGGAGGGAGGCTCAAGAGGGAGGGGATATGGGGACATGTGTATGCATATGGCTGATTCGCTTTGTTGTGCAACAGAAACTAACACAGTATTGTGAAGTAATTATACTCCAGTAAAGATCTATTTAAAAAAATGTATTGACATTTTCACTAATGTTGCAAAAACCGCCCTCCCTACAAACCCAGCTTTCAACATTGTTGTCTTATCTGAGCTTAACGAATCTAGTTTACTCCACAAAGCTGAACAAATTGTCTTTGTTTTGGGCAGTATCTACCTTTACCTAAAGCAATAAATGCCTCTGATTCAATCTGGGGGGAGCCACTGGGCAAAATAATTTGCCAAGAATTAAAAAAAAAAATACATTGGTTTACCATACCAAAAATATTACCCTGGTTACGTGAGTATTAAATGGGATTTGTATGTTTGGTAACTGGCAGAGTACCTGGCAGGGTGTAGCTGCTCCATTCTTATGGTTCCACTCTCCAGCCATCTTTTTCTAAGCAAGATACAGATATAAATCCAACCAAACAAAATAGTATTGAGATTTTCCCAGAGCACAAACTATTCTAGGCACTAAAAGTGACATTTCTTAAATCACCACTCAAAAAGTATTTATTAAGTAATTGAAATTGTACAAAGTACTTAGCTAGTGAGGAGCTAGCCAGGAACACAAAGACCATTAGAACACAAACACTATTTTATATGCTATGGAACAATGGTTTTCAATCTTGTTTATACATTGGAAACATCTAGGGAGTGTTTAAAAGGTACCAGCACCTGGGCTCCACTCCAAGAAATTCTGATTTAAATAGCCTAGGATGTGATCTGGACATCAGCATTCTTTAAAATTCCCCACTGGATTTTAATGGGCAGCCAAGATGGAGAACCGTGGACTCAAACTTTAGAGTCTCAAGTAGACACATCTGTACCTATTCATCTGTTCATTTATTTAATGGATATTTATTGAGCACCTACCCACTATGTTCCAGGTACCCCTCAAGGTGCTGGGGATATAGTAGTAAACAAAACAAGGCATCTGCTCCCAAGAGGCTAATGTTCTAGTAGAGGATAGACAGAAGCTACATACATAAACACATAAATATGTGTCACCGGTGATACAAGCTCTGAAGAGAAGTAAAGCAAGGTAAGGGACTAAAGAAAGAGTGCATGCATGAGGGTGCTTTTTAAGATAGGGCTACTGGGAAGTCCTCTCTGACAAAATGGCCTGAAGACCCAGAGAGAACTGAAGGAAGTGAGGAAGAGATCCATGCAGTTATGTGAGCAGGGCCACTCCAGGCAGAGGGAGAGTGAGCTCTGAGCTTTGAGGCGGGAGCATGCTTGGCATGTCCTAGGAGCGAGAAGGAGGCAATGGCCGGAGCGGAGGTCAGAGCAAAGCAGAGGAGATGGGCTGAGAGGAGCCTTGGTAAGGACTTTGTCTTTCATTCCAAGTGAGATCCTAGAGCACTGGCAAGTTCTTTTTCTTTTTCTTTTCTTAATCCAAAATTAAGCCATATTTATTTACTGTTTTTAAAGTTAAATATTTATTTTAAAAATTTCTTTATTGGAGTATAGTTGATTTTCAGTGTTGTGTTAGTATCTGCTGTACAGCAAAGTGAGTCAGTTATACATACATATATATCCACTCTTTTTTAGATTCTTTTCCCATATAGGCCATTACAGAGTATTGAGTAGAGTTCCCTGTGCTATACAGTAGGTCCTTATTAGTTATCTATTTTATATCTAGCAGTGTGTATATGTCAATCCCAGTCTCCCAATTTATCCCTTCCCTCTTTTCCCCCCAGTAATCACAAGTGTGTTTTCTATATTTGTGACTCAACTTCTGTTTCTGAGCAGAGCAGGTACACTCTCTGGCATAAGCTTTAAAAGATCACATGGAGGGCTTCCCTGGTGGCGCAGTGGTTGGGAGTCCGCCTGCCGACGCGGGGGACGCGGGTTCGTGCCCCGGTCCGGGAAGATCCCACGTGCCGCGGAGCGGCTGGGCCCGTGAGCCATGGCCGCTGAAAAAAAAAAAAAAAAAAAAAAAAAAAAAAAAAGATCACATGGAAAGAGATTGTAGGAAGCATCAGGTGAGTGTGGGAGGATGGAAGCAGGGTGACCATTGCAGCATCCAGGGGACATATGATGGGACTTGGGCCAAGGTGGACATATTGGAAGTGTAGGGACGTGGTTTTATCCAAGATGTACTGTAGAGGGAAAGCTGGCAGAATTGGACTTTGGAGGCAGACGTAGTGGAGAGTCAAGGATGACCCCAGGGCTTACTGCCAGGTAAATAGACAAGAATTTTCTCCAGTTTATGAATGAGAAACTGAGACCAAAAGGAAGACAAGTTGAATAATGCAAGAGCACAGAGCTGATAAAGGACAGCGTTAACTACTTACCACCTGCCAGTTCTTTAGGCTCCAGGTCCAGTCCTCCTATTTTGTTAGATTGTGAGGCCACAGTGATGTATGAGAGCAAATCCCACTTTCTTGAAGTCTGTAATCTAGCAGTGGAGTCAGAATCTAGAGATAAATACTAAGTTTTAACGGACTTAGTGGCAACTGCCATGTGCTAAGTGCTATGTGAGTGGGTGAAGCCACAGTGCTTTTTGAGATCTGAGTAGAGTGAGCATGACATGGTGACCTGGGAGAACTGGGATAGGAAGAATATAGAGAAAAGAAGGTTTCAATGAAAACCATTATTGCTACTAGAGTAAAGGCAAGGAGACTGATACAGGTACATATCATTTCTAGACATCAAAGTATAAATCTATTTGGTTAGACCAGAGGGTTTGAGTGGGGGGGCTGGGGTGTGGAAGGGGGAGGCTGGAAAATCAAGGAGTTAAACATGGGTTTGAAAAGATGATTTAGAACAATATTAGAGGAGACATTAAATGCTTACCTAATAGTGAGTGAGCCCATAGCCTCTTAATAGAGATAATAGAGATTAGAAAAATATCAATGTGATTTCAAGGGGATGATTAAACTTATTAGGAAAACAATAATAAAATCTTCACTAAAAACAGGTCAAGAATATACTTCCAATTTAATAACAATCTGGACTGATCAGCTAGTCCTTAGAAGATGTTTCATAATTGGGGGAGCCTTTGAAGTTGATGGGTAATTACTGTCAATAAAAACAGAGATCACTTTGAAATAATTAGACATTAAAATAAGGTGTAAAAGCAGTTGAGTGGCTTCCATTTGTACAAAAAACAAAACAGCTTCAGGCCAAATGTGTGCCTGACTCAGGAGAGGCTGGAAGCAGAGCTGTGTTTGACCACTCTGAAAAGTCTAGAACATTTTCATTTGTTTCTGGGGTGTGGCCAAGAGAAAGCAACTGGGAAATATTCATATTGCAAAACTCCCTCCATAATGCCTAACTGGTTTGGGGAGCTTGGAGGGTGTGTACTCAGCATGAACTGAGGGTATTTAGTTAGGTTTTCAATCCATCACAGTATCAAGTAGGATATTGTGCAAAGAGGATGAGCCAGGAGAATGGTCTCGGTATTTTAGTGTGGTTTTTGTCCCAAAAAGGAAACATGTTTTTAAATTAAAATTGTGGACTCTTTGAGAAAACTGTAGCCATACTGAGTACGTTTAAAAGAGAAAAAAATATTAAACTGATCTTCTTTGGCCTTTTAAAATACATCAACCCACTTGATATCTCTTCTCCTGCTTTAGTGGAATGTTTGGTCAAAGTGATTAAGTTTTTAAACTGAAGGATCTTTAGCTGTTTAGAAGTGCTCAGAGACAAAAAAGATGAATTTCAATGGGGTAAAGGGGAGGTAGAAAGTGAAAAAGAAGAACTGGTCCAACAATTTTAACAACTGAGTAATATTATTACATGTTAAATGTGAGTCCATCTTCAGTTTTCCATGGAAGGTCTTGGAATTCTGAAAAAACAACCTGAAATTATATAGGTAAGTTGTGGAAACATCAGAGAAACAGAACAAAACAAAACAAAAACAGAAACAGAAAAGAGGCAAAAAGATTACCTTTGAATGAAATAAACATGAGATGCCACAGAAATATATAGATAGGGGTATATGAGACAAAATTAGGGACCAATGTGGATTACATATTTCTTGTGAATCTAACTCTCTGGGTAAAAGGGAAGATAAGGTCCAAGCATGATTAGTGGGAAAGGGAGTGGATTACTTTGCTGCTCGCCTCAGTGTACGTGGCACAGCCTTTCAGGATGGTTTGGAGAAAAAGAAAACAATCAATGTGCTTCTCCTCTGCAAAGCCATTCCATCTGGGGGTGGGCAGGGGAAAATGGACTAAATTGCAGGCTTGATGGAGGAGGATGTATAAGCAGGAAGGGGATGGAGATGCAGAGTCATCCCACCCATCTTATAGATGTTCCAGAACCTGGAAAGATTGTTGGATATGGAAGAGGATCTTGTTTCCAATCCAAATGTGTCACTTACTTGTGATGTGACCATGTGCAAATTACTAAATCTCCCTTTTCCTTTAGCTACAATCCCCTTATGTGATGACTACCTCACACTATGTGTGTATGTGTTTTGCCTTGCTGTTTTTTTATTTTATTGGCACATAAACATGCAAGAGTTTTAAGTAATGGAGTGTGAATTAATCCTATTGAAAATCAAAGCAGTACCCAAGTGGGAGGTACTGTTGTCATTTTTTTTATTGGTGGTTTTGGTGGGTAGAAGTGAGGGTTTACCATATGATCCCTAGGACTGGTTTGGCACTGTCTGGCAGGACTCTTCTCTTTCGTCACGCCCACACCTTAGCAGTGGTTGTGAAAGGGAAAATAGGTTTTGTTTTCTAATTTTTATTGTGAAGGGCAAGAGGCTAAAAGTCACCAGGGAAATGAAAAGCTGTGAGAAACATTTTTAGGTGAGCTTCCAGTTGTCTGGCTTTCTGATCTGCTTGTTGGGACGTAAAATCATTTTGCTTATGTCCAGTGAAGAAAACAGTCTACTTCTAAGTCTCAACCCCAAACTTCTGTTATCCTTCGTGTTCTTAAAACTCATTGTGTTGTATTAATAGAAGAAAATGCATAATGTTTCCTTGCATTCATAACAGAATAAAATGATGACTTTACTTAAATTCCATGTAAGTGATTTTGCTTTGACACAAGGAATAATTTTTTGGTGTTTTGGTTGAAGACCCTGCAATAGGTTCCTAAGAAAGTTGGCTTATCTGTGCAGGACACACTTAAAAATAGGGCAGATTCCTGCCTAGCTTTAAGAAGGCAAATTACATTTCACTTATGTTAGTTTATTATATTTGGCCTGTTGATAAGTGTAATCAACTTTTTTCTGACATAAGTGGCGCATCATTAAATTGCATCCTCACTAGAACGTAACTAGATTTAGACTACAACGCAGTCTAAGGGTACCGTTCATATATATGGTATGTTGGAATACACAGGTCACACAAAACCAGACCTCATGTACTATGGTTGAAGGATGAAATTCAGCCTGCTCTCCACTTGCCAGCATTTGTCAAAAAATGCATTTGCACAAAGGCGTCAAGCAGGCTCATAGCTTCCCCAGAAGCTTCCACAGATTGACACAACTATCTCAAGTTTTGTATCATAATTCCTATTCTTTATCATAACCCATGGTAGTAAAACAATAGTTTTGGTTATAATCCATCTTCCTCTCTATTAAAAGGCATAACTTGATTTATACTCTGAAGAAGCAATTGGTCATGAGTGATACCAACTTATTCAAAAAATTGTAATTATTCTCTTGGAATTGTTTATCCATTTTATAATAGTAACTGTGATAGTTAATTTTATATTTCAACTTGAAGTGTGTTTTTGGATGAGATTAGCATTTAAATTGGTGAAGAAAAAAGAGATCACTCTCTAAAATGTGAGTGGGCCTTGTACAATCAGTTGAAGGTTTAAATAGGATAAAAAGACCAGCCTCTCTGAGCAAGCAGAAATTCTTGAGACCACCTTCAGACTTCATTTAATTATCAACTTTCCTGAATCTCTAGTCTGCTGGCCTTCAGACTGGAACCTGGGACACCAGGGCTTTCTGAAAGCATGACAGTCTCTGGTCACAGTGAGAATATCTGGACTTCTAAGATTGTGTCATCTCTGATACCCACTGTGTGTCCTGGGGTGGCCCACTCACCTTTCCTGGGGTTATCATCTGTAGAGTGGGATGAATAGCACCACCTGCCATATCAGGGATGAGTTGTGATCATTTACTAGATAAAGTTTGTAAAGTGTTTTGAAGATGAGAAGAGTACACCACGCTGTTTTATTGTTATATCTCATACTTGATCATATTCTTCCTAAAAGATCTCCACAAGGATTGGTGCACGCTTTGAGTTTTAGTGTCTGGTTTCTGTGGTAGATTTTATATCTCAATAAAAAGGTTGTATAATGTTTTGATTTTGGGGGGTGATTTTCCTAGACATCTAAGACATAATTTCTGAAACCTCTAAACCAGTTTCTTTTTGTTTCTCTTATATAAGCCAGGACACCACCCCTCCTTCAAGGATGCTATACACTAACCCACAGAGCCTCTTGGACCAACTGAAGGTAAAGGATGGCTGGCTCTTCACTCTTCTATCTATTGCAGGAGATAATCTTTGATTCAAAATGATAGGTCTATTATTAGCTTGAGAAATCTTCAGTTTTTGCTAAATTATGAAGTATCTTCTTCCTCGTTTCAGAACCTGAGGCATAGCAGAGAATCAGTGTGTTACTCATCATAAAAGGGCATAAATTCAAGACATTTACACACACAAATCAAAATTATTCATTTTCCCAAATATTGTTTAACAATCTGCATATGTATGTGGCAACCTTTGTTTCCCAGATGTATACTGTCTTGCATTTTTCTTTCAATGTGTGCCAGTAAAAAGAAGAGGGAGCTGAAAGAATCCTCCTCTTTATAATGACAAAGATGGGAAGGTTATGAAAATATTTGCAAACCATTCCCAGTTCTCACATTCCCAGGGGCAAAAAACAACGAAACTTTGGATCAGACAGTTCCACAGAGGCTGCCTAATTCTGAGCACTAACCAGAATCCAACCCACACCTCAATTGCCCCCTCGTGTTCCACCTATTTTTCTCTTTCTGCCACTACCAGTTAAAATTCTTTGTGTTCCTGACATTGAAAAATGTGTCGAAAGAAAAGCTTACTGGGGTCAACAAGCAAACATTAATTAAAATATTAATCATAAAGTCATGCCTCTAGACCTTGATATAGCTTCAGGTGAAAATAGAATGTCATCTGTGAGAAGTTGTTCCTAGGTTGAATCATTTTTAAATGACACTAATTACACATCAGCTTAGCTGTCACCAAAGATTGGTTCCGCTGAAATCGGAAAACGCAGAAGGCATAATGTTAGATTTCTAAAGGACAGAATTGAGAAGGAAAGTTACTCTGGTAGATGACAGAATTGGGATTCTGGAATATCTCAACTGGCCATGATGATAGGCTAAAACCAATGATGAAATCTACCAGGGATAACAAGGAAAGTCAGCACTGAGGTTCAGAAAATCAACCACAAAGATACAAAATGGAGAGACCTACTTAAACTGAACTTCCTTGGGAAAAGTGTTGACTGCAAACTCAGTTCAGGTTGATGTGACTGGGTTGACAAAAAAGCTAATGCCTCACAGATTACATTATAAGCTTTATAGTATTCATATCAGCAGATTTAATGATATAATTCATTCACCTGTTTTTTTCATTCAGCAGTCATGCAATATGTAGGGAATGGTAAATGTCCAGTTTAAAGAACACAGCCACTATGCAGCTTACTATGATGATGCTGTTGTAGGAATTCAGGATCTGTATTCCAAATTTTCACTTTTTTTTCTAGGAAGATCTTGAAATTTGGATTGTAACATAAAAAAATTCCAGTTTCCAAATACTCTGAATTAAAAAAAAAAAAATAGGCTCTATCTAGCTGATGGGCTTCTCATTTTTACTTCTGTGTTAGACATATTGTCTGGATCTTAGGAGAAAGATATTGAATGGTGATAGATGTTTAGCTTTTGTAATGTTTTAAGTCATCTTATAAGTGACAGTTCAATCAATGGAAGTGAATGAAATCGCCAGGGAGTGTATATAGAGAAGGAAATTAAAGCCTTATGCCTGCTTTGTTTTGGGCTAACTATATATTTTTTAGAAGTGATTTTAATTTATCTACAGATCTTCCTTGAATTACAATGGGGTTATGTCTTGATAAATTCATCATATGTTGAAAATATTATGTCAAAAGTGCATTTAGTACACTTAACCTACTAAACATCATAGCTTAGCCTAGCCTACATTAAATGTCCTACAGTTGGGCAAAATCATCTAACACAAAGCCTATTTTACAATCAAGTGTTGAATATATCATATAATTTAATGAATACTGTACTGAAAGTGAAAAACAGAATGGCTGTATGGGTACAGAATGGTTGTAAGTGTATTGGTTGTTTACCCATGTGATTACATGGCTGACTGGGAGCTGTGGCTTGCTGCTGCTGCCCAGAATCACAAGGGAGTATCCTACCACACATTGTTAGCCTGGGAAAAGATACAAATTCAAAATTTGAAGAATGGTTTCTGCTGAATGCATATCGCTTTCACAACATTCTAAAGTTGCAAAATCATAACTTGAAACACCATAAATCAGGGACTGTCTGTATTGGCTTTGTAGCTACACCACTTTGCATTAATTTTCAGTTGTTGCTCTAAGGACTGCTGTACACATTCTTAAATTTTAACTGTCCACTTAGAATTAATATCATACCACTTCATGTAAAATACACAAACTTAGCGGTTATGTAGGTCCATGTATCTTATACTTTTTGCCATAGTTGCCATAAATATCATTACCTACACGCTTTATAAATCTCATAATACAAAGTTGTAATTGTTTGCTTTAAATAGCCTTTTTTATTTACCCACATATTTACTATTTCTAGTGTTCTTCATTCTTTTCAAAAGAGGAAATTTGTACCTAGTATCAATTCCCACAGTCTGAAGAGCTCCTTAAAGCATATCTTGTAGTACAGATTGCTGGCAATAAATTCTCTTAATTTTTATTTAATTGAAAATGGCTTTAGTTTGCTTTCATTCTTGAAGATTCTTTTCATTAGATATAGAATTCTAACTTGAAAGTTTTTTTTTCAATCATTTCAACAAATTGATCAATTGCCTTCCGGCTTCCATAGTTTCCGATGAGAAGTTAGCAGTCATTTATAATGTTGTTTCACTACATACAATGTGTCATTTTTCTCTGGCTGCTTTAGGAACTTTTTGTCATCTTTGGTTTTCTTTAAATTAACCTTTATGGGCCTTGTTATGATTTTGGGGGGATCTTGATTGACTTTGCTGACCTTCTTGAATCTGGAATTGTCTCACCAAATTTGGGAAATTTTCAGGTATTACTACTTCAAATATTTCTTATGCCCTATTCTTTCTAGGACTCAAATTACTTGTATATTTGGACTTCTGATATTGTCCCACAGGTCAATCTTTTTTCCTCCTGTTCTTCAGACTTTATAACTGTATCGATCTATCTTCAACTTAATTGGCTTTTCCTTGTGTCATCTCCTAGTTGTTAAGCCCATCCAGTTAATTTTTTTCTCAGGTATTGGAGTTTTCAGTTCTACTTTGTTATTATTTACAGTTTCTATTTAGCAGTTTTTCATTTATTCCACATACATTTTCTTCATATTTTGGATCATAGTTATGATATTTACTCTAAAATCCTAGAGTAAATAGCATTATAAAATTTCCAGACAGTCAGAATATGGAGCTGGGAGAAACCTCTCAATTCTGGTCCATTAGGCAAGCTGACCACAACTGGGCTAACTATTTGCAGTGGTCATCTGGCCTAGAATTCCTTCTCTCTAGAGCTCAGACTACAAGATACACTGTGGCCTGCATTTAATCCTCTCAACTAAACTGATAGTACACAGCAACTAGCTCCCTAACTGAGATCCCTATCTCTGGAGTTATTCACCCCATATCCACTTTCTATACTGCCATGAAAGTGATCTATATAAAAACAGATCACATCATGTCACTTCGCTGCTTAAGAATTCTTCCATGGCTCCTGATTTGCCTACAGAGAAAACCAAAATTTCTTAGCAGGACTTATAAGACCATATGAGACTTGAAATCTGAACATTTTACCTCCTCTGTAGTAATTTTCTCACCCCTTTCCTACCCCTACTCCAACCAAATACACTGTACTCTAAGGACAGTCAAATCTTGCTGATGCATGAAAGTCACCTGCATTTTCACACTGCCACATACTTGCAGTTAACATCACCTTACCCTGCATTATTTTTCTCTTTAGCTATTTGACATTATATTTTATAATTATATGAGAGACTTATTATAATATATTATAAACATTATATTATAATGTCTACTTGACAGTGTAATACAGATCTGTGTGTATACACACACACAAACACACACATATATATACATATATACATATATATATATATATATAATTACATGTCTTCCACATTGGAATGTAAGGATCTTGATATCAAAGACTTGGTTTGGTTCACTATAGTATCTCTACTATTCAGAAGAATGCCTGGTTTATAATAGGCACTTCAATAAATATTTATTGGATGAATATTGTTCTTACTCTCTGCTCAAAACCATGTAGCAAAGGCATTCTAAGAACCCAGCTCAGTTGTTTTCTTCCCTTTGGAATTTTCTAGCATCCCTTCATGCATATATAATAAATTATTAAGTCTTCATCCATTTTTCCATAGAACTCATCTCCCTTATTTCTCTTTCTTATTTCTCTGTCTCTTTCTGAGTTTACCAGTGTAAAACAGCATTAAAGCAAGATTACTCATGTGTTGACTTGTAGTCCCATTCATTGTACTTATTCACCACATAACTCTTAGTTCCCTTCAGAGTCCCTTTTGGCTTGGCTCCCCATTTGAAGAAAAGCTCTTTGGTTCCCATCAAGCCCATAGAAAAGGTCTAAGACAGACTTGATTATACGAAATTCTAGATAAGTATGATTTTTTCAATTATAAATGGGATTTTTTTTTTGCACCTAGGAAAACCTGGTAATAGTTCATTAATTATGCTAGCAGCCTTAGATATGAATTGGGAAATTATAGGAAAAACTGCTAGCTAGTTTCAGGGTCCCAAATTAAAGCATTCTTTTAGATTTATTATTTTCTAATATTTGTAAACCTCCTCAGAATTAAAACCAGGTTTATTTTTTTCCATATTGAATTTGTGGTCACATCAATGACTTTGAGATTGATTATGTATACTCACTTATTTAGTAAACAAACATTGTCCTGGCATTTGGAAAACAAGTTCTCTTAACCCAAATCTCAGTGAATTGGAGTGAGTAACATAGTGAGAGGTAAATTAACTCAAAGCACCAATGATCATGGAATAACATTTGTATGTTTACCACTCAGGGAAAATATTTGTAAGCGCTGAAATTGTGTTGAAAATTCTCTAAGTCTGTAGTTACCTTACCATCATAAAAGAAAGAATTAACCTGTCTGTAGTCTGAAATCTCCTTTCAAGAAATGAAAATAGTTGGATGGGGGGAGCTTTCAAAATGAAAGGACTCTTCTTACCCTATTAATTTATTTTCTAACTCTTCGTAAGCCCCAGTAACCTGGATTGCTGTTTGTTCACTGCCAATAAGATGGTAGATAAATATTCCCAAGAGAACAAGTACACAGCCACCTCCTTGGTGTCTCTGGCAATATAAGAGTTTTTGAAAAATGTATATATGTGCTTGTGCACACAACAATGCACATATAAATCACAGACTTCCCCTGAAATGAAACGCTGAGGTCATGTGAGCATATTTCAGCCTTTAACTTAAACACTTAGGCTTCATGCCCAACTATGACACATAGCCCATGTTTATAGAGTCAATTTAATTTCACTTGTTAGTATCAGTTAACATCATTCCAGATTTAAAACCACCAGCCCAGAGCCCTTCTCTGAGTTCTTGCAGACCCTGGTAGCTGTACCAGGCATCTGGCACTTTTATGCACACTCCCTCATATTGTTACTGGACCATCTATTTAAACAGGCCTTTTTCTTCGTTTTATTACAAATTCTTGAATCCAAGGATCATGTCTGATATTTCTCAGAATCCTTGTTAATGTCTAGTCCAGAAGCCTGTTCTAGCAAATGCTCCAAAAAAGTTGTTGATTGAACCAAAATGGATTTTCAATTTCATGAAAAATATTTTCAGAGTAAAGGAAATATTCACTTTTGCATTTGGAAAATAAGACGAATGTGTCTAAAAAAAGTGGAAATGGGGTGACATCTTATGGTCTTCAAATTTCCACATCAACACATACTTTTAATATAAAACCCCAACCCAACTTCATGAATAAAATAATAGGAAACAAAACAGAGAGAATGTGACAAACTAGGTTTAGTATTCTCACTTCTTCAAAATGTGTTTCCACCATAATCAATGGAAAAAAACAGAGTTGTCAGTCTTCTTTGAGAGGAGACATGTGAGTTTATTCTCTCCTCCTCTCCCTCCCTCCCCCTCCTTCTTTTCCCCTTCTGAAACTGAGTCAGACCAACCATATTTCCAGTTAGAAGTTGGCACTGGAGCCCAGCAGCTGTTCAGAAGTGTCCAAGTGGACAGCAAATGGCACTGATGGAGTTAACGGCAGTGACTCACTTGGGACATTCATAGCAGGTCAGCTGAAACCATCCCTTGCTGTAAAGAGAGTTTAGTCCCATTGGACAAGAGCGCAAGAAAATGACCTGAGGTTGATAACAGCACAGTGTCACTTAGTTGCCACTGGCTGCTTTGCTGTTCTCAGTTTTCATAATTTTTTTAAAGGTGGATTTTTTCTAATGCAGTCATGAACAGTGATGGGAAGAACAGGCTGAGCAGCTGTTGACTGAAATCACAGAGGGGAGGTTTGGTATCTGGAAATGTTCAACACGACTTGTCTTGCAAGCTTTGACAATGACTTTCACATATAAAATTGTGGGTCAGAAGCAGGAAGCTGAGTACTATTCATGCCAGTAGGTCTAAGTTGGCCAATGTGAGATTTGGGGGATTTCAGAAAGATTTCATTCATCTAGGCATAGTTTTCTACAAAATATTATGATAGTTTTAAATTTACTCAACTGAGCAACAATAAAAACAAAGCAAAGCCATCCAAACAACAACAACAAAAAGTACAAGCAATAGAGCATGCTCATATTTTGTGAGATTATACAACTTTTTCCTTAACACAGTAGGGAATGTATAAAAATACGGTTAAAGCTGATGTATATCTTTGCATTATAAAATATCATATAATAACCTATAATGGAAAAGAATCTGAAAAATAATATATATATATGTATAACTGAATCACTTTGCTGTACACTTGAAACTAGCACAACATTATAAATTATACTTCAATTTTAAAAAGTGCAAAAAATATATGATATGAAAGAATGATAAAGACATGCTTGGAGAAAAAAAAAATTACCTGAAATAACACAACCTTGACAAAATATCTATTTTTAATTTTTTTCCAAATTATTTTTTAAAAACGCTATAAAGGCAGATATCTTAGAGTAGTTCTTTCAGGTACACTTTTAACAAAGAAGGAGTAAATAATTACTAATATTAATGGTCATTAGACATAAACTTAATTTCCCTAGAATTCTGGCATGAGATCATGATTTCCGTGATCTTGTTTTCATTGCACTTATTTGGTAGATGAGGTCTTGTTTCCATCGCACTTATTTGGTAGAAAAATCTGATTTGGCTATTTGAGTTCACTATAATCAACTTCCTTTTTGTGATTGAACCCAAAAGCTATAATTCTAATAGTTTCAGACCAGTCTGAAGACAGAATAAAAAATAAATTAATTTTCTTTCCCAAGAATAAAATCTTTCCATTAAATAGAGGTTGGTAAAATAAATTACTATCAACCAGTATAGCTTGCTAGGTACTTTAATGGATTAAACAATTTTAAAGTGCATAGTTTTAAATGCATTAAACAGTTTTTTCAGCTCAGCTCCTTGGAGAATGCATATTCTAAGTTCAAAGGAGAATGGTTGATCTCTCTGTATTTTTATAGAGAACTGAGGAGGCAGGGGGAGTTTCGTTGCTCGCCCACTGCCTACTTCATAGTAATGCTTAATAAGTATTGGTTGAATTAATTATTTTATTTTATTTTTTTCGGTATGCGGGCCTCACCGTTGTGGCCTCTGCCGTTGCGGAGCACAGGCTCCGGACGCGCAGGCTCAGCGGCCATGGCTCACGGGCCCAGCCACTCCACGGCATGTGGGATCTTGCCGGACCGGGGCACGAACCCGTGTCCCCTGCCTCGGCAGGCGAACTCTCAACCACTGCGCCACCAGAGCCTGAATTAATTAATTTTGACCACAGGAACTGGAGGGATGACAAGGAGTGTCATCTCTTCTTGGCAGAAGAGCAGATTAATCATTAAGATCAAGTAGGACATGGGATTTAGCACATGATTTAAATCCAGATTACTGGAGCCATTAGAAGGCAGGCTGGTGGGGGTAATGAGAAAGTGGAGACAGTCCTATGAATAAGTTTGTATTGGCCTGGGCTGCACTCCTTTCTCCACCTGGTATCAAAGACCAACCGAACATGTCACAACTGGAAAAATGAAAACGAAACAGGGCATCAGGGTATCAGTGGGGTAAAGGGAGAGAGATGAGAATAGCCACTGTGACAGAAACAGATGGCTTTTAAAAGTGTATCATTTTGTTTCTGTTGCCTCTGCCCTGTTATTATTCTCCATCCGGGCATCTTCTTTTCTCCTCGCTCCTTCATTTTCACCTAAAATGGGACTGCCAAGAAAAATGACTGGTTAAATGTTAGAAGCTCTTGAGCATTCTCATGAGGGTACATATTTTCTCCCCTTTGATCCTGTTGATCTTTTAGACCCATTTCTGACTATTAACTCCATCATCTTATGAGTATGATAGTTAAATGAAGAATGGCATTACTCCTTCCAGGTGAGAAAGAATTGTTCTCTCTATATATGTGTATATATATATATATATATATATATATATATATATATATATATATGAAGACATATTTCTTATCTATAAAATATCAGTTCTATTTCTCTATATGTATCTATGAAATATATGTATTATATATACACATGTGCTATATCTATATTATATATCATATCAAATTATTATATTATATATATGTATATAAATGTATATATATATATATATATATATAGAGAGAGAGAGAGAGAGAGAGAGAGAGAGAGAGAAGAAAATAAACTGGTAAAGTTTTTACCACATAACTATTCTGTATGTAATTTTATTTTTTCTTTAGGCATATTTTAATTGCTACTATTTGATATATGTCTTTTAAGATATTCCAATTTGGGGTTAATAATTTAACATCAAATAATACCTGTTTTAATTCTATTAAGGACACATCATACCATACTATTTATCATAACTGGGTAGGCACTGACTAGGCCTTTTTTGGTATTCTCAGATTGTTGAGAAATCCAAGTTCTATATTAATGTGTAGAAAGACTTATCACTTTATAGATAAAAGACAGACTGATAGATAATAGATAGATAGATGGATACACACATACACAAATTTAAATGCATAAAAAATGACCCCACCGTAGGGGATATTTATTATAAGATATCAGTGTATTTATATTGTTTAAAAAGCTGAAATTAGAGTCCTATCACTCCTTTTGTCTTGTTTTGTTACCTTATTTTCACATAAAATGAGACCAGAATCTCCTACATGGAAGTCGGCTTGGCATCTGTCACATCTATGTCAAGTGTCTGAACTCATTTTTATTAGCAGCTCTTTTCCCCATTACACTTCCTGTGTTTGCTAGTGCAAACAAACAGAACATTGTGTCACTGTGCTGGTGACACTCCTTATGAAAGCCAGGGAGGAACGAAAGCTGGAACTAGAGTTAAAGGGACTTATTAATAAAAAGAAAAAAACGTTTAGGTACCACTCCCTGATCTGGAGGGCCTGCTAATCTCGAGGTATGAGGTAATTCAGACTCTGTGGCACAGAGCTCCCTCCCACGCATCTGCTGTTTCAAGAATGCCCTGCACTTGGTGTCACATTTTGTCTTATAGGCAATCAGAATAGTAAGCTTTTTGTAAACTGATTTGTGAGATGCTTGGAATATGTTGGAAGAGTCTTCCTTCCCAAGATGCAAGAAGCCAGTGAAATTATGCAACTTGTAAACTGAAAAAGGGACATAATCTACTCTGATTTCAAGTCATTATTTCTAAAACTGTCCTTATTCCCAAAATGTGGACTTGCATCTGTAATGTGGATTTTCAACACCTCAAAATGAGTTTGGAGGGAAGAGGTCAAAGAGGTTAAACCAAGGCTGGAGGCAACATGGAGAACGTCTTTTGTGGGTGTATGCAGTATACTTTACATTTTCAGTGTGGACAAGGTCTTTCCAGCTATTGTGGTGAACTTGAGAATCTAGAGCTGTCACTTAACACCAAACATCGGCTTCATCTTTCAACACTGTGGCTCAGTTGTACCAGGAGAGCATTTATTAAAATGAGGTTCTAGCTGCCTTGTGAAATGCTCCTACAGATTTGTCTTAAAAGATGAAAAGTTAATTTTTAGGGACTTCCCTGGCGGTCCAGTGGTTAAGACTCACCTTCCAAAGCAGGGGGTGCGGGTTCGATCCCTGGTCGGGGAGCTAAGATCCCACATGCCTCCTGGCCAAAAAACCAAACCAGAAAACCGAAGCAATATTGTAACAAATTCACTAAAGACTAAAAGAATGGTCCACATCAAAAAAAAAAATCTTTAAAACAAAAGTTATTTCTTATAAAGACAATCTGACCTACTGATTATTATTTTTTTTTAACCAGACATGTTTGGAGTAAGAGCCTGCCTAAATGCCTGTCCTCAAGGCTTGTAAAAATTATCTAAGGTCAGATGGCTCAAATTTGGTAATCCCCTGTTTGGATCCCCTCACTGAGAATACCATGGTGTAGGACAAACCAGTGGGGACAGCTGGGCAGATGTTGCTGTCCCAAAGTTTATTCCATAAAGGAGAGTCATAAAATTGAGTCCCAATGGCAGTTAGGGCTTAAATAACCTAGTTAGACTGTGTCCATAGTGAGACTGCTTAAACAAGAGAAGGTAAACCAGCAGTTGGTGCCCTGGCTTGAGTCTCAGCTCTGTCATTTACCAGCTGTGATTTGGGGCAAAAGGACCTATATTTAAATCCTGGCTTCAGTTTTTATGTGGATGCCCTAGGGCTGTGGTTCTCAGACTGGATGACTAGAAGCATGAATCACCTGAGGGTCTTATTAAAACAAGGAGCTTCTGATTCAGAGGTCCAGGGTGGGGCCCAAGGGTTTGCATTTCTAGTAAATTCCCAGGTGATGTTGATGCTACTGGTCTAATGACCACACTTTGAGAACCACTAACATAGGGCAACTAACTCAATCTTTTTGTTGTTGAGTTTTCTTCCCTGTAACATGGGGATGATAACAACGCTGCCCTTACAGTGCAGTGTTGAGATTAAGTAAAGTAATATTGGGGGTCTTAGAATTCTGTGCAGCATATTGTGTTAATTAAGCACTAGCCATCATCACTGATGATAACGATGATTGAGCATACTATCCTCAGATTGTCTTATGTTTATAGACATAGGCTAGCTTTACATTGGAAAAACCTGCTTCAAACATACTATCAAATAAAATTATCCAACAGTCCTGAATATGCAAGCTTCAGAAAAAATGCTCTGACTTTTGTGTTTTTAATAAAAGCACTTTGCCATTGTAAGACTTCTTTGGGAAGCAGAGACCCTTTGAAAGCTATGGAAATACACGTGGGATTGTGACAGAACTTCTCTCCACAAAGATGCTTATATAAGCATGTCCCTGAACTTGTGTTTATGCAATAGCTGCTTTGGATGCCCAGATGAAGGACACTGATAGAAGAGCTGCTTAAGTCAGAGGGGTAGTGGGTCCCACAAGAAGCAGTCAGCTGTGCCTTTTCTTCATTATTTTTTATTATTTAAATTATGTAAAATAATTTCCATCCTCTCTGATGACTTACCTCCAAGTAGGGCTGAATAAAAAAGAATCCTGTTCTGGAACCAACCACCTTATATCCCAGGGCCAGCTCAGGGCCATTTAGGCAGCTGCTAGGACCTTGGGAAAGCCACAGACCCTCTCTGAGGCTTAGATTCTTTCTCTAAATGAAAGGACTACAGTAGATAATGTCAAATCCCCTTCTCGAATGGATGGTGGCAATTATCTTAGAAGATAAACACACTGCTGGTCTTAAGAATAGAGCCTTCTTTGTCATCCAGTGTCTGTAATAAGCTTTGCTCACATCACTGCTGAATTCTCATACGCCAGTTCCATTATTGAACGCATATGAATTCAGACCGTAGAAACTCAAAGGCCTCTCTTTTCCATAGATTTTTTCCTAATATGTTAATTTTGATACTTTGCCATTTCTACCGGAACCAGTTGGGGACACCTCAGGTTATTTAGCACTTGGATCATTAGCATATTCTCTTTTGCCTCCAGAGCTGCACTTGGTGACCACACCTCACCCCCTACCCTCGCCTGGAGCACTCCTTCCCTCCTACTTGATTTCCTTTCCAGCAGCCCTCTCCCTCCCTCAGCACCCCTCTCTTGCCTCCCCAGTCTGGCTTCATCTTTTCCTCCAAGTTACAGCTTAGATTCCCTTCCTCTGAGAAGCCAGGATTGGGCTAGTATCCCCGACCCCATACAGCCCCACAGCCCGCAACCCCTTTATTGCATTCCTATTGACCTATGACTTTGGAATTTGACACATATGCACTTACATCTTAGCTCTGGCACTTACCGACTGTTTGGCCTTGAGGAATTTTCTTTGCTGAACCCCAGGTGCTTGATCCGTAGAATGAAGCTAATGAATAAAACTTCCTCATTGGGCTGCCATGGGGATTAAATAAGAAAGTACACAACACCCAGCTCAGTGGTGGTAAGTGGTGACTTCCATCATAACCAACTCATCATTATTTTTAGATAGCCTTTCTTAAATGTAAGAAAGCTAAAATAAACTTTTGGAAAGTCATGGATCATAGTCAAATTATGGTTTAAGCCTTGGACATGGTATTGATTGAAAAGGGGGTCCATATGCTTTATGTCAATAGTTAACTCTCTCATGCTTCAAAATCACCTGGGGGGTCAAATTCTACACTCTCCCCCAATCCCCAAGAGTCAGTCAGCTAGCCTGGGGCAAGGGATGATCTTTGATGTCTATAAAGGCACTCAGATTATTCTAATGAAGAGCAAATTTGGAAGCCAATGCTTAGGATGACCCACAGGGAGGTAAAGCAGGGGCCATGATTTGATGGAAGCCTGATTTGCATCTTAGAATGTGTACCTACCCCATTTATTTAGAAGTGGATCATAGTGGTACTTCTAGAAAAGTTGAGATGTGAAGGTGCAGACAGACCACAACCTTGACATACACTCCTGTACATGTACACAGTGGGGAAATCCACCTCATAAAATATGGGAAAAGTTAACTTGGTCTGAAATTTTTTAATGGCAAGAGTTTTCAAGTGGCCATCTCAATCATAAAAGTGGCCCATATGAGGCTGAATACTCATATGGAAAGAAATCAGCTATAATCCATAGATTCATGTAGCTGAAAGATTTGAGTGATTGATCAAGGTTAGTTTCAGTTTCCATTCAATGCTAAAAACTGTCAACCCAATACAGTGACTGTTTTGAGTGGGCATGATTGATGCTGAGCTGATTTTTTTGAGTGTAATTACACAACAGGTTCAGCCACTTCATAAGGATGGCTGCAGGTCTTCATAACATAGCTGAGGCCTCGGTTTAGTAGAGAGTAGGTGTCTTCTTGTTGGTTATGGTGTCTTATAGCTGTATCAAATTAGTTAAATATGTTTGATTTGCCTATGGTACATGACTTAATATTAGGACTAATCAGTCGAAAGATAGCTCCAATCCACTGTGAATTTGGCTGCAGTAGTAAGATATAAGGTTTGGGGCAATATTAGAAGTCTGGGATGGTTATCACATTTATATTAAATAATCCATAGGGTGTCCAGAGCTAATGGGAGGGCATGAATACTGGAATAAGTCAAACATCATTCTCTATGTTTGCTCATGAATACTAAGGAAGAATTTGGCACAAACAACAGTGTAATAAAATCTCACTCTAACATAAAATTTTTATTCCCCCAAATTCACAAATTATGTATATCATCAGAAAGTAGAAATATATATGTAAAGACCTGACATAAGAAAAAAATCAATGCAACAACATTGTAAATCAACTAGACTCCAATAAAAATTTAAAAACTTAAAAAAAAAATCAATGCAAACAAAATTATATCTTTTAAGAAGAAATATAAAACAGTTCATAAACTATTTATTTTAATTGTGACAGACAAGTAAGGCTTCCTGTCACCTGAATTGTAATTCTGATTCCTTGATAATAGTGGTAAGCCAAATTATACCTAGCCTTCTCATACTGTCATAGAAGTAGATTATGACAATAGGTGAATTTCGACCAGGCGTTTTCTTCTTTTTGTGCAGATTTTCTTGGAGAAGTGGCCCATTAAAAAAACACCATTGGCTGTCCTGATTTCTTGTGATAGAATCATTATCAGTCCTAGCAGTCAAAAGTAACATGGCTAATGAACTCTTGCACCCAGCAAGTATAGGATGCTGGCCCAGAGTATGAGACATCCTGGAGTTCAGGATGCAAAACTGCTGAAGAAACATGTGACTCACCGGTGACCAGGAAAGTGGCTCAAGAAGGAGAGGGTATTTAGTCCTTCTGTGAACCTCTGCAGCTTTCCATGAACCAAGATCAGAGCCTAGCCTAGCTTGAAGGCTATCCAAAAAAAGATGCCAGTACCTTGCTTTCGAAAATCCAGGTTTCGGTAGACAGATGAGGTGAAAGTCAACTGACCCTGAAACATTGGTTTGCCATATGGTTGTGTCCCCTGACTTCTGTTCTTTTCATTTCTACAGATTTCTCCGAGTTGACCTCATCTCAGATCATGACCTCACCACCCATTTAAATGCTTAAAGCCTTTCCTCCATCCAGCCCAGGATCTGGAGGTTCCATGGTCACCTTAAGGCTTCGTCAGGTCACTCCTGTACCCTCACTGGTCCTCCTCTGCCCTCACTTCCTCCACCTGTGCCACATTGCTGCACGACCCCCCGGGCCCCGCCTCACTGCCTTAACACTCACATCTGCCTAGGATGCTTTCCCCCCAGACATCCTTTGTTGTCGCTTCCACAGTAGGCCCTTTCTGGACCATCTTGTCTTCTTGCTCAAGATGACCTTCCCAATTCCCAGCACTCCTGCCCCCACACATCCTGCTTTGCATTTCCCTTGAGCCACAGTTTAGTGGGCTGAATAATGCCTTCCCCTGAAAAAAAAAAAAGATATCTGCATCCTAATTACTAGAATCTGTGAATGTCTCTTTATATGGCAAAGACTTAGCAGACGTGATTAAATTAAGGAGTTTGAGATGAAGAGATTATCCTGGATTATCTAGGTGGGCCCTTAATGTAATCACAAGTATCTTTGTGAGAGGGAAAGCAGAGGGAGATTTCATACAGACAGAAGAGGAGAAGGCAGTGTAAACTTGGAGGCAGAGGTGGGAGGGATGCAGCCACAAGCCAAGGAGTGCTGGCAGCCGCCAGAAACTAGAAGAGACAAGGAATGAATTCTCCCCTAGAGACTCCAGAGGGAGCCATGCTGACACCTTGATTTTGGTCCAATGATACTGATTTTGGACTTCTGGTCTTCAGAACTGCATGAAAATACGTTTCTGTTCTATGCCATCCACTTTGTGGTAATTTTATTACAAGGGCCAGAGGTAACTAATGCGCATAGCAATTGCAACCTCTTTTCACACTATAAAAATTGCTTCTTCATTACGTTTTTGGTGAATGTTATTAGTCTCTCTTCACTAAAATAAAAGCTTCAGGAGGCACAGATTTTTGTCTGTCTTGTGCCTGATGTATCTCAAGTGCCTAGAACAGTACCTGCATATAATGGCACCAAAATATTTATTGGGTAAATGGTGAATGAATTGTCCCCACCTGCCTACAACCTCTCATCTTCCCAAACCCATCAAACCGGTTTTCTTCCCAATTCCCTGTTCTGGGAATGGCACCCATCAATTCATGCTCTTCAAATCCTCCCTCTCCCTCAGCCCCTACCTCCAGCTGTGGCCACATCCTGTCCAGTCTACCTCCTAACTGTCTCTCAATTCTCTCCTGTAATCAAAGTCCCCAGCCATGGCCTTGGTTCAGTCACTTGTCATTCGTCTCCTGGATTGCAGTAGACTCTTAACTTGTCATGGTTCTCTCCACCCTTGCCTCCTCCTGGCTGGCACCTCATTCTGCCTCCTGGTCCCCTCCCCAGCCTCCTGACCCTCCATAGCATGATCTGTATTCCTGCTAAACTGAGAGCCAGAGAATACTTGCACCCCTGCTCTGCCTTTCCTGTGAGCTTTGGGTGCACATACTCTTCCCCCCTTGTCTACCTTCACACTCTGGCATCAGGGAGCCTCTAGTGCCAGAGCTGGCTCTGAAGTTTACTCAGCTGTCAAATGCGTGCAATGATATTACCCACATCAGAGATTTTCTATGAGGGTTAAAGAAACCAATGTGTGCTGTGTTTGATTGATAACAAAAATGTTCCCAATTTTCTACCCTCCTATGTCCATGCCTGTTTGCATTGTGCCTTGCAGGGTTTCCCATCAAGAGGTAGTATCTACGTTCTCTCGAAACCTTTCCTCTCGGATCCCCTTGAATGCCCTGTCTTGCTCTATCCTGTTGAAGATAGCAGAAGCTGTGGCATGCCAATCTGCTGCCTCTCAAGGAGCCCTGCCACCTCTACGTGAACAGGCTTGGATTAGCACCCTGGAGCACAGAGTCCATGAGGGGGATTGAGGCAGCCCAGCCTATAGCCAGCTGACCCCCAACATCTGAGGAAGCTCAGCCTAGATCAGCAGAGTTGTCCACCTAAATTTCACTGGACCACAGATTCATGATTGAGTCCAGCCCATTCCAGGAGAACCATCTGGATGACCCATGGACTGATGAGTATGAACAAATAATACTATTATTTTAATCCATTAAGTTTCAGAATGTCATGCAGCAATAGTTAACTGATACATGGACAAAGAACAGATGTTAGGTACTATTATTAACTCATATTGAGGTAGAATGTTACCATTCCAACAAGCATTTTCCATCTCCTTCAAGAGACTATCACTTTGATGTCCCATAGCGCTCAGGCATAACATGCCCTCTCTCTCTCATCTCTAGTGTTTTTCTTATCACCTTGGCATTGCTAGTATTTGTATATTATTTATACGTGAGGCAGTGTGTTGTAATACTCAATGCCATGAGTTCTGGAGCCAGGCTGTGTGGGATTGTATTCTGACCCCACCGTTTTTACCACGTGACCTTGGCAAGCTCTTCATCTATCTGTGTTTCAGTTTTCCCATCAGTAAGGCAGGGATAATGATAATATTGCTACTTATTAGAGTTGTTGGAGAATCAATTAAATTAATGTCTAGAAACGTCCAGGTGTGTGTGCACTTTGCTCAGTGAATGGAGAAAGAGGAGAAAAAGGGGGAATTTGTTTCTCCCAAGTGGACGGTTGACTTCTCAGGAGAAGCCTTCCTGTTCTTTTCATCTCTGTGTTGCTAAGTGTAACACAGAATCTAACATCCAGTAGGTTCTGGAAAAACAGCAAATGTCTCTTTTGAGTGGATGACTACATACATTTAAATCAGGTCCATTTTGTCAAAAAGGATATGGGATTTTCTGTTTGTTTGTTTTGTCTTATTTTGTTGTTTTACACTTAAAGAGAAACTCACTGAAGAATTGCTAAAATTTTCTATTGCTACTGTAACAAATTACCACAAACTTAGTGGGTTACAACAGTTCGAATATGTTGTCTTACAGTCCTGGAGATCAGAAGTCCAATGCAGGGCCTCCTGGATTAAAATTAGGACATCAGCAGGGCTGCGTTGCTTTTGGGAAGCTCAATGGGAGAATCTGTTTCTTTGCCTTTTCTAGTCTCTAGAGGCCTAGTCTAGTCTCTAGGCCTCTAGTCTGTAGAGTCTCTCTCCTTGGCTTGGGGTCCCTTCCTCCATCTTTAGAACCAGCAGGGTTGCATCTCTAGCCATTGCTCTTTAGTCACCTCTCCTGCCTATCACAACCAGGAACATTGTCCTGCTTTTAATGGCTCACGGGATTGGGTTGGACCTGCCTGGATAATCCACGATCCTCTCCCCATCTCTTGGTCTTTAACTTAATCATAGCTACAAAGTCCTTTTTTGCCATGTTTTGAGATAACATGTTTACGTATATATAGATTCTAGAGATTAGGATGTGGAAATATTTGAGGGGCCATTGTTCTGCTCACCACAAGAGATAACAACATTGGTCAAATCTCCAAGTATAACCACGGAATCCCCAGGGAAAGGACTGAAGGAACTCTTGAAAACCAGTTCATCCAACCATTGGGGGCGGTATTTACATTGAGGCAACATGAATGGAGCTCCTCGGAGCCGTGTGAATTCAGCAGAGCTACCAGAAATAGAAGCAGTAACTTAGAAAGGGCTTGTCTATTCTTCCACGGTGTGATCTTAAGCTTCAATTTTGGATCTGTAGCTGCCAAAGTGAGGGGTTTTTTTTAACGTTTTTTTTTTTTTTTTTTTAACTGATTAGAATTTAAAAACTCTATTTAAAAGTCCTTCTAAGTCCTTCCTTGCTGACTGTAAGGTCAGTTTAATCAGGTGGCAGTCTAAAGCACTGTTGTAATATGTATAGATTTCTAAGTGACATTTTTGTCTGAAAGAAAAATATGGTTCCATTGTTTAAAACATGTGTAAGCCATTCTTCTGAAAAGATGCAAATAAGTTATATCCTATTTAAAATGCTCAATTTGCTTTTCCCAAAGGACCATTTAGAAATGTCAAGAGAACCTGGTTCTTTTTGGTAAACATAACGACACTGATTGATCCAAGGCATCATCCTTAAGCGTTTGACTTTCTACCTGATTTTTTCTCAGCCCATCATATTGTCTCTGTTCCCAGGGCGAAACAGTAACTGATACATAGTTATGTTCTTAATAAATATTGGAATTACAAATGCGGATTGGATAACAGATGCGGAGGATTGCTGGTGCCAGAAAATGTCATAAGTCCAAGACTAAATTTTCCCATTCTTTGAGACTGAACGACACAGTCAGTGGCTGTGAAACTCGGCCGTCTCTGAGAATCACTGGGGCTGCTTTGTAATGAGTAGGAAAGTCTGGGACCCAACCCAGACTCACCTAACAATCAGAATCTCTGGAGGTAAGGGTTATGAATCTATAATTTTCAATACTCTTAAAAATCAAAGGAAAACTGAGCCTGCGCGTCTGGAGCCTGTGCTCCGCAACAAGAGAGGCCACGATAGTGAGAGGCCCACGCACTGTGATGAAGAGTGGCCCCCACTTGCCACAACTAGAGAAAGCCCTCGCACAGAAATGAAGGCCCAACACAGCCCCAAATAAATAAATTAATTAATTAATTTGAAATAATCAAAGGAAAAGGAGTTAATTTGGATACAAGATGTAAAGATAAAATTAAATGCTTTTTGGAAAAAAAAAGTTTCTAGATTTAAAAGAAAAATCACTAAGATCAAAATAGCCTAAAGCTGTTTGTTCAAACCTCTGTGTTCTACAGACAATAAAGGCAACGAAAGCAAACAAAATTTAAGCCCCAGGGGCTGTGCCAGAGACAGAATCCCCTGCAGATACACAGCTGTGAGTTTCTACCTTGGTCCATCCAAGCTTGGAGTTGCTAGTCTAGGGGAAGAGGCCCACTGTCAAATGCAAACCAGAAAAGGGTATCTGCAGCTGATTCTCTTACCAAGCCACCCCCTGGCAAAGTGCTATGTTAAGAAGCCATTCATGTTCCTCTCCAAAACTCCTGTCACCTGCAAGCATCAATTCTCTGCTCTTGGGTGTCCAGACTCGTCCAGGGGTGGACATACCCGGGTTTCAGTCCCGGGTATGAGTGGAGGGTTCCAGGGTGCAGGACATGAGCTAAGCATTGGGGATTCCGAGGCACAGTCCTAGTTCTTCCAGAGCTCAGAATACAGTGAGTGATTTTTGCCTAACTGGGGAGGAAAAAGATATGGACCTGAAAAGAGAACACTTACAAAGCCACCTGTAGACATATATGTGACAACATGCAGTGAATTCTTTAGCTGACATCAAGAAGGAAAGGGATGTTTCTTTTATCAAGACTTTCTGTAGCTATCACATATGAATTTCCAGTTAGTAGAGCATTAAAATACAATGCAATTATTTGAGGAGCAAATTATTGTCTTTTGATGAATCAGAAGGTATACGTGCTCCTAAGCCATCAGTAAGATGATCATTAGTGTTACAGTAGTGAAGCTTATTAATTAGTTAGCACCAATTAATTAGTGTATTAATCTAATTAATAGACAGACAAAATAAACTTTATCAGCATATTATCTATAGTTTGCATATTCTCACCATATGCTGTTGGATATATTGCATAAAATATTTTAAACCAATGCAGTCATTAATAAATTGAATCTTATCTCCACTGAAGTATGACAGGGTAAGGAACAAACCTCAGATGAACTTAGCAAATGCTGGGAGAGGATTGAGAAGGAAGGAGGATGTTTAGAGAATCACAGGGGAACAGTCCCTTGATACTGATCTTATTTTCTGTGTCCCAAACGCTAGTCTTTCAATGTGAATGACTCACTTGTACTCTGAGCAAACCAAGAATAAGTTTCTGGGGCTGGATGATTGGTATATTGGGCACACTGGGTGAGCCCTCTGACAACATACAGAAAGATACAAAGAGTCCTTAGATTTTGGTAAATTATTTTTCCTCACATGAATCTAGATTCTCAGCAAATCTTCCTCAGTTCACCCTAAGGTAAAACAGCTAAAATCTTGTGTATCCATAGAGTGGAAATACACCCTGAGTCAGCCAATTATTGCATGCTATTGTAGCAGGTAGCACACCCAGACGAAATTTGGTAAGGTAGGAGCTACCCACATGTTTTTACCCAAACTGAGAACTGGAATCTAGTTTCCTCAAAATGAAAATATCTTTACTGTTTTTCCAGATTGCAAAAATAATAGTGTGACTTATAATATCCCAGATGATACATGTACTATATAGAAGAAAAAAAACTCCTGAAACAGTGCTACTTAGAGATGAGCACAGTTAAACGTTTGGTAAGTGTCTAGGTACATCTCTAGGCATATACAATTTTAAGTAAATGGAATCATGTGGTTTGTTAACTTGTTTTGTTATTTAACGATATTGAGGTCATCTTTCTATGTTCATATGTATACATTTACACCATAGCTTTTGATAACTTCCTGGTATTCCATTTTATGACTATACCAAAATGTCATTAACTCTTCCCCATTTTTTTTTTTTTTTTTTTTCTGTTACGCGGGCCTCTCACCGTTGTGGCCTCTCCCGTTGCAGAGCACAGGCTCCAGATGCGCAGGCTCAGTGGCCATGTCTCACGGGCCCAACCGCTCAGCGGCATGTGGGATCTTCCCGGACCGGGTCACGAACCCGTGTCCCGTGCATCGGCAGGCGGACTCTCAACCACTGCGCCACCAGGGAAGCCCTTCCCCAGTTATTAACTATGTTGTCTTCAATGTTATTAGCTATGTTTTAATAACCATCCATATATATATATACACACACACACACACACACACACATACATATTTGTGAGTATATTTGCTTGTCTTCTTCGGATCATTTCTTAAAAGTAGATACATACATTTTTAAGGTTTTTGTTTTTGGTTTCCACCGTCAGATTGCCCTCCTCCAGAAAGCTCATCCAACTTATGCCTACGCTAGCAGTGTTTGAAAAACAGAAGAATATTAGTTCTCTTAATCAGGAATAGCCCACTCAACTCAGGTGTTATTTTAATGCCAGCCTTCATGAAGCAAAGTGTTGTGTTGAGGATAACTGAACTTGAACTCTGGAGTAAGATCTACATACCCCTCCAACGGTGGGTTTCAGTTCATCCTCACAGGGGGGGCTGAACCTCTCCTTATCTGATATGGCCAAGAGAAGAAGACTCCCTCTTGTGGTCCCACTCGGATCTTGCCTGCTCTACCCTGGGGTTCCTGCTTCTTGATCTCAGCTGCTGCTTCTGGTCTGCAGTTCCCCATCTTTGTGTCTCGACCACAGGAGGCTCCTTTCCTAGCCGTGATCCCTACACCGATCTTCTGACGTCTACTATCTTTGTGGCCAGAACAATACGAGAGTTTGTAAAGCTGCATGGACTGAAAAAGATTTCTTCTTATTTGAAATTCCACATAGACACAGATCCTCCATGTGCAGGGATCCTTTGCAATCCCTTAAGCATCCATCATGTGTGTAAAATTGGGCTACCCTTTCCTGCACACTTCTTACAACTACATGTTACTCCAGCCATTTATTGCAGCAACCATCTGCACACAGCTATAGCCTGACAGCATCTTGCCTCAGCTGTGCTGGTATCTCTTGATTTCTAGGTTTAGCTCAATAATGTACCTTTGGATGGACATTTGCTCCTTCCGTTTCCCTCTGTCCAGTCTCCCACTCCTGTTCTTTGTGACTTTCCCCAAAATAAGCTACACACAAACCCTTGTCTCACACTCTGTTTTCTGGGAGAACCAAGGCTAAGATTCTGAGCAACGTTAAGACTTGAGATGAAGTGAAGCAACTTTAACTAGTAGCAAATATGTCCCTCTCAAGGAACCGTTAACGTAAGGTGCTCCAAGCAGCTGTTCTAGAATTAGGAGCCCAAGGCTCTATTGGGAAACCCAAAGGCAAAATTGGACCAATAGTTATAATTCAATTTTGATTAAAAAGAGGTAGAATGATGCATCCTAAAATTATTCCAGTGACACTATATTAAAGAAATTTGTGTCCTAGAATATATAACAGAGGGCTGCATTATCTATAGATATATAATAGCTAATTTTCAATTAGCTGCCTAGGCTAAGTAAACCTGAATCCTTTATGCTTTTCAAGAAAGTAAAATTTTATTAAAAGATATTTTTATATTCTTCTTTTCAAGACACCTTCCAAAAAACAGTATTTTTTTCCTTTTTACAGCCAGAGATATACAGTCTTGAATTAAAAGGCTCCAAAATAGAGACTGAAAGTGCAAATGAAAATATCTATTTCCTCAATGAATTATCACTGTGCTAGCCTAAAGAAAAAGTCTTCCAACTAACAAAATGTAGTTTAAATTTCTATGACAAATTTTACTCTAATATCCAAAGAATAGGGAGAAAACAGTGTAGGCTGATGTATTCATGACCATCTTTGTGCTGTTCTGTGATATTTTTTTGAAGTCTTAGTTATAGGTTCCAGAGAATTCATTTTCCCTCCAATTTAGATGTCACACTTTTAATACTTGCCAACTTGAACCCATATTAGATATCTAAAACCTCTTTAATCAAAAATCTCTCTAGAAATACCTGGAATAGGCAAATCCATAGAGTCAGAAAATGGATTAATGGTTGCTAGGGACTCAGGGCAGAAAGGAATTGGGAGTAACTACTAATTGGTAAGGGGTTTCTTTTAGGAGTAATAAAAAGGTTCTAGAATTAGGCAGTGGTATGGTTACACAACTTTCTGAATATACTAAAACCACCGAATTGTACACTTTGAAAGGGTGAATTTATTATATGTGAACTATAGCTCAATAAGAAAAAAAACTTAAAAAAAAAAAACTTTCTAAGAGTCGTTGATATTGAATGTTTTTTCCCTGGGAAAATCTCACATTCGCTAGTTTTAATTTTTATTTTTTAATTGAAGTATATTTGATATACAATATTACATAAGTTACAGATGTACAATATAGTGATTTACGGTTTGTAAGGGTCATAGTTATTTTATAGTTATTATTTTTTAAAAATGGCTGTATTCCCTGTGTTGTAGAATATATCCTTGTAGCTTATTTTATACATAATAGTTGTACCTCTTAAACCCCTACCCCATGTTGCCCATCCCCCCAGCCCTGTACAACTGGTAACCACTCTTTTTCTTTTGTTCTTTCTGCTGGAGAAAGGAAGGAGCTGCAGGAGGCTCCCACCTGACTTCCCTGATGGTCACGGTCAGTTGGGGCCCTTTGCTATGTTATGTTACAGAAGGGCAAAGCATCCTTTTGACCCCGAGTCTGAAGTTTACCCACTATGATCCCGCCCAGTTGGATACCTCTGTGGTACACTGCACATTTTATCAGTCTGACTACCAGGAAGCTTGACCACATGATTCCCTTGATCAGGACTGTCGATTTCACGCTGTCATAAATGGCAGGACACGGTGACAATCGCTGGGACCTAATCCCTCCCAGAAGCCACTGCACACCGCAGCCACAAGTTAATAGTCAGCAGAGAAGTCGTGAAGGCGTGGCTTTTAAATCACAAGGAAAAAAGCAATTCCTATTGGCAGCTGAAGAGACAGCCCCTCTGGGGACCAATTATTCTATTTTGCGCTGTCCATACTGCAGCGGGCTGCTGCCAGCCCCCTTGGGAGCTGCTCTGCTGGGCTTCCCTATCGGAGGCCAGGCTGGTGCAACAGACACAAGTTGCTCTTCATGTCAAAACTTCTGCTAATGACACAATTAAGTAACTGGGGACTACAGAGAAGCTCTTAATTAGGTAAACACGGCTCTCTGAGAAATGATTGCCCAGTTTTAGGCTAGCCATTGCTGTCAGATTGCTAGAAGATGCATGCTCTGTGGATAAATGAAGCAGCATTTTAAAGACCCAATTTCTCCCTGACTATTTCTTCTTATTTAGCAGTGGAGGATACTTAGCATTTTAGAAATAGTGTGGGTAGCTCCATTTTAAGAATTTATATCCTTTAGTTTTGCAAAAGGAAAAGAATTGCATGGGGAGGAAAGAATTGCTTAACTTTCCTCCAGGTACCAAACAATCTGACTGTACGTGACCATCTTTTGGAAACTCTAAATGACTGGTATCGTCTTACATGGACCAAAGTAAATGCATACACATTTAGATTAATTTCTCGTTCAAAACTTTCCTGCCCCACCTGCCCCCACTATGAATCATAGGCTTCAATATTTTTTTCCTGATCATCCTTAGTTAAATTGTTTTTAACATCAGGTTATACTTAAGGGCTGTTGAAGATAGGCTGCAAATATCATTTTCACCATCTATTGACTGTATTTCAATGAGCTCCATTTTAGCCAGGAAGCTGGAAGGGCCACATCCCACTTGCAGATCTGAACATGATTTTGCAAAGTAATTTTCACAGTCCCTTCGTCTCATAGTGTTTGGATTTGGGTGTTGTTTTATATATTTTTAATATGGAAACCACTTGTCTCACTTTAAGAATCTGAGTCAATGCTTTTTAAGGGCTCCACGGTTATTTAATGTTTGCTGCCTTTGGTAAACAAACCTGGAAGTTCAGTTAATTTGCTTTATGTGTTACAAAATGATAAACTAAAGCTGTTTTCTCCCAGTTATTTATTGACACAGTCAATAAATATTGACAAATAGTTATTGCTATGATAATATTTATAGAAACAAATACGCATGCCCATTTTTATCTTTTTTTTTTTTTTTTACTGTCTTGGTTCATTCTTATATCAGATTGGGTGCATTTATTCTAAAATGGAAGTTTAGATGGTCACATGAAATGTGTGTAAAAGCACAGATTGCGTGTGGATAGAAAACGGCATGGTGAAGGCCATATTGAGTGGTAAAGATATCAGAGTGCCCATTTAGTCGTGGCTCTCATTGTATAGTTCTCAACTGTATGCAGTGACTTTATTCTTAGTGCTAGTTCTCTGTGCTTTTATTAACCTGATCATATGTCTAGAAAGTTAAGATCATTGGTGGACAAGGGAAAGAGTAATCTGCCTTTTCTTTGCTTCCCACTGGTCTGTGAGCCTCACTCCACTTTCCCTCTCATGTCCCTGCCATCTGGTCAGCTCTACAGATCCTCTCCCCGATCATCACCCTCTTCCATGGCGACTTTAGTGGCTGAAGAACAGTTTTCTTTTCCATAACCAGGATGACTCCACTGATATCCAGCTGTATTCACAGTCACATACCAGTTCAGCTGCTACCTCTGACGTTCATGCTCTTTGTCCCAGATGGGGCCTCCAGGGGCTTCCCTGGTGGCGCAGTGGTTGAGAGTCCGCCTGCCGATGCAGGGGACGAGGTTTCGTGCCCCGGTCCGGGAAGATCCCACATGCCGCGGGGCGGCTGGGCCCGTGAGCCATGGCCGCTGAGCCTGCGTGTCCGGAGCCTGTGCTCCGCAACAGGATAGGCCACAGCAGTGAGAGCCCCGCGTACCGCAAAAAAAAAAAAAAAAAAAAAAAAAAAAAAAACAGATGGGGCCTCCCGGATCTTCCTCACTTCTGCTTTACTTTGTTTTTCCCACTTGCTACTCCTAAGCCCCGTCCAGCTGACGTTCTGTGGTCAGACATTTCAACTTTGCTCTCATGCTCAACCCAGAGCCTCAAGGCTCCTTTGACCTACTCTCGAACCTGCCCAGCCAACCACAATCCCAGCCAGCTTGCTTCCAAAGTCCCTTTTCAGTATTTGATTTTAGACTTCAGCGTGTCACTGAAGAAAGTTACAGGCATTTGCAGACCTGACCCTTGCACGGTGCAATCTGGGTTCCGATCCATAAATCTTTCATTCCTTTGGGCTGTAGAGCTTATGTAAGTTTTCCAAAGAAGCTATAGATTGCCTTTTCTCTTTTGAAACCCAATCTTAATACTACCTCTTGCTTTTTACTCAGTTAGCAAAGGTTTTTTGACCATCTCTTATATGTTCTGAATGAGTATATGCAGATGCCGAAGATACCAGAGTAAAGAAAGCAGGCGCTGCACCTCCCTTCAAAGAATTTAGTGGTGGTCGTGGGAAGGTTGTGGAGAGGACCAACAGGTACATAGATTTTTCTGAGATGGTGATGGGAGGAGGGCATAAAGAAATGGAAACAAGGTGAGACTTAGGGCCAGGACCACTTCTTTATTTGATGAGATCAGCAGCATCCAGCCTGAGCTTCCTTAGTTAATTTCCTCTGCATGTCAAAGCATTTCACTCTCTGATTCCATCTTTCACTCCATTCCAGCCACAGGGGGAATATTGCTCATTCTTCATTATAAGTCAACCTTTCCATCAGCCTCCTTAATACCGTTCTCTCCAGCCTGCTCAGTCATCCCACCGCATAAATCATCACTCTTAATAGAATAGTAAATCTCTCTTTTCCCACTGGTTTCTTTACATTTGCCCTCTAGACTATACAGGTAACCTTGGTAATGATTAAAGTCTGCTGCTCACCTTTATGACAGGCTGCTTTCTCTACTAAGTATCTAGAAAGAATCTGTCTTCAGTTCCTCACCCCATTTACCTCTTTCTTCCTAGACTTTTGAAAGAATATTTCATATGTACCAAAAGGAATAAAAGTGGTATACTGAAATATATTTTATGGATTAGTCAATGAAATTGATTAATAAAAATAGTACAATGATGGCTCTTGTGCTTACTATCCAATAAAGTACTAGAAATTAAACATTGCCTTGTCATTACGTCTCTTGACATCATTCCCCTCCCAGCCTCATGGAAAGAACCACGCTCTGGGTTTGGTGTTTCTCATTCCCATGCATTTAATTATAGCTTACTACATGCTTTTCTAAAACACAGCAAAGCATGAACTTGCATATAAACTCCAAGTAAATGGTTCTACACCTACGTATCCTTCTTCAAATTGTCATTTTCTTCAGTACTTTGTGTTTGGAGATATATCCATGTTGATACATACATTTTGCTCCTGAACTGTGTTCGCAGTTTTGTGAATGTGTGTTTCGTGAATGTCCTCAAACACACAAACGTATATACGTACATGTGTCCCACTTAAAATCCATTCTCCTGGTGTGATAAATGTAGGCATTTTTTATACGTTTACAATTCTTGGCCAAGAATATTCTTGTTTGTGTCTTCTCGTGCACATGTGCAAGAATTACTCTAGGATAGAGACTTGGAGTGGCATTTCTGGGTTGTTAGAATGAATGAATGGAAACAACACTGTCATTGCCCCCTTGATCACACATCACCTTGGAAACATGGAGCCCATTTTATGGCTGTAAAAAAATGAGGCAAAAAGAGGTAACATGTCCTGATGGCATAATTATGGTGTGACACAAAACACAAATCTTGATTCCAAACCTCTGTGCAACAGTCACTGTAGGGGATCCTCACCATAGGTAGGCTGAAAGATACTGAAACCCAAAAGTCAGTCTTCAAAATTCAGGTTTCCAGCTAAGGTATTTTCCACTTGAAAACATTTCTCAGCGTTAAGCGTTTAAATGTCTTTCTCATTTCTCTGTCTTTTTAATTTAGAAAACCGGAGCAGTCTTTTCTTGTTGATCTACCCAAGACAAGCTTGGCCAAATAATTCCAAAAGGCATGTGTAACTCTCATAACTGAGGTCTAAGTCTAACTTAACCTGCTATGGCAGTTTGCAAATTCCTTTCCTACCGTGAACAGTTTTTTCCTCTGCTCAAGGATGGTAACTAACAACTGTGCAATGGTTCTGAAACCAAAGCCACAATTGCAGTGCTTAAATTTAGGCCATTGCCTTGTGTTGCCAATTTAGAGAAGATGTGGTTAAACCAACAGTGACTTAGGCTGCTGACATTTCTGATGTTTTGAATTAAAAATAAAAGTCACTTTTTCTTCTATAACAAAATTAATTTGCCATTGACATAGGAGTTAAATGACACATTCATCAAGATATTTCTCATCCACAAAATAAATTGAACGTCTCAACCCAGGAGCCTCATGGGATAGTAATTTGCCAATATTTAGTATTTATTCTATTTCAGTGTTTCCAGTAAATAGAAAGACGCCTTTTCTGTGCTTTAAATTTCCTGTTTTGACATTATTTGTATAACTGGCATTCATAGATGACAGTTTCTATGTGTACTAGTAACACTCTTATCATAGAAGAAAAGTCAAAACACATTGAGATGACTGGGCAGGTGGAAGATTTCCTATGGAAAATAAACAGCATCGATTTACTTCCTTTTTGCCTACCAATATATATTCTATCAATGGGCACATGAAGATATCAGCAGAAATGCTGTCACATCCATAGACAAAGTTATCAAGGTTTCTTATCTAGAGCAGAGTGGACAGATGTGTTATTCCCGCCACAGCACAGAGAAATGTTGAAAATGTACCTCTTCCTCAGAATCATTCCTAATGAGTTTGCAGAAGATTCCAATCTGTGTTTGGAGACACACAATCTCTTACACATCCTAAACCATCTGGGGAGATTAATGTATAACGGATTAGGGATTATAAAGAGACAACATAGATGTTAGATAGTTGGTGATAGAAAATAGTGTTAAGAGAGATTGATTTGCAAAAGGAAAAAAAGGAGGTATTTTAGAAGAAATTCTTGCTTTGTATTAAAAAAATAGAGTCAAGCAGTTGAGAAAATATTTTTAATAAAGATCTATAGAGGTCACTTCGTATGTGAGTGGCCTCTTGATTCTGATTTGATTATTAAGGCTAAATGCATAATCCCTCACGTCAATGGGAGTAATCGTGAAACCAAACCAAACTTTGATTCATCAGCATTGGGTTCTGGCCAATCACTCCATTCCTCTTACTGTGACCTGAAAATTGTGCATTAACTTTAAGTCCTCTTTAGCCTGTCTTTCTTCTTTCCACTATGGCAGATGGTACAAATACTTACAACTCTTGAATAATTAACAAGAGTTGGTATAACAAAACCTACTGAAGGCCTTAATTATCAATAAAAAAATATTAAGTTGGGCCTACAAGTGATACGGTAAATGCTCACGTTACTTGGTTTTCTGTTGACTCATGTTATTATTCTTATAAAAGGTGGGTGACATAGAAAAATATTTACTCTCAGCAACAAATTTTCCTTAGAAGTTTTAGACACTAGGAATGTATTTTTAAAAGGCCTGGAATTGAATGAATAAAAAATAAGAGAGATGAATTGAAAAAAAAAAACAAATCTGAATAAGTAATATTTCAGTTGTAGTAGCCTACAGAAGCAATAAATAATTAAATTAAAAGGATATAAACTAGTTAAGGGAGGTTTTGTTTTTAGATTAAATTATTGAGAAAGACTTAGCTTCCTTTAATGAGAAACATCATCATTTATTTAAAGAGCTGACAGACTACAGAAGGATTAACAAGTTTAAAGAAAAAAATAGTATAAATGTAAATAAATGGATCATTCTCTAACCATCACTGAACCACTTTGAGCAGCAATACTGTAGAAATCTGTGTCCTAAATAGATCTGTCTTGGTAAGAAATATATTTGGCTGGGAGAATAACCGATGACTTGGTGTTATTGATTCAATACATGTCACTCCCTTCATCGTTGCTAGAGAAGGGTCTTGGCTGAATCTTAGGAAGCAATGACCCTTTGAAGTGGTCTTTTTTTCTAGACTTAAAACCATTGGCTTGACCTGGTTAAGTCTTTCAAGAAAATACCTTGGAAACCTTACATGTATATAGGAGCCCCGACACTGATGTCTTGACCACTTCCTAACTCAGAAAATTGCATTCTGATTATCAGTGCTCTCTTCTCGTGGCTCTATTTTTAAAAGATTAAAGACTCTGGTTGGAATCTAATTTCCTTTCAGAATTAATGCTGCAAAATTAATGGGCCAGTCGGTCACGTTTCAAGGGGCAAATAAATGGTTATCCTTGTTATGGTCAGGGTCACTGCTATGTCTCCTCAGTGACTCACGAGTCATGGGTGTGCACAAAGGATTGGACCTGTGGGCTGAGAAGCCACCAACAGTAATGAGGATGACCAACAGGTAGCTGGAGAACACACTCGTCATCTTTTTCCAATTTATCCAATAGTCTGATTTTTCCAGCAATCATTAGTGTTGAAGCTGCTCTGGGAAGGAAGCACACGAGGCTCCGTGAACCCTTTGGCTTCCTCGAGATGCACACATGCACGCAGATACACCCAACCCACCGTAAGTCTCAATAGAGCAGGGGCAATATTTCCCAAACCTGGCTCAATGCTTAGCACATGGTGTGAGTTCACTACATGCTTGTGGAAGGAAGGAAGGCAGTCCTTCTGACTTTCTTTCTGACTTTCATCTCCATTTCTACCAGTGCAATCCTGAGGATGGTCTTGAGTCTCACGTATGTGCTTGGAGTTGAATAACCCACCAGCAAAGAGCAGTGAGTGGTTCATTGTGCATGCTTATGTTTGCTGGTGCACAAACCAATGTACACACGTACGTCCTCATAAGCATAATGAGGGCTACCCAGAAGCATTTTCTACAAATAGGGCAAACACTGGTTTCCTCCATTTGGAAGGATTGTCCTCATCTGAAACCTCCCTGACTCTCTATCATGACATATTTCTCATGACCCTTGGACTTTCTTCATGACATGGTCACTATTCAAGGGTCACATACCTTTGGATACTGTCTCTTTTTTTGGCAAAATTATTTATAGTAATAATCATATAATAATCTATAATAATCATGATCTTCTTAATTCATTCTGTAGTTTTAAACCAAATAATATTTGTAAGTAAATTAATTTCAATTTTAAAGATACTGTTTAAATTCTATAAAATAGTACTTGTAGGAACTAAAATTTGCACTTACTGAGTAAAATTATTATGCCTTGCAGTTTGTACTCTGCTTCACCATTTTAAGTTTTAAATATGAATAACATTTGTAAATGAACACACAGAACAAAATAATTGCAGTAACTCAAGTTCTATTTTTTCTATTTTACACCAGAGTGCTATCATCATTCATTTTGAATCTACTCTTTAGAGGTGAGAATATTATAAGTGTTGGAGAGAAGAACGGAGCCCAATCAGTGACAAACTAACTCTCAAAACAAATGCATGGAGCTGAGTTCTCAGGTGAGACTGTATTCCTGGGAGTTGTAGAATTAACTTCCCTATAGAATACAATATTTATTAAAGGACAAGCAATAATAATGTGCCAAATGAAGTTGACATATGTATTATCAAAACTCAACAGTAACTGCAACAGTTGTTTATAACTTAAACCAGGGATTGGCAAAATTTTTCTGTAAGAACCAGATAGCAAATATTTTATTCCTTGAAGCCATCTGGTCTCTGTCACAACTACTTAACTCTGTCTTTTTAGCATGAAAGAAAGCAGCCATAGATAACACATAAATGAATGAGCGAGGCTGTGTTCCAATAAAACTTTATTTACAAAACCAGGCAGCCAGCTGGATTTAGCCCACAGGCTATACTCTGTCAAAGCCCAACTTAGACCAACAAAAGACTTTCTTGGAAGGAGGAATATTTTATCATTGACTTTGTTTAGAGTGACTGGCTCTTTGTTTTATTATTGTTTTTAAATGCTCTATGGAAGATTCACCCTCTTATTGCCAAAGCTGGGTTGCACCCTACTGCCTGCCACTGGCACAGCATCATCTACTTCTAACTATGGTGTAGGCCCTTGAAGGTATGATTGATGTCCAGTTTTCCTTGGTGGCCCCAGGTTCTACCACTTGGCCTTGTACTTTAGGAGTGTGCTTAATAATTATTTCTTAAATACCATTGAGCCTTGAACAGTGGGGGGGGGGGGATTGATCCATATACAACTTATGGTTGGCCCTCCGTACCCATGGTTCCTCTGAATCCCTGGATTCAACCAACCATGGATGGTGTTGTATTGTAGTATTTACTACTGAAAAATATCCACAAATGGTGGATCACAAAATTCAAACCCATGTTGTTCAAGCTCAACTGTAGATTGATCTATCTATACCTTAGGTTTAAACCTAGACTTACATACTAATTACTCTCATACAGATTATTTAATGTACTCCTAGCAGACTTTTTTAAAAAATGAAATATTATGTATACTCCAAACATATTTATAATTTTCTTCCTACCACTAAACAAGCTTCTCCCAACATTCCTCAGAAAACAGGTCTGTAATTCTTACAACTACTGTTTATGTATACACTTAGGGGTAGCTTTGTTTCAACAAGTGGATTTAAAATTTCCATTCTTTTTTATTCTGCTACTTCTACTCCATCATTTCCTAGAGACATCATCTCCCAACCCATTCCTTTCCTGTTTTGTTTGCAAACTTAATGTTTTGAGCATTTCTGCTGATGCTGCTGTAAGTGTTTCAGGCCCAGTAAGAATTCTTTGTTGTTTCTTCTTTATCTGCCCCACAGCCTGGTTCGCTGAGGCCAGAGCTTGCCCATCCTTCTGTCTTATAATCTTTGCCAGCTGTCTGGAAACCTTTGCCATGGCACGTTAGGAGAACAGGTGCTGCTGCATCACCCTTTCTCCACCCTCCATGTCCCCCACACAGGCGGGTGTTGCTTCTCCTAAAACAGACACCTGTTGGCTTTTGCCATCAGCTTGTTTTATAAAATTGCCCAGGTGACATCTCCCCTTCGTCTGAAGTTTCCCATTTTCTGAAGATGATGACTTTCTTTTCCCTGGATGTGTTTCCCCTCATCCACTAGCTTCTTGTGCAGGGTGGATGGTGGTGTCCCTTGGCTTTTTTTTTTTTTTTTTGGCCCTGCCACAGGGCTTGCAGGATCTTAGGGATAGAACCTGGTTCCTTGGCAGTGAAAGAGCTGAGTCCTAAACACTGAACAACCAGGGAATTCCCTCCTTTGGCTTTTGTTTTCCTGACTCCTAGTAACGTGTTGGTTAGAAACAGTCTTTGAGAGCCAGCACAGTGGAATCGGACACCAACTTCTTATTAGCCGGATGACCTTGAGAAAATGTCCTCTTTAAACCTCAGATTATCTTCTCTTTAAAGTGAAGACAGTATCATAAAACTGATGTGGAGATCTAATAAAATAACATATACAAAGGAGCTAACCTAGAATCTGGCTCCAGCAGCAGCTCAGCACATGGTATTTGAATATTATTTTAAGGCCACGATGTCTGGTTGTGCAGTTAGTGTACTGCACAAAAGTGCCCAATCAGCTAGGAAGGGAGCAAGCAGGAGCTGAGAGAGTCATTTTCTGCCATTTATCTTTCTAGAGGACTCTCCTTGTTTGAATGTGTCTTCTTAAATGTTTGTCTTTGGTTCGATTCATCAGCCAGGAGGGGTGTCCTTTGTGACAGGTGCTTGTCATCCCTTGTGGGTCTTTTACCTTTAACCTTGCTCACAGGCTGCTCCTCCCTCCACTCTCCCTAGGTTCCCTTTGGAAGGCTTTCCCTTCTCCAGGGGGACACAAACCCTACACCAAGGCCCAGCATGGTGCTTCACACCCCAGTCTCTGTTGGGAAGAGAGGAGCTGTCTTACCTTTCAGTGCAGGCAGGCTAGAGCTATTGACTGTGCCAGCTCTGTGCTGTGGAGGGGACCCTGATGCCTTACCAGGGTTCACAGCTGAGTGGAGGAGTGATATGTGAAAAGGAACAGTGTCCATGGAATACGGAGGGCTGTGGTGGGCGGGATGTGACTCCCAGGATTCTTAGGGCAGCAGAAGGGCCCCTGCCCAGCCTAGACATGGACAAATCTGCCTGGAGGAAGCCATACTTGTGTTGAATCTTCAAAGATGAAGACTTGTCCAGGTGTAGTCAGGTAGACAAAAGCCTTCCAGGATGAAGAAATTCAGGATAGAAAATAAAGTTCGTATTAGCAGTGTTATGCACCTTGTCAAGGAACAGGCCCCTGAAGTGGTTTTACTAGAACTTTTGAATCCCCACGTGTTCACTTTCTCAAGCTTCCTTGGTCTTCAGTGTTCCCCGGAAGTTGGCAGGAGGGTGCTGTCCTGGCCTCTGAGAGGTGAGGGAAGGGGACCCTAAGACCTGTCCTACTTGGCTGAGGACTGAGGGTGACTTAGTTCCCAGACACTTCTCAGGCTTTGCTTGACCCCAAGCATGGCCTTTACTCCAGCTCAGCCTGGCTGTAACCAGATCCCCGTGGCTACTTGCAGAAGAGCCAAAACGCTGTTCCCGGAAGAAGAGATGCCAGTGCCCATTGGGCAGCCTCTCTCCCATCCACACCTTTGACCCAGTTCACCCAAGAAAACAACACTTCTGAGATCAAGCTGCCCTTGGCTTTCTTTAGGAGCTGGGGTGGGGAAGCTATTATGTTTCCACTAAAGGATTGCTTTTTCCCCGAAGAGGAAGCCCAGAGAAGGCCAGGCCCATGCCCTTCAATTCTCCCATCACTGCATCACAAGCTGGTTCAGGGAATCAACACCATCTTTTTCTGTTGGATTCTCCCTCCCCTAATTAAAGCCTCTTCTTGCCCCTCTGGGGCTTCATGAAAAAAAAAAAAAAAAAGGGCTCCAGCCCTCCTCTCTCTGGAAAAATCGAATCTCCTCGTCCCCCATTCAGATCCTTTCATAGTTTCCCGTAGACCTCCACACACAGACCATCCACTGTGGGGGGAGTCATAGTGAGGGGGGAAGAGCATGGATCTCCTTGCCTGGAGCTCCAAGTTGGGTCTCTGTTCTGCACTTACCAGCTATGTAACCTTGGATGAGTTATTTAGTCTTTCTGATTCTCACCTTACTCATTTATAAGATAAGATGACACCATCGCCTACCCCATAGAGCCATGGTGAGTAGCCCACGAGATTATGCATGTGTGGTATTTAGCATTCTGCCTAGGATAAAACAAGCTCCCCAGACAGGTTGTCTATTCCTTCCTTAAAATTTTTATTGACATTTTAAGCTCTGAGAGTGGTACTTGCTCAATGAAAAGAAACTTAAAAATACTGGACTGTATAAAAAAAGAAGCAAGGAAGGAAGGAAGGGAGGGAGGAAGGAAGGAAGGAAGGAAGGGAGGGAAGAAGGAAGGAAGGAAAGGAGGGAGGGAGGAAAAATGGAAGAAAGAAAGACTCTCCTTATTCTCTCTCCCAATAGGTGAAAACCATTCAAACGTAGTATATCTCTTTCTAGTCCATTATTTATGCACATACGATCTTTTAAACATATATTATGTATATATGCCCTTTTATGTTTACTTTTTGCAAAAAATAGAAACCCAATATACAAATTATCCAGTAATTTGCTTTTTCTGCTTTGTGTTGTAGAGATAGCTTCACAGTGGTACATGGAGGTCTATCTCTTTTTCTCTATTAACTGAATAGTATTCTATGGCATAACTAGACCACCGTTTATCCAACCCATTGCCCATTGACTGACAAGCAAGTTGTTGTTAGTTGCTTACTTTTATAAGTGATGGTAAGATAAAGCATCATTGAGTGGACCTCTCTGTGCTCATCTGGAAGTATCTCTTTATGATACATTCCTAGAAGAGGCATTCCATACATTCCTCGAAGACGCATTCCTGGGTCAAAAGTTAGGAATATTTCATATCTTAGAGAAATTGCTAAATTTTGCTTCCTAAAACACTGTGTTGTTTTCACACCAAACAACAGTGGATGAGAGAACATTATCCCCATTGCATGAAATGGGGTACCAAAATTGTATATTTCTTTATTTCTTTAGAACTATCACACAAGATGGACCACACTGAAAGAATACTTGATCCCTGGCCTTATAACCAAATAATTTTCAATGTGCAAACTTCTATAGTCATAGCGCATCCAGATATGCCTACATTTACTGCTCTCCTAGATGACAATGAGCTACTCCAATCAGGCAAACTCTCATTTTTACAGAGAGCAATAAAGAAGGAAGAATGCGACTTCTTGGGCTTGTAAATTAGACATTTCTTTTGTGAAGGTCACACCTGGTCTTCAGTGCCAGAATTTCTCTTATATATTGTCACCCAATTCTTAGAAGCATTTAGCTTTCAAAAGGACACAGCCTGCTTTGCATTGGCAAGAGGGGGCAGGATTTATGGCTCCTGGCTCACAGTTTCATGCCAACTTCTGAGTAGAGTTTTTCCCTATCTAAATTTGGACAATGCGCCTACCTTTCCAGAATTCGATAACTGATGGATTCTCTAACTGATGGATTGACCCCAGAGAAAGCAGAGAATTGGATTATCTATCCAAGAGACTGTGACAAAATCAATTCCTTTCCACAGCATTTCCTTATAGTTCAGAAGACACTTTTTCTTGATGTTGCAATCCAGAATTTCTAATATTTTCAACTTTCAGGGATGTCTAACTATCCAAATCATAACCAACTTTATTGAGAAAGGGAGAGGAAAATTTGGGGGGGGGATGCGGAAATTGTCAATGAGTGAATTATCTGTACCCTTGTAGCAGAGCCAGGGTCAAGTCTTTGTCAACAGCAGATGGGACAGAGACCTGCCGAAACAAAATTACTGACGTGAAAGGAAGCCCTGATTCCTTGTCCTGATTCCGCCCCTGACTAGCTGTATGACCTAAGGCAAATTACTTAACCTTTCTGAGTTTCAGTTGTTTCATATGTAAAGTGGGCATAAGTCTTTGCATAACTCATACAATGGTGATGAAGAGAAATGCCGTAATGGGTTTAAAAAAAATGTGCTGTCTACTGGGAAACACATAAACATGAAAGGTATGGTTAATATTTGGTTTTAAAATCTAGCCTTCATTTTATGGAGTCTGATTTTCTTGGCATTCACAACACTTACTTAGAAACTAATAATAAAGCCATGCTGTCAAGAGTACAATTAAGGACAAGTTGGAAGAATGCCCAGATCCTGAGCATTTGATCTCAGTGGAGCACAGCACATTTGAAAGCGCTGGTAAAGCAGGAGCCAGATTTCTGGGGAAGTCCCTCCATGTGACCCTCCCCTCCCTCCCACCTCCCATCTTTCTCCCAACTCCTCAACAATTTGCTCCGCTCTGTCCCCTGCAACCTTAAAGAGTCTACGATCCTAAGATCAAGGTTTGTCCTAGGGAGGGATGGACCAAGGCAGACTCTACTTTTCTTTTCTCCCTTTCCCAGCCACCTAACTCAAGTATGTAAATAGAGGCTAGGAAAAGTCTTGAAGGAGGATCAGAGGATCTCTGATTTAGGCAGATAGGCGAGAAGGGGAGGGCTGTTGATGAGACCGTCAGATCTTTCTCGGCTCTGACTGCGGGTCTACCTTGCCCCACTCCCCATCTTTCCAGAAGCTAGTAGAGAGGGTTCTCCAGGACACCCCAAGAGTCTAAGTGAACACACTGCTCACTGACTACCTTGCTCCTGGACTCCCACGCAGGCTGTATGGCTCTTACCCACTGGTCAAATCCTGAGCAACTTAGAGAACAAACCAGAAAGGGAGATGTAATTTTGCAGATAAATAGACATCTCTCAGATTCCTGTCCCATCTAGAAGGTTAATCCACCCTACAAAACCAATGGGCCCATCTAATCTCTGGTGTCCCAGCTATTAGATAAATTCCCCTGATGATGGGGACTCCACGAGAGGTCACCTGACAAGCTCCGTGAGTGAGAATGACCCATTCCCCTCTGCTGAGGCCAAGTCACAGGCTTGCTGTCACTGAATGTCACTGCAGTGCCCCTTCCTGCAGATCCTAACCTCAGGAGTCTCAGGCCTCTTCCCCAACTCCTGAGGCCCACAGATACAGTCACTGCAGCAGGCAGTTCTGGTTAGTTCTGAAATAAAGGAACTTAGGTCAGAGTTCTCACCAGAAACAGGGCACACAGCCAGGGGAGCACCGGGCCGGGGAGGCAACACAATTCGAGTAAACAAAAGGACTTTTCAGAAATGCTCTCTGAACCTACTCAGGCCCCCACTACCTTCCTGGAAGGTGGGAACGGCCATCTAGTGGGATCCCCCAAACACCCAAGCACGGCACCTGAGTCCCGCCTGGCATTCATGTTTGCTTTCCCATTTGCTAAAAGGCAGATTACCTCCATTCTCTGTTGCTAATTCAGTTTCAATGTCTTATTTTTTATGAACTCATACTCTTGTAACCTGGTAGCATGTGAAAAATAATTTAAAATATTTCGTTTGATGCTCTCTTCAGAATTCTCAGATGGTGGCTTCTGAAAGCATTGTGGAATGTTTGCTTGTAAATGACTCGTGTGGTGGGTGTGAATGTGTGGTGTATGGTGTGTGTGTGTGTTATGTACAAGTATGTAGCATGTGTTGTGTCATATGTGTTCTGTGTGTGGTGTGTGTAGTATATGGCATGTGTTGTGTGTGTGTGTGTGTGGTGTGTGTGGGGATGTGCACGGATGCACACATCTTCACGAGCACGCACATGCTTGTGAGTACGTGTCCTCTACACTGAGCAGTGGGATAGGAACAGAGCTAAGAAAACACACGAGCCTCACAAATTTAATGCAGGACCAAAGTTGCAAAGCTCACAGATTAATTCACTCATCAGAGAGCCATTTACAAAGGTTTTGGTACATCTCGTTTTGGCACATACATAGGAGGAAATCTACAAGGAAAACCAGGATTGCCAGGCTCATGATGAATCATTTATTCGTTCACTTGATACCTATTCATAGAAGTCCTACCTTGGGCACCCTCCCCTGTGCCTGTACCGCTGGCTACACGGTGAAATACCACAGTGACAGGGACCCTGCCTTCAAGGAGCATACAGTCTTGGCGGAGAGAAAGCTCACGACAGTGCAGCCTGGGAAGTGCTTTGGCAGAGGAAGTACAGGGAACTCTTTAGCCCCCTTTGCTTTCATACCCCTTCCTGGTTTAGCCTCGACCTAACTGCAAGTCTCCTTCTTGTTATTCAAACCTACCAGCCTCAAATCTGGCTCAGCTTTGGGATGCCTTGAGGAACCTCAGGAAAGGAAAGTGATGCTGGGCCCCCGCTGCAGGGAAAGCCAGAGCAGCTGAACACAGACTGGGCTTTGAGCTTCCTATAAGGCATGGCAAAGAGGGAAACACAAAAGACCACATGACCAAACTGTCTCCTGAAATACTCTGACCCATTACATCATCAAATGGTAAAATTTCTCCTCTGTCATTCATCTGTTACCTAATTACTGATTTCAAGTGCAGCTAGAGAGAGTGCTGTATTCTCTAATTGCAATGTTCTCTCTTCTCCCTCTTGATTCTCATCTTCCCAACTTTTGCAGAAATGAATACAACCTGGTGAAGAAAACTTTTGAAATTTTTACTCAAAATTTATTATTATCTGCAATTTTCAAGGTGGATTTTAAGACAATATTTAAATCTTTTATATTAAGAAATGTTTCAAACATACCAAAGAGTATGTGTACACATAATTTACTTTCAAGGTGTAAAATAAGCATTCATGTACTCACCTCAGAGCTCCAGAAGTAGAACATAAAAATATATTGAAACTCTCTTTGCTTTCTTTCTAATTATCAGGTAAACACTCTCTGAAACTTAGCGTTTATTATTGCCTGATTTTCTTTGTAGATTTTCCCTTAGGTATGTGCCAACACATACCTAAGGGCACAGGCCTTCAAAGACCCTAGTTTTACATGGGTTCACCTAACTCATCAGCTCACCACTACGTTAAATCCAAAGCCCTAGCCTCCCGGAATAGCCAGGCAACTTGGGCTGCCGACAACTTTAGTGGTCACCTCTCTGGATTTGTGCTCCTGCTTTGCTTTGTTGGCCTCTGATCAATTCCCCAAGCCTTGTACTTAAAGAGCATTTAATATTTTATCCAGCATTATAATGTGTTTTGAAGAGAGCAGGTGGTAGGATATGTTGGGTGCCATATTGCCGAGGAAGTCTGCCTGCCCCTTCATGGGCCTTTCCAATTGGCAGTCAGATCTTCAGTGTACGAAACCTCATTCTGTGCAAATCCAGTGCACTGAAGTACAACCAAAGGGAAAATGTCTTGGGGAAAAGAACTTGCAGAGTGTCTGCCATAGGCCAGCTGTTACAAAATGTAATCCTCACCTAACGCTTTGAAGGAGATGCTTTCGTCCTCACAGACTGAGTCTTCGGTAGTTAAGAAATCAGTCCACGGTTACACAGGGGTGGAGCTGGGACTCAGAACCCTTTTTTGTGCTACTTTATAGATTCGGTTGTTTCTTCACAGCTCTTCTCCAGCCATAGAAGGGTTTTCTCTGCTGCTTAGAAAGTTACCCAGTGTCTTCTTAAACAGCAAAGGACCGAGATTTCTCTTTCGCCACCTGATGCCAGACAACCTCACGCAAAATCTAGAATTCTAGCCAATTTTTGGAAAACCTTATTACCAACATTTTTATAACATAGAAAGAGTATATACATATATGTGTGTGTGTGTGTGTATATATACATACATGTATATATATGTACACACACACACACACACACACACACCTTCTTTGAAAATAATGAAAAAACCCTTTAAATAACTTTGAGCCTGACAGTTCTTGAATATCTTCAGGCTTCACAAGTCCCAGCACAATATCCTAAAATCACAGATATTCATTAAATACTTCTTGAATGAACAACTGACATTACTCATGACTGCAGAATCAAAATGTGTCCACAAACATCAATGTCATGGATAATTCAAAATGTGTTGAGGTGTTACAAAGGCACATGCCTCCAAGATTAGGCTTTGAACATTCCAATCCACCCTGTGCTGTTCTCAACCACATTTCTTCTCCCAGAGTCAGTGTGCACCCACTCCCCAAGCCTTGTCATTTCTTTTAGCACCTCGCACCCTACTCTGGTATGTGGGAGAGTTTGAGTCCCAGATTTCAGTGAATCTGAAATCAGTGCACTCGATTTCTCTCTCTCAGGTGCTGTCATTGGTCTCAGTGAGGAGGCTTGTGCCCTGGTGCATCCCTTCCCAGCATATGTACCTGCCCCTGAGAGCGATGACGTCCTTAAACGCCCCCTCTGCTGGGGGAGCCACTGCCATCTTGCAGATCTGTGATCCTTCCTGATACATTATCAGATTTTTCCTTTAGACTCTTTGGATTTGCTGATAACCCTCTTCAATATCTTGCTCCTCTTCAGTTGGTGGAGTCACCTAATCCCATCCAAGGATCACCTTCCGTTAGTGGCTTTGAGAAAGTCCATCTCTTTCCC
>NW_006771034.1:756848-771495 GCF_000442215.2 Lipotes vexillifer
CAAGCTCATCTTTGGAAAGAGGTTGCTGTTGAAAAAGTGAACCCATGGAGGCTTCAGCTTTGCTTTGCTAGTCTAAAGAGACAAGAAAGCAAATAACTTTTTCAATATCTCTTTAAGCGGAAGCGTAAGACTGCCTCTTTGAACTGGGAAATATTTATTTTTTAGTGCACCGCTCCTGGCAGGTTTGCATCAAAAGGCTCTATGTATGGGGAAGGAGGTGGAGACAGGTTAATCGCCTTGAGAGAAACAGCCTGTAACATTAGCTTCTTTCTATCCACCTTTTCTCCAGCAGTAAGAAGAGCTCAGCTCAGAACTATGAAAACTTGAATGCTTGGAAGCCTTCATCTGACTACACGTTCATGTTCTAAGGAAACTGGTCTCTAGGTGTTTAGAACACTGAGAAGCAGTTTTTCTTAGATCCTGCCCTAGCTCATTGAAAGATTAAAAAACAAACAAAAAATAATACATTTTTATTTAACCTCTTTCTCTAGAATTTTGCTACTAACTGTAGGGTGAAGAGCAACAAATTTAGTATCTTAGAACAGTTAGCAGTCTCCAAAAAGTAAAATGTTTCTTAATTACAGAAAAAGTTAAGCTTGTATCATTTGAACAACAGGGAATTTAAGTAAGCTCAGATTAGAAATAGAAAATATAATTTTCAAATCAGTACCTGAGACAATTGAAAAATATCTGGCTAAATCGAAAATGTTAAATGCACACTATATATCTTCAATTAAGTGACCAAAATCCATGAATGCACTCTAAATAAATTTGTATTTATTATGATGAATGAAATCAGAATTTTACTTTGAGAGGAAGAAAAGCATAATTTTTCCAAATTGCCATGTATGATTTTAGAAAGGTAGAAGAAAAGTGAGACACATTAGAATGAAAGAATTGTCTCATTCAATTTTGTGCATTTTTCTTGACAAAGAGGCAGCATCATTTGCCCCCTACCTCAACCCTACCCTTTTCATACTATCATCCTGGCTTGAAATTCTACCCATTCTTGCAGGTGAGTTGCAAGTTCCATTTCTGGGAACCCTTTTCCATTCATTCCAGTCCAGGCTAATCCCTCTTTGGCCTCCAAAGGCGCTTTCTACTCTGTTTTCTCATCTGGCTTCAGTTCCTTCAACAAATACAAGCCCCACTGAGGTTCCAGCTCTATGCTGTGTCCTGGGGATGCTGCAGTGAACATGACCCACCCCTGCTATCCAAGAGGAAGAGGTAATTAAAATATGAGATGAGTCCACGGTAAAGGTAAGTTCAGAGGCTACTGAGAACCAAGGACTGAGCATTGCCGAGGCAATGAGAGACAACTTAGGACTGCAGGACCCTGTAGCTTAGCTGCTCTGGGCCTCCTTTCCTCATCTGCAAAGAACAATTGTTTCAAAGGTGTGTCAGGATTAAAGGAGGTAACCTATGTAAAGCCCCTGTCCCAGGGGCCAGCACTTTTGCACACTCAATGCATCCCTTCTGGGAAGCTTTGTTCTGTGAAGCATCTGAACCACGAGACAGAAGGAAGGACAACAACTTCTCAAACCAAAAGTTTGAATAAGATAGTGTTGTTCACGCTAAGTAACTTCTGCTCTAGTTTATGTTAAAAAGGTCAGCATAACACCAAAATCCTAAATAAGTGTGCTTGTGAAATGAAAGTTTGTCATTTCTATTTCTACCAATTCAAGAGCTAACATCTGCCGTATCTTTCCAGAGGTGCACATATTACTTAAATTCTATCCATTCAGCTCATTTCTCAAAAATATTTCAAACTGAACTGAGACATAAATAGATTCCTCTGTATACATACCACTATTCCAATTGGGGAAGTTATTTTTGTAGAGAAATTCTTGGTTAAGTGATAACGTGGCACCTGGCAGTGAACCCAACAGACATTTCTGTTAAACTGGGCATAAAGTAGTGATCCTTTAAGGATACTTACTTGCTATTTGTAAGTTGTCAGCTTATGATTGGGGAATATTTAGCAGTTTTTACTTTGCACAAGACTGTGGGAGTGCCTTTCAAATCCAGGGATGACAAACATCTAAGGGGACACAAAGCTGACCTCCCCAGCTCCCATGGTGGTGATGGGTGGGTTTGTGGTAGGCAGAAGAAACGCTGGTAGACCAGCAGCCAGAACATCCCTAAGTCCCTGAGGCCTAATAGAAGTAGAGGTTTGCCTCTTGGCACAGCTGCCATGGCCAACCCACTTCTCCATAATTCTCAGTTCCTGGGGGCCGTCCATCCTCATTCTATGATTCTAGCTTGATGAATAGAGGACCAGGAAACTCAAGGTTTGGATATAAAATAAATATAATTTAAAAATTATTGCTGTACAGCAGAAACTAACACAACATTATAAATCAACCATACTCCAATAAAAATTAATTTTAAAAAAAGGAGGCAGGCATAAAGAAAGAAAATTGACGCTGATTGCAACAACAAGCAAACACAATGAATTACACTGACAAGAAGTCCTCAAGCAGAAATAAATGTGCAGAAAGACCTTGGGGGAGAAAAAAGAACTTCATAGAATTTAGTTTGTGAGAAGTATCAAGTTTTATGACATAAGATATTATGCTTAAAGACACATAAAATAATTTTAATATCAGTGTATCAGTCTCCAAAAGAGATCTTTCCATACTTATGTATCAGGAGACCTCTCCTGGAGCTATTTTGGTTTTTATTATTTTTGTTGTTTACTGTAAAGTGAATACCAAAGCTACTTGAAAAGAATCAAAAACTGATAAATGTAATTTTCATCAGAAAAAAATTTAAATAAAAAAATAAAAATTATTTGAAGCAATTTTGAAAATTTTTATATATCTAATTGAGTGTGGGACCCTTCAGATTATCTTTTTTTTTTTTTTAACTAAAAGACTGGTACTACCCTTGCCTCATCATCCATGCTTTTCACCAAACCTTTAGCCATTTGCAGAGTTCCAATCTACCCTCCAAGAACCAAGGTTCAGGAGACTGTATATATTTCTTTAAATTGCAGCACAGTCTCCAAAGCCATCAAAACAGAAGCTTATTCCTATGTAAAGTAAAAAAGGCCAACTTGAAAAAAAACAAAAACCAAAAAACATTGAAACCAAAACCAACTTAAATTTTCTCATATTTGAATGTTTCCCTTTCCATAAATTCAGAAAACAGTTTGCTAATTAATTTCCTTACACTGACTGGAAGAGCAGACCAAGGAAAACCAAACAAATGTAGAAACATAAGCGATGCTTCCCAATGAACGAAGGATTAAAATCCTAGCTCACTGTATGTATGTAGAATATCCCAAGCCAGTGCTCTCTAATGAAATAATCAATTCCAAAACTGTTTTGGAGTTTTCTAGACACAACTTAAAGTGCCTCCCTAGGCATTGCATGTACTGTCCCCTCACCCTGGAATACTTTCCATCCCTTGTCTGTCGGTCCGTCTGTCTTATTCAAACAGAAATTAATTCTTCAAATGTTAGATCTGTCTTTTATTCTTTTATAGACACTTTCTTAATCCCCTCAGAAGAATTCATCACTTCCTTACTCCTTGGAATCTTATAAAAGAATTTCTTGTGGCACATATTCTGATGTTTTCTTATTAATTCTTTCCATATCTGTATCTCATTGTAAACTGAAATGCCTGCACTCTTCTTTTGTTTACAACATTGTACATAGTAACCAGGGCATGGTAAGTGCCTCACAGATGTTTCTTGAACCGAATTGTGATGGCCTCGAACTTACATTACTGTTTAGTTCATTTTCTTTCCATCAATTCTCCCTTAGGTTGACCCCAGTTCCACCTCCTTTAACTTCTACTCACTGCCTCTATTTCACCCTTTTGAGGCGACACAGAATAAGTTTATTTCCTCTTCCAAGTAAAGCCTCGTGCAAAATGGAAGGCATCATTCGTGACACCCATAATGAAACACCCCTCAGTCTTTACCCACATGCCATGTTTCTAGGACCCCTCACCTGTGCATGGATATGTATACTCTTGCATCACTTCCTCCAAGTGTGGTGGCCAGAACGAGAGCCCAGAGGGCAGACGTAGACTGACCGGTGAGCAGCATGAAGCATCAGACTTCTGCTGGAGCAAAACCTACAATTATATCAGGGTCTTTTCAACATATGACACTGCACTACTGATTCCAGTGAAATTCAACACACCCTAAGTCAGAAATAAACTGGCATTTATGTTACTATAATCTCTCGTTTGCACACTTTAACAATTTGATCACATTTTTTTGTAAATGATCTTAAATAATTCTCCAGATATAGGCAAAGACCGTCTGGCTCTTGGCAAATAGGAATGTCTTTTTGACCTTGTGAATTATCCAGTTATGGATCATCGTGTGAGCAAGGTTGATAAATACCACGAGGACAGATAAACAGGATGATTGTCAGACTTGAGGCTGGGGATTCTCCGTAGAAACCTGCTGCAACAGACCTGCCTATTGTTAAGATGTGGAGATGTGTCCCACGCCAACAGGCAAAGAGCTGCTTCCCTGAGCCCCTGGAGTCTATTACAAGGAGTCGCCAGGAGGCTGCTCGAGCTTTGTGTTCAGTGGCCGATCCAGCTGGATAATGCTCTGGCCTCAGCAGTTGTTAAATCTTACCAGTTGTTAAATATTTTGACCACCCTCTTCCCCCTGAGCTGAAAGGGGATTTCACAGGGCCTCCAAGTACACAGATGACTGTTTCAGAGAATCGTAGCTGGTGAGTGTCCAAATCCACAGGGACGAAGGCAAAAGGAGATGCGTTCAGCTCTAGCAAGGACTCAGTGTGGACTCCAGGATGCGGGGCTGACCCAGGATGTTCCCGTTCTCCCATCGGTCAGCCTTGTAAGCCAGATGGGCCCCCCCAGGTGTTGAGGATAAAAGCCCAGGCCTGCCTGATCATGGCTCCGCACGGTTCCTCGGGTTCTGAGATCCTCTAGGCTGAAAGCCAGAAGAGAAGGAGCATGTGTAGGAGGAACCATTCTCTAATATTAGTCTCCTGACGCTTATAAGAACTGAAACAAATGATCGTTTACTGGTATCTTGCACCAAACCTGCCTGGAGAAGAGAAACTATCAGATGTTTCAACTCAACAGCTGCACATCAAAAATAGTAGTCTTTTAGACACTGGGAGCTGCGAAACGAATGCCAGAAGCAGGTCCAGGATGTTGGAGGCGCTGACATTTCTTGTTCCTGGAATGAAAGGAAGCAGCATTGCTGTCACAGGTCCAATTCAATGCATTCGTGATTGCGATCACACTACTGTGTGTGTGTGTGTGTATGTGTGTGTACGTATGCTTGAGCGTAAGCACTCATTCCAACACAGGCAAACAATGGTTAAGGAAAGTATGTGTTAAAGAGCTAGTTAATCACCATTCAAAAATCTCTCTAGGGCTTCCCTGGTGGCGCAGTGGTTGAGAGTTCGCCTGCCGATGCAGGGGACACGGGTTTGTGCCCCGGTCCGGGAGGATCCCACGTGCCGCGGAGCGGCTGGGCCCGTGAGCCATGGCCGCTGAGCCTGCGCGTCCAGAGCCTGTGCTCCGCAACGGGAGAGGCCACAACAGTGAGAGGCCCGCGTACCACACACACACATACACACAAATCTCTCTAAAAGGATCCATGGTTTGTTTTCTTCTAAACTAATCCATCAGGAGACTCACAAATTTAAAAAAGGTATGTCTATAGACAGGGGCATTCTGTGCACGATCTAGGCATTTCTCCCACGTGTTATACCACAGAATACACAGAATGTGGTCAATTCTCTAGGAAACGTGATTTCCATACACAGACTGCCATTGGTGTCATCGGGCTGGTAGTACATCAACCTGCACCAGGATGGGTATACTAGTTGTTCTACAAGAAGCATCTGTTCTGATAGGTCAGCATCTAGACTGTACAGGTTGATAAATATTTTGAATATTGTTCCCAGTTATCATGGGCTTGTAATTGAGAAATAGTACCATGAACATAAGAAAAAATGGCATAGTGTTCTCTGCTTTGGAAAGCAGAGCTGCTTTCTGGAGTGACCGGCTGCTCAGTTGACATTATATTCTTTTGTTCACTGGTGGCAGTTGTGTAAGGTTCTACTATGTGTTGGTTTTTTTTTTCTTTTTTTTTTTTGCGGTACGCGGGCCTCTCACTGTTGTGACCTCTCCCGTTGCGGAGCACAGGCTCCGGATGCGCAGGCTCGGTGGCCATGGCTCACGGGCCCAGCTGCTCCGCGGCATGTGGGATCTTCCCGGACCGGGGCACCAACCCATGTTCCCTGCATCGGCAGGCGGACTCTCAACCACTGCACCACCAGGGAAGCCCTGTACTATGTGTTTTGAATCTAGAAATCCACTGACTTTGGTCTGATCTTTCATGATATTTATAACTTGTTTAGTTATGTTTAGGATTTAAAAAAAATTTTTAGTTAGCACCAGTAAAAAGCATTATTGCTATTAAAATTTTATTATAAAGGTTCTTCAATAAAAATAGCTTTAAGTTCTTTTCCTCCAACTGAAATAATTATTTTTTATAATGCAATTCTTGATAATCAAGAGTTTTCTTTGAATCCCAACAGCAAGTAACAGAGCAAAATTATAGCTTAACCAAATGAAAACTTCAGAGAGTAAGCAGTCCAGAACTGGTATGGTGGTTACCTGATGTATGGCTCCCTAAAATACTCAGGGACCAAAACTCCTTCAAGCTCTGTGCTTCACCAGCACTAAAGTACAGCCTTGTTCCTCAAAGTGCAGTATTGCAGCCAAAGCTCCAGCCATTGCACCTTTATTCCAAGTATCAGAGTAGAGAAAGAGAGAAAAAAAGAACACAACAGAGAATGCCTTCCAACTGTCTTTCAAGGTAGGATGCCAGAGTCTGCTATAAAACACACAGCAGGTGGCAGTCTGATGGCTTTGACTACACACTTATAACCTGGGTTTTGTAGAGAATGGAATGAAAAGGTGCAACATTTAGCTTACATTGTATTGGTCAGAAGTTATGCAAAACTGGATCACATCTAACTGCAAAGGATGTTAGGAAAGTTTGTTCTTTTTTTTTTTTTTTTTTTTTTTTTTTTTTTTTCTGGCGTTATGCGGGCCTCTCACTGTTGTGGCCTCTCCCATTTGCGGAGCACAGGCTCTGGACGCGCAGGCTCAGTGGCCATGGCTCACGGGCCCAGCCGCTCCGCGGCATGTGGGATCTTCCCGAAACGGGGCACGAACCCGCGTCTCCTGCATCGGCAGGCGGACTCTCAAGCACTGTGCCACCAGGGAAGCCCAGTTTGTTCTTTTTTAAGTGACCATGGGCCCAAGTTAAAAATCAAGACTTCTATTGCTATGGAGAAAGATTAGACCACATACTGGGAGACAACTAGTCATTTCTTCAGCAAAAGCCATGCCTTTGGAGAGGAACAGGTTATATCCTATTCACTTCTGCACTGAATGTTCACTAGCTATTCTTATCCTATTCAGAGGTCTATTCACTTCTGAACTGAGCCACCTAGAATGAGGGTATTCATAATTTTCAGACCCCCAGGTGGTTTTATAACTTCATTCATTCATTCACTCAACATTGACAGAACACCTATTATGGGATGAGACCTCTACTAGGGTTTAGGGATAGTGAGATGTTCATGATGGCCCCTGATGTCATGGGGCTGTCAGTCACAGAGAGAAGACCAGTACTGAACAAGCGAAGATAATAGAGTGTATACTCTGGGAAGCTTGGGGCAGGGAGACCCAAGTTAATGTGAAGTGACTAGCATGTGGATGACTAAAAGGTACTGACAGAAGGAAAGGGAGCACATGTCCCAAGGCCTGAGAATTAGAGAGAACACAAGATTTTTGAAGATCTGACTGATTTTCAACATCTCTGGAGTGTTGAATTCAGAGAGGAGAGCGCTGAGAAATAAGGTTGGTGAAAGGCAGGGACCCCAATATGAAAGAGTCTCTCAGCCATATTAGACTCCGTAGTGTGCTTATGGGCATTGGGCAGTCATTGAAAAGGAGGCTGATTGTGATTGCTGTCTAATAACCATACCCAGCATCTACTGAGTGTTGAATATGTGCTTGAAATTGTGATAAATGTATTCCATGCATCGTCTCATTGAATATTCACAATAAACTCTGAGGTAGATACTATTTCGTTGTCCCCATTCCATAAGTGAGAAAGGTGAAGGCCAGAGAACTGAAGAAACTTGCTCAGGGTCACTTAGTTAACAAGCGGTTGTACCAAGACCGACACAGAAATGGTCTGAAGCCATCCTCAGTCCATGGACTAGACTCCGTGCAAACTAGATGGGGCCAAGGCTGGAGGCTAGCTATCGGAAGGCACTAGGTGTACAAACACGTTATTTTAAACTACAACTTTCACTTCTACTGCAAATCATTTCAGAGATCCTGGCTCCGAACCTGCATCATGGTGCTGGTTTGTGACAGTTTGACCACTCTGGTAGACCCCACTTGTTCATTTTTAAATGGATACTGTTCTGTCTACTCTGCCAGTCAAACAGCACTCTTGTCTGCCTCAGTAGACCCGAGTTGTCTGACCTGTGGGTCACGGGGTCCTCTGATTGGTTCTAGGAGCATATGGCGCTCTCAACACCAGCCGCTGTGATGCTGAGCATGGATGATTCCCAATAACCTAGAAAAGAGGGGATATGGGAAAAGGAAGAAGCCCTAGTGCTGGTACTTTTGGAAAATCCTTCCTACTCCTGCTTTAGATTTTTAGTGTTCATTTGTTCCCCTGGCACAAGTAATGTTACTGACTGCAGTGGGCCAAACATAGTGACCCCAGAGTCAGGTGGCTCCTTGGATCAATATGCACGAGGTTTCTTTGCTGCAGTAGAAACTACAAGAGGGCTGACTCCTGATGCACAGTCTGAGTCAAAACTCCAGGGTGCCCTCTTTTCCCCGTGCATGAGTGCAGCCTCCTCTCTGTTGGCTACTGTGCAGAGAGCTTAGCCAGCACCAGGCAGTGTCGTGTCAAGATGCCAGATCCTGCTGTTACTATTTTTGACAGCAGCGGTAACTTACCACCAAACCTTGGACTCCAAGGGCCAGGAAGGCCCATGTTCTCATCCACATCTGGTACTGCTGCTAAAACCAGCTCTGTTTTGTCTGCATTGACAGCATACTGAGAAAATCCAAGCATCCACAAAACAGAAAATCTGACAAGTAAAAATACCTCAGTAATGTACAAAGAGTTGAGGTAATGGGTTTATTCATTGTAAAAGCAGCTGGTTTTCCTTGTCAATGTTTGTTTGGTTTAAAACAAGGGAAGATCCTTGTTGCCAAAGGAATGGATGGAATACGCTGTAGTTTCTTCTCTTTGAGCTCTCTCACTTCTAATAGAGGCAAACTGTCGATGAGTCTGCCAAGAGCCCTAATCTTCTTTGTCTGGATGATGTGTTAGATGGAGTTTAAAATTCTGGGATACAGCCTTTATCACATGCTTTTCCCTGTGGGAGGATCGACCCTCCACCTTCCTGACATGAATTTTATGATGGAACAAAAGAAAAGCTCAGAGCTTATTCTGATGGAATACTGTATTATGCTAAATGCTTTTTTCTGGATAGAATCAGAATAATATTTTAAATTCATTAGATATTCACTGAACCATAAAGTGTTCTCAGTGAGAGCAAAGTGTTGAGCCCGAAACGAGAATCAGTATTGTGGTGGGGAGGAGAAAAGAGAGTATCAATTTGGTTTTTACCACAAAACTAGTAGGAAATGAGGGACTTGGTGGCTTTTGTCTTTTACTCTGTGAGTTTTGTATATGCCACACACAGCTATTCCTGTGAAAATGCACAGTGGAGTTTGCGCTCTAAAGAAGCAATAGGATTGAACGGGGCCTGTCATATCATCATTGGTGTTTTGTTGGTTGTGATATCATCATTAGTGGTTTCTATTTGGGGATGGGTGCTCTTGGGCAAAAAAAAAAGGTAAAGAGAGATGTGTGACAGGGAAGAACAAATCTGACTCCATATTGGATCTGTTTCTTTTTCTTTAACCTTTGTATTCTATTGTTTTTACTACAAGTTAATCACTAATGGGATGTTGCCTATAGCTTAAAATATACATAATGGCCTGTCTCCAGGAGCGCTGCCTCCCATGCCTGAGCTTTAAGCTAAAATATCTTTGTTTAGCTCACAGGAAGCACCCTGACCACCTATAAATGGCTGAAGAAAGAAGAAATTAACACATCCCCTCCAGTGTCTGACCAGAACTAGGAAATAGTTGCAACAACTTATCACCTTTTTGACTTTACCTCCTCACCTCCCCTCTTTGCTCTATAAAAGAAACTAGCGTTCAAACCCGGGCAAGAGGGTTCTTTGGGACACGAGTCCACCATCTTCTTGGTCTGCTGGCTTTCTGAATAAAGTCGCTTTTTCTCTCCCCAACACCTCGTCTCCTGATCGATTGGCCTGCTGTGCGGAGAGCAGTATGAGCTTGGCTCGGTAACAGATGGAGTGAACACGAGGAAGAGAAGGGCCCCAAAGGCCCCAAAGCAGCAGAGGTGGGTCCCCCAGGACGAAAACTTCACGATCTCGACAGCTTTTCCAAATACAACACAACTTCATTTCTCATCTACATTTTCCATATTTCCCAGAACCGTAGGCTGTTTACAGAGTCAGGAGAGTTTTTGCTTTGACATGAAGTAATCCTGTCCTTTGGGAGCCCCCAAAACTTAGCCAAGGTTTAAGAGAGTTCCAGAAACCACATTTTCGGTCCACCGTGGGTTTGTTTGCTTTCCTGTTGTGGGTGCTTATGTTGGAGGAAACAACCACACTGCTAGCACTTTTAAAGCTTTACTATATGGGAACATTTTTTTTTTTCCCCTTATAAAATCAGTCGTGCTGTGAAAAATCATGAAACTATTTCAAAATGTTCTTTACTGTCATCAAAATTAGCCTGGCTCAAAATGTTATGACATTTAAAATTAATTATACACCAGCAATCTATTTCAAGATTATCTGGGACTGAAGAAAATAAACAAGAACCGACAAAGAAAAAAACCAAAACCCTGAAGTAATTCTGCAAAGCGGATCATTTTTATTAAATGTATCCATTTCTATTCACATCATTTACGCCTATGTAGTGCAACAGTTTCTAATGAGCACCCTTACAGCTGAAGACTGCTTGAACTGAGTAAATGTATTACTGAGCTGTGCGCTAGCAGCTCAACAGCCTGTACAATGTTCCAGAGGGTTCCAGAAGGTTCCAGCTCTCCAGGTTGGGGGAGAGGGGTCCATGGTAGAAGTAAATGTAGACCTGGTTCCACAGGGGTCTCAGGAACTTCTCATTCTTCCTCTGAGACGGAAACTAGGGACGGTTCTTCTCACATGGTAATATGCCAGGTCAATTAGCCAAATGCAAGCCATCAGGGGAAGAGGGAAGCTACATCGGCGCCACCCTCGAGGGTCCTGGAGAGGGCTGCTAACTGCAGATGTGAATAGCTAAGTAGGCTGGAGGCCAGAAGTGGCCCTTGAGCAGTGACTCTGGGTTTCCAGGCTGTGAGATATGCTGAATGGGAGATAAACCGTGGGAGGGGGCCTGGGTACGCACAACCCTTGGCAGTGTGTCCCCGCAGGTCCCCTGTCCTGTGCCCAGCTTCAGTGTTGAGCAGTGCTGGGCAGAAGCCAGCACACAGGTACAGCCCTCCCCTCAGAGGCTACAATCGGGCGGGAAGACAGACTCACAGACACCTAACTGCAGACCAGGGCTCCAGGCCGCTCTGGGAGATGAGGGCGGGGGCTCACAGTGCTCTCTCCTCAGGCTTTGAAATCCCAGTTTACGCATTCGACTCTTTATTTCAGAAGATGTTTTGCGGGGGCGGGAGGTGTGCTTTATTCACTTTTCTCTGTTTCAGTTGTGGAACCACATAGTGGTATGAATTATTTCACTTGTAGGGGAAAGAAAAAATAAGTTCACACATGTAAGTGCATTGTGGTATGGGGTACCAACGTCCACTACGTCATAGGCGTCCTTTGTGGACATTTTTTTTTCCTTACAAGTTTCTAAGGGCCAGGAATCCCTTGGTCTCCTTTGCCTCTGTATCTCTGGAGGCTAGGAAGAGAGAGGGAGAGATAGATAGAGAGGGAGAGAGAGAATACGCATGGGGCCCAATGAACATAGACATTCCTATCTCCTCAGCCACCAGTCAGTCTGAGCATTTGTCCACAGTCTCACGATTACCCTTCCCCACCTTTCCTCCTTCCTGCTGGTCTGGAATTGCCAGTCTCTTAGCCAAGGTAGGCAATGAATGCAGGGAGGGATGATCGTTCAGACTTCGCCAACAGCTTCGAATTAGATGTGGCCCAGTTTCCTGATAGCCCCTCCTCTTACACACGCCAGCGTTGACACTGGTTCTGAGCCCACGGGCAGGCAGCAGAGCCCTCTCCGTGTTGGGCCTCACCCCCTCTCTGTCCCCAAGGCACATAGAAAGCCAGGTGTGTGTAAGTATTCCAGCAAGGCCAGGGAAACAAGAAAGAGAGCAACTGAGATGTCGAGATTAAAAATAGGATAAACAGGAACTGAAAAGTCTGGGTTTCTATTTCTTTTCTGGTTCACTTTGTTTTCACATTCCCCCAGTGAACTGCTGTAGCTAGAATTTTTCTCAATTAAGCGGTCATTTGTCGTCTGGGATAAGAAAATAAGACTTCTCGGACTTCTCCATGTAAAATTCCCCACCCTCCTCCTGACAGCATGTTCATTCTTAGCACCTATGAGAACAATCATCTAAAAAAAAAAACAAAAAAAAACAGTATCAACTTCAGGCTTTGCCCAGAAAAGTTAACACAGTTCCCTTCACAGCCCTCTAGGGTCTCAAACTGAAAATGATATAGATGTAAGAATATCTGTTTAAACAGATATTAAACAGCCAGGAGGCCTCACATGTTGAGTTCTCACTATTAGGGTCAGCCTTGAGATGGGTGGCTGTGGAATGAACAAGCACCGTGGCATCACTGCCCTAGTGATGACCAGGTTTCTACATGCGGGCACCCATGTCCTCCACGTTGCCTGCCTGGCATCTTCTTTAGACCATCCCAAGGGAAGAGGGGTTTGCAAACCTTGTTGTGTGTGTGGATCCCTGAGATCAACAGCCAGACCCTCATTCATCACGACTTTGCTTCCGAAAACTATAACTCCAGGCATGTAAAGCTCCTTATAAATCAAAAGGCCCCAGAGGCTTCACTAGCCTGAAACAGTAGAGACAGTGGGAGGCGCCTGTGTTGTCTGAATGAAACGCCCACTCAGCCAGCTGCAGGCTATCTAAAGCAAACATCCCTGCCGTGGCCACTTGCCCAGAAACGGCAGCCGAGCTAGCCTCCCTGGGCGGGAAGGAAGGACAGCCCAGCTCTGAACAGAGAGGCCCATGGATAGATGGATGGTGGCGGCATGAGCTCTCAGGGCCCATCTCCCTCTGCCGCCAATCAAAGTGGATGCTTCAAAATGACTCTACACAATGTGGACTCTCTAACTGCTAAGTCGATGTTTATTACATTCTAAGGAGCAGGGACTCTTCTGAACTTCCTGTGATCAAAAACGCTTGTTAATTGTTCTTATTTAAAGCCACATCTCCCAACATACAACTCTGTTACACATGGACTGAATTAAAAGCAGGAGACTGTTTTTGTCTCCAGAACTCAGCTAATGCCAAAACAAATGTACATTAAAATGCTGGACCTTTTTCTTTCTTTTCTTTTCCTTTTATCTCTTCCTTTATTTTCCCCTACAGGAGGCAGTGAAACATAGGAAAGAAAAATGAGGATACTGGAACTTGAACCTCAGGGTGACTGGCAGGGAGTTTGCATTCTGTCTGGTGGAAGTATTAGGTCACAGGATTCATTAAACTGTCATGTTGCTTTTACTTTTTCCCCCGCTGGTTTTCTGGGGGTAGCTTTACAGTATGTATTAATGGCTGGGAAAGGCCTCTCCAGAGTGGCTATTTTCTTGCTTAAATTAAATTTTGTTTTGATGTATTTCCTCTAGATTCCCCACTTCTTACAGGACAATATTCAGAATGGGTTTTTGATAAAGTAGTACCTCAGAAAAGCTCATGCATCTCGAAGGGTTACCAGATAAAATATAGGTTATTCAGCTAAAATTTAAATTTCAGATAAACAGCAGGTACATTTTTTTGATGTCCAGGGAAACTATGAATAATGAAATGTTGCATGGGATATAGAGATGCTAAAATGTCATCCATGTTGACCTGAAATTCAAATTTAATTGAGTGTCTTGTATTTTTATTTTTTAAATTTGGCAACCCAGAACAAGCCAGCTCATTCAACCCTAGGGTCCTCTGAGCATTTGGAAGGTTGAACGCATTCTAGATAGTAATTATTCTATTCACTGGAACAACTGTTTCATTTGTATATTGCTACTCATACCAGGTACCTAGAAATGGTTGAGTCAACTAATATAATATTGCCAATTTGTTATCAGGTCGTATGAGACCATCACTAGCAAGCCCCAATGAGAATCTGAAGATTATTCCAACATGTTTCCTAACAAGCTCAAGCCCTTTAGACTTGACCGGGGGAAAAAAAAAAAAAAGATTTTTCACACAAGTGGAAAAGGCACTGAGTAATTAGTTAGAAAGTCTTGACTGTGAGGGCTTCCCTGGTGGCGCAGTGGTTGAGAGTCCGCCTGCCGATGCAGGGGATACGGGTTC
>NW_006771034.1:771532-772176 GCF_000442215.2 Lipotes vexillifer
CATAGCCGTTGAGCCTGCTCGTCCGGAGCCTGTGCTCCACAATGGGAGAGGCCACAACAGTGAGAGGCCCACATACCGCAAAAAAAAAAAAAAAAAAAAAAAAGAAAGTCTTGACTGTGAAGGAAGGTGGTGATGCTTCTGTGTTTGAATCTGAGTTAAGGCCAGAAGTGCCTGCTCTTTGCAGGAGAGTTTCAATAGAAGATTATTCCCTAATTAGTTCCAAATTTGCAATTTTCTGGAAGTAAAGAACTGAAGAGTGTATAGGTAGTCTAGGACTTCTGACCTTCCTTTGAATCTCAATTGCCAAAGTCAAAGGAGCCTGCTCTGAATTTGAAAACATTCCCAGGTTCGGCACACAAGGTCTAAAATTAAACTTAATTATCATCGCTTCATGATGCTCTGTTAGAGGAAAGTCTGTGAGTCAACAGGAGACGTCCCGCTCAACCTCTGCTCATCACCTACAGAGTGGTCCAGCCAAGAACGGCTAGTGACGCCACCACCCGCGTGTGGAATAGGACAGGACATATGTGACCACATAGCCTCATTTTAAACATATATTTTTCTTAAACATCAAAAACAGCAGAATGATTTTCTTGACTTACTGCTGGATGCACCTTTTTGTCTTTTAAAAATGTACTTCCCTA
>NW_006771034.1:772186-778290 GCF_000442215.2 Lipotes vexillifer
TCCCTACACTAGCAGGGACCCTGCTGCTTGTTCACTCAAAACACCTCATGGGAAACTCTGAGAAATGCTTTATTTAGAAGCAATTCAGCCTGTGAGTCATGCAACTTTTTGCTTGTGTTTTTCTTCTTCAGTTCTCCTGCTACCATAAACATTTATATGAAGACAGGATATTTTACTGCTTTTGAGAAGTCCATCTGCCACAGCTGCTTATTCCCCACCTGAAGTCATCAACTCTCATGAAAAGAAAATATCTGGTTTTCTTTCAAGTGCTGATAAAGACAAAAAAGAAAAAAATAATGACCCTTGAGCAGAATTACCTCTTCACTGAGGGTTTCTCACCATCCTCAGTAAAGCAGTGGTGCTTGTTTAACGCTGGAATCAGCCCTGTGGTCAGAGGTTCAGGTTTACAAGATGAACAGTATTCTAGGGCAAAGAAATCACCAAAGATGAGGTCCCCTTCATGGGGTAGTGGAAAAATTACTCCTTTTCTTTTGGAGGAGATTGGGGAGAGAGGTAGGCAGTGTAAAAAGCACAGATTGATTTCCTAATCACATTTTCCTTTTAAGTTTTTCAGATGTTTCATTCAGCTCAAAAGTAGCCACTTGCTGAAAGTAACACATTCCCTAGGTCTAAGGATTCTGATATAATTTAGTATATTCCTTCTTGGCTCCAGGGTAGGTTTACGGGTTTTTAGATATTTGATTAAAAGACAGATTTCATTTGTGATCTGGAATATTGCTGCCTTTGTGCCCAGCTTCAATCCTCTTTCAACAGCAATTTTATCAATACTTCCTTGCTTTAAAAAAAACAAACAACAAAATTCCTTCTTGTTGTTTTTCCTCCATCACGGAGTTATCCACTTTCTTTTCGGATACTTTTCCTTTCATGTTTTGATGACCCCTTCTCCAAGGTGCTGTCAAATTTCCCCTGGATATTGCTTAGCACTGGAAGAAAACGGGTTTAAAAGGTTACTTTCTCAACTATGTCAATACCAAGTCGATGTTAGTGATGATTCCTTGTTTCAGATGTAGAAAACTGACAATACACATCACTGCACATCCCTCAGTGGGTCTGCGACCTGAATCTGGAAAGCCAAGGGAGGCGGTGTGATGCAGAGATGGAAAGTAGAGGTTTCAACATTTCTCCAAAGAAGACATACAGATGACCAACAGGTACATGAAAAGATGCTCAACATCAGCAATTATTAGAGAAATGCAAATCAACACTACGATGAGGTACCACCTCCCACCAGGCAGAAAGGCCATCATTAAAAAGTCTACAAAGGGCTTCCCTGGTGGCGCAGTGGTTGAGGGTGCGCCTGCCGATTCAGGGGACACGGGTTCGTGCCCCGGTCTGGGAAGATCCCACACGCCGCGGAGTGGCTGGGCCCGTGAGCCATGGCTGCTGGGCCTGCGCGTCCAGAGCCTGTGCTCCGCAACGGGAGAGGCCAAGGCAGTGAGAGGCCCGTGTACCGCAAAAAAAAAAAAAAAAAAAAAAAGTCTACAAAAAAATTCTGGAGAAGGTGTGGAGAAAAAGGAGCCTTCCTCACTGTTGGTGGGAATGTAAATTGGTGCAGCCACTATGGCAAACAGTATGAAGTTTCCTTAAAAAACTAAAAATAGAATTGCCGTATGACCCAGCAATCCCACTGCTGGGCATATATCTGGAGAAAACTCTAATTCAAAAAGATACATGCACCCCAATGTTCATAGCAGCACTATTTACAATAGCCAAGACATGGAAACAACACAAATCAACATAAATGTCTACCCATAGATGAATGGGTAAAGAAGATGTGATATATATACTACTCAGCCATAAAAAGGAAAGAAATAATGCCATTTGCAGCAGCATGGATGGACGTAGAGATTATTGTACTAAGTGAAGTAAGTCAGACGGAGAAAGACAAATATCATATGATATCACTTATATGTGGAATCTAAAATATGATACAAATGAGCTTATTCACAAAACAGAAACAGACTCACAAACATAGGAAACAAACTTATGGTTACTGAAGGGGAAAGGGGGGGAGGGATAAATTAGGAGTTTGGGATTAACAGATACACACTACTGTATATAAAATAGATAAACAATAAGGACTACTATATAGCACAGGGAACTATATTCAATACCTTGTAATAAACTATAATGGAAAAGAATCTTAAAAAGTGTGTGTATATATATATATATATATATATATATATATATCCATCCAGTATCTATATTATGACTTTGCTGAATCATTTTGCTTCACACCTGAAACTAACACAACATTGTAAATCAACTATAGTTCAATTAAAACAAAAAAGAAAGGAAGTAGAGGTTCCAGAGCCAGGTCATGGACATCTGGGTTCAAATCTCAACCCCATCACTTACTAGCTGTGTGAGCTTCGGAAAGTGATCTAATTGACTGGAGTCTCAGCTTCTCCATCTGTAAAATGGGGAACCTCCCACTTCATCCGGTTGTTGTGAGTATTGAAGAAACTGGTATTAGTACTTAGAAGAGTATTTGCCCCATGGTAGGTGCTGTGAAAATGTTGCTATTGTTATTATTGAAAGGTTAGGCCTATGGAGAGATACTCAGGGACTGTACATGGAAACTTTGCACATTGTGAATGATAAATGAATGAATGCATAGTATTAAAATGTGTTTATTGGAGAAATAGTTACTGAGCACTTACTCTGTGTCGGATACTGTGCTAGGTACACGGATATAAAAATCCAAAGTGACAGAATGTGCCCTAAGGTAGCTTAGTCTTGGGAGGAAGCTGTGGGAGGGTGTGAGAGAGCAAGGTCATAGGGGTCAGAGAGTTCTCAGTTTGAGTCCAGCTCCACCAGTAGAAAGGGACTGGGCAAATGGCTTCTCTCACTTGTAAAATAGAGATAATATCACCCCATTAGGTTGTTATGAAAAGGAGTGTAGAATACAGAGTACATACGTGGTAAGACTCAATAAGTAAAAGATGTTGTATATCATGTAAGCACATGTTTATATCTGTATCTATGTGCTTAGACAGGGAAAGGGAATTATGATATGAAATTCCAGTCGCTCTGGTAGGTTTGTTCCAGGTGAAGTTGGAGGTCATAGTTAGCCTGACTGGAGAAGTCTAGTTGTGGGGCAGAGGGGGCAGAGACAAAGACAACTGGGTCTGCCTTTGCAGGAGAGCAGACGTGTCCTAGGGAGGCAACAGTACACACAAAGGCTTAGGGACCAGAGGAACTGGTGCATCTGGGGATTACCATGGGTTCAGTGTTGTGGAACAAAATGAGAGGCAGAGAGGTGGTGGGAATGATGCTGCACAGAGAGGAGGGGACTAGCTCACATCTTTATCAAAATGTCAGTGTCTCAACGAGGCTTTTCTTAATCCCCTATTTAAATAATCCCTTCCCCTCTGACAAAGTGAGAGAGAGGCATGGACATATACACACTACCAAACGTAAAATGGATAGCTAGTGGGAAGCAGCCGCATAGCACAGGGAGATCAGCTCGGTGCTTTGTGGCCACCTGGAGGGGTGGGATAGGGAGGGTGGGAGGGAGGGAGACACAGGAGGGAGGAGATATGGGAACATATGTATATGTATAACTGATTCACTTTGTTATAAAGCAGAACCAACACACCATTGAAGCAATTACACTCCAATAAAGATGTAAAAAATAATAATAATAATCCCTTCCCCATCATTCCCTAGAATCCTGCTCTGCTTTGTTTTTCTCAAAGTCATCCTCTATAACTTTTCCACAAGTCACCTTCCAAACATACATATCGAGGTGTGTGTGTGTGTGTGTGTGTGTGTGTGTGTGTGTGTGTGTGTGTCTCTCTCTCTCTCACACACACACACGATTTATTTTGTTTATTATCTGTCTCTCCTCAGTAGAATGAAGTTCCATAAGAGCGTGAACATCGTCTGCCGCTGTATCTCCAGCATCTAGATCAGTGCCTGACACACAGTAGGTGCTCAATAAATAGAAGTTGACCTGAAGGGATGAGGGTAGTGAATGCACAGCTCTCTGATGGGCAAAAACGTGAGCTTACCCTTTGGCCAGAGAAACCCTGAAGAATTCTAAGCAAGGGAAAATGCAGTCATGTTCTCCTTTTGGAAAGAGTGTCTGGAAGCATCATTGAGGGTGAACTGTTGAGGATTTCTTCTAACAACCTGAGCTGCCTGGACCAGGGCCAGACCAATGGAGTGGGGAGAAGTTGAGGACCAGGTGAGAGGCTTGGAAGGCACAGCGGGCAGGACCAGGTAACAGATCGGAGGGGATACAATGAAGAGTGGACAGTTAAGATCCCCTCAGGTGTCTGCCTTGAGCAAATGAGCTTTATTCACTGAGACAGGAAAAGAATATGTCAATGAAGTAAAGAAAAAAAAATAATGCTCTCACTCCAAGAAGGGTCAAGGATATTGTAGCTGCTCATCGTGGATGACTGATTGATTGAAAACATAAGGAAAGAAACTGGCTGGTCAGATCCTATTAATTATTAAACCTATAGCTTCCTGAATTACATGTGATTTCAGAAAGATGATGAGACTGGAGAAAATGTCTTATTTAACATGAATGGGAAGAATTCAGCAACAGATATCTGTGAAGAGCCAATAACTTCCTGAAAGACAGTATTTCACTTGACATTCTTGTTATTTGCTTTAACAGGGTATGCTTTGCATGCACAAAGCTTTTCTACACAGCTATGAGCACTGTGTTCAGTCCCTATTGATTGGCATCTGGAGGCAGAGGTGAGTCCAAGAGTTGCCAAACCTGCATGATGACCCAGCCAAACAGCTTCCACAGGTAAACCTATGGATAAGTTATCATCATCCAGTCCTGGCTTGAACTAAATTCCTGGCCAGGTTACTGAGCTACATCTACTTTCTGGGGAGGGGTAGAATCCCAGGAGGTCATGCGTTCTGTGTGGCTGGCTGAGGTCCTTCAATGGCTTTCCAAACACTGAGACTGAATAATTCTAGGCAATGGCCCAGCAGCAATCCACCACAGGCTGGCCTGGCAGAAACCATTGGGATGGGCCCAGTGTATAGCTCTGTCTCCTGGTAGCTGGGCCATCCTACAAACAAGCTGGTGTCTAGAGCAAAGGAGCCTTCTCCACTTGTGAGGAGAGAATGGACGTTTCAGCTTTACTCCCCTCACCCATAACATGAGGGTGAGAACACCCACTGGGCATTGTGTTGAGAAAATTAAATAGAATAAAACCATCCAGCTTAACACAATGCCTGAATGGGGAGGTGCATCATTAGTGGTTATTAGGTTTGTGGTCCTGTTGGTGTTCAGTCCTCTCTCTGCTTTGGGGATGCTGAAACATGGACGGATGGTAAAGCGAGATATGTAGAAATAAGTTCATAAGTGAAGAAAGTAGAAAAAATGAAAAACTTCTGTGCTGAGTATGAAGGTGATTTGAGTTTCCTGAAAGGACTTGGTCAATATTCGAAACTGATATCTTTAACTGAAAAGTATAAACAAATTTAAGCCAATTCAGCATTTTTATGACTTAGTACGTACTATTATTGTTAATATTTTAGAAAATCATGTATTGTTAGAAATGATGTTTTTTTTCCCCTCTAAGTTGTGCTTTTAAAAATTGACTGTGTTTCCTAAATATGGTTTTTACATATATGCAAGAACTTTGTTTTCTAAAAAAATACATCCCTGATTTTGCAGTGGGAATAAATGAAAAATGTGGTATATTCTTCAGAAACTCACTTATTTAAAATTTGGAAAGTTCCAAATTTTATGGGAGGTTCCACTAAACAAGACTTATCAACATCTGGTGTCACTTTGATCTTTCAAGTCAACTGTGCCAAGACCCAATATTTTGAAAGAAGTTGTGCATATGTATTCCCACGTATAGTTTTAAAAAGTATATGTTATGTTTAGTTTATTAATTTACAACTTCCAAAGCCCATTTTTCCTCCCAGCAGTTTCTCAGGGTTGTATTCTTACGTGTCATCTCTCTTTTCCTTTATAGGATAATATATCTTTTATAATTCAACCCCAAATCATGTATCAAACACTGTCTATGTACTATGTATTGTCATACCATGTAAATCTAGAATCCACTGTGGTCAGAACATTTTATTCCTCTCTTTCC
>NW_006771034.1:778300-779876 GCF_000442215.2 Lipotes vexillifer
CTTTCCCTCCTTTCTCCAGTTCCCCAAAGAATCCAGAAGAATGAGGTTTGCCAGAAATTTCTGAATGGAGATCAAGCTTTTGGAAAACTCTCTTCTCTTAATTTCATTCCATTTGAATCTATGACTGTTGAAGTTTTCCACATTCTTACACTGACTCAACAAATGTCTCCTGGGGTATTTCCATCCTCTAACCATTAGTTCACTTTCTTTGCTTATTCATTTCCAGTTGCTTCATGGACTGAGCCAGGATATCAGTGATTAATGACTCAGTGCTATTTCAGGAATCCCCAGCATTTTCCATAGGCTGACTCACCTAACAGTTTTCTTTGTTCACCTGTTGGGAGCATGGCTGTGGCAGAGCATTTGAGGCTTTGGGTGGCCAGAAAGCTCCTGAGACTTATATGTAATTGCAAAACTGTGATCTGAACAAAGTTCCTTTGCCTATTTTTCCTTTGGCATCTTGCTTCCCTTAAGTGAGTTCCCTGAGGATAAGACAGAGATTTGCCTTAGTCATCTTTGAATCACCAATGACTACCATAGTACCTGGGGCACAATGAAACATCTATGCTCAACGAATATTTATTGAGTGATGGAATAATGTAATCTCAAGAAATCTTATAGAAGGTTAATTTGTATTTTGTGGATTGTTATGGCTGTAAGTACAGAAAAAACATTGTAGAAAGGCAGAGACTTAGATCAATATTCAGGAATGTATTTAAAAGTACTTAGGGGGGAGGGATAAATTAGGAGTTTGGAATTAACATATACACTCTACTATATATAAAACAGATAACCATCAAGGGCCTACTGTAGAGCACATCTGAAAGGTACTATACTCAATTTTGTAATAACGTATAAGGGAAAAGAATCTGAAAAATATATATATACATATGTACATATGTATATATATATGTAGGTACGTATAACCGGGTCACTTTGCCGTACGCCTGAAGCTAACACTGTAAATTGTTAAATCAACTATACTTCAATTTTTTTAAAAGTGCTTAAATTCTTGGGGTTACCTGTAAAGAATGGGAATAAAAATATCAAAAAATAGTTAAAGCAGTTGAATGAAACCTGCCTAGGGTTTCATCACCATGGGGCCTGGTGATCTTTCTCTTAAGCTCATCTTTCTTACACCCCTCTTATTTCTTTTTGCTTTTGGCATTCAATCCAACTCTTTAGTTCATTCTGACTTCTGTCTCCAAATGTATGACATGAATTCAATGAAATAAGAATACATGTGTATCAGGGGTCCCCAAGACAATCCCCAGAGGCAATGATACACCAGAATGACCCATAGGACCCAGAATATAGTCATACTCATGGTTACAATGTATTATAGTGAAAGGATACCAAGGAAAATCAGCAAAGGGAAAAGGCACATGAAGTAAAGTCCAGAGGAAACCAGGCACAGGCTTCTAAGAGTCCTCTCCCACTGGAGTCACACAAAACAGGCATAGTTCCTCTAGCATTAAACTGGGACAATACACGTGAACTGTCGTCTACCAAGGAAGCACGTTAGAGACTCAGCACCCAGGATTCCTACTGGGAGTTGGTCATATAGGTACTCTTT
>NW_006771034.1:779886-781384 GCF_000442215.2 Lipotes vexillifer
TCTTTCCCCAACACATACCAAAATTCCAGACTCCCAAAAAGAAAGCATAAATCACATTGTGTGTACAAACAGTTTAGGCACAGTAAACTAACCTTATCTGTTAGAGAATGGTAAGAACACTACCGAAATCCAAGTTTCCAGATGTCAGCCAAGGGCCAACCTTGCAAGAAGACCTTTCTAAGTCCCAGGTCTGTTATATTACCTCTTTTCTGCACACATGTGTACACCAAGTTCATCCTCTTTCCCAAATTTGGAACATTCCACCCTCCCAGTGCCAACAGTACAAGTAAATATGAAATCCACTGCAATAGAGGCCAGTACTAAAGTTGTCCACAGGGGAATCAATATCTTATATCGGACACTTGAAAACATGAGAGTGGATGAGCTCTCCCAGGAGCAACTTCTGGGCCACACCATTTCATTGGTAAGCAGAAGAAACTGTGTCTAAGAAAGAGATAGAAAATATAGAAAGAGAATCAAGAGAGTTCAAAATCATGGAAGCAAAGGGAGTAAAGAGCTTCATGAATGTGAACTTGCAGAACCTCTTCAGAATTTCAGTGAAAGATTCCTCAGTTCTCCTCACAGAGCCCACCATCTGCTTTGGGTGGACCTCTCCAATCTCTTCTTCACTACTCCCTAATCAGCAAAGCTTCAAAAGGCCTGGAAATTAAGGACTGAACTTTTTAGTAGAGTTTTCAGTAAAAAGATTACTGGTTACTCACTGAGAGAATTATTAAAATAGAATATGATGATAGGACCAAGGAAGGAATGGTAAAGGAGGAAAGGGCATACTGGAAATATATGCTGTTCTGAAGCCACATAGACAAGATGGGAATAGATAGAACAAGTTGGTGGCTAGATGAAAGCCCAATCCAGGAAGAAATGCTTACACTGAGAACATCTTGAACCCATTAGTAGTCTGAAGTACGGGATCCAACTGAGATAAGTTCAAAGATATGGGAGAGAGTAAGGAAGATGAATGAAAAGGACTTCAGGGGAAAAGAAAGAGGTGCCAATAAAGTCATAGCTTGTGGACTTCAACAGGAACAAGCCTCATGGCTTGAAATGGGAATCATAAATAGCAGAGTTGGTACACGCAGATACATTTGCAGCAAGGTCGTGGAATAAACTGCCTATTCACTTCAATTTTCTATTCAAGTGTCAAGTTTGTCTACGAAGCTATAGGAGTCTGTATGAGAAATGGTTCTTGAGAAGAGTGATGAAGGTTTTTCATGGACATTGGAAAAGTATTGGAAAATATCTTGCCCAACAATAAGTGAAAGAATTGATTGACGATTGAGGATCTAATTGAGACATGAAATCATACATGTTCTTTAAAAGTCCTCCACCTCCACCACCTTGGTCCAGGAGCCAAGAAGGCAGCTGGGAGGATTGATTCAATGCTGTAGTTTTGTTGAGTGAAAGTATGGAAAGCTAGAGGGTGAGAGAACTGACGGTCCTAGTGATGTTAATGGTAGGAGCCAAGGGAGGGAAAGAG
>NW_006771034.1:781429-790849 GCF_000442215.2 Lipotes vexillifer
GGAAAGAGATCAGGAGAGGCTGATTCTGAAAGAAAGTGAGGTATCAAAGGGCATGGTAAGTCTAGAAAGCACAGAGAGTATAAGTAGTGATAAAACCAAATGAACTGAAGATTTTTATCAAAGGGTAGAATATTTGTGTTTAAGAATTCAAGGATGGAGAGATTCTAGGATTTAACCTTGAGAGAGAGTGCCTGAAAAGGAGTGCAGATGAAGGCCATTGTAGATGTGGAAGTTAAGAAGTAGAGAGAAAGGAAAGCAGAAGGGTCTGCTTGGACACCAAAGTCACTGAAGATAATGGTTGATGAGTGAATTTTGCATAAAGAGGAAACTTTGTTTTAGGTATCAGATTCTTCAATGGGTGTGTAGGGTTGGCTTAGAAAATGGCAGGCAACTAAGAACAAGAACAAGTAGAAAAGGATAATGTGAGGAGAATCTAGCCTCAGTGAAGCCATGATATTTCGAGGGTATTGGGGTAATGGTTTACAAGCCTCAGTGTAAAGTAAAAAGAGTATTTAATTCCACCTCTGACACCTACATCCTTGAAAAATAATCAGCATTCTCTCTAGGGGCTACAGGAAAGTGGTATAATGTTCAAAAAGAAAATAAACCACTCAACCAAACTGAAGTCATATTTTACCCTTGAAATGTTTATCATTGTCTTCATTATCATATGAATTAACCAACTATAGATATCTTGACCTCTCTTTACCAGGTTTAGTAATTATTTCAGAAGCTTTCAACAACAATCAGTGTATATTTGTATTCAAGCCAACAAGATTTATGAAATCTATTTTTGAAGAATGAATTACAAAATTCTTTTACCTAGCTCTGCCAATTGATTTCAAATAAACATTCAGGACTTGTTTTTAGTAAAAACATACATCTCATAAAGTTTTACCTAAGATTGTATCTAATTGCCATGGTTTTGAGACAAGCAGTTTGGTGTGTAGGTAACTTTATTCTGGAAAAAAAGAATTCAGATACTGTAAATAGCATAAAGTCTGTTGTTACCAATAGCAGTCTAATAAATATTAAAACCTGGTTATCACATAAGATTAATGAGTGATTATTTAGGTTTGAACACATGTTAAAACTATTTGGCCACAAAGTAGCCCATTAAAATAGTGATGATATAAAATCAGATATAATCCAGAAGCAGTTCAAACATGGAAATACTTAATCTGTCCATTTTTTTTTCATCTTTTTAAAACTCTTATTCTACATTCATAATGCAAAATCTTCATGTTTTATGCAGAGATCAGCAATTTGGCAAATCCTATGTGAGAGAATGAAACAGTTTCACATGCTATCCAGGTGTCTGTCTCAAAATTACTCCCTGAAATATTTTTTTAAAATATAATTCTAGAAAAGCAATGATTAGCGTAAGAAATGTAGTACTGACAGGTATTTTCCTCCTGCTAGCATTATTATTTCTGTTGAACATATGGAGCCATTTAGAAACTATTTCAGTCTCTCCAGAGCATCATATCATACAGTGGTAAGAGATAATAAAAATAACCATAGTCACTAAAGTTTTTTGCATTCATTATGCTCCTGGCATGACAAATAGCTTTATTTGGATTATTTTATTGAATTATCACCAAAAAACTCCCATAAGACAAATACTATTTTTTTTCCCATTTTTAAAATGAAGTAACTGAAGCTGAGAGGGTTGAGTAACCCTATTCACAAAGCTGTTGAAGGTCAGGCTGGGATTTGAACCTGAGTCTGCCTCTGTACTACATACCTGTTCATTTACATGAGCTCAGAAGTCTAATTGCCATGGACAGACCCCCATGCAAGGAGAGCTGCCCTGCTCACCCTCCCTCTCTTTCAAGTCCATTATCCATAAACTCAAGCTGTAGATCAACCTTCCTTGAAAGGCAGAGAGCATGAGGATATTTTTAATTCATTGATGGATTACTTTTGGGGTGGCATTTCCTTAATGATTTGCCTGTGTTTCTAAACATCAGGCAATGTTATAAGTTGAAGGAAACAGAGTTCTTGAGCCCAGCCTCTCATTCAGTGCAGCAATCTCTTTCTTTTTCCTGGCCTTCTTACACTTTTAGAGCCCAGCTTTGGATTAAATTTTACCTACCGTGAAACTAAAGGGTGCTAATTTCTTTCTCCTGTATCTTGCTTAGTGTCCTCAGTACTGATTCCTGACTTGGCCCCTGCCTTTGAGCCTTCCATATCTTGCAGCCAGATCCTGTTGCTCTTAGTTCCTTACAGCTGTTGTATTTAGTGAACATTGAGACCATTGCTATGGATCCGTAAGCACAAGAGGAGAGTGAAAGGAATCAAATTTTTTAATTCAAGCTTGTCTCGGTTAAGACAGCTTCAGGTGCATCCTGAGACACATTAAAAGACCTTCAGGGGGGCTTCCGTGGTGGCGCAGTGCTTGAGAGTCCGCCTGCCGATGCAGGAGACGCGGGTTCGTGCCCCGGTCCGGGAAGATCCCACGTGCCGCGGAGCGGCTGGGCCCGTGAGCCATGGCCGCTGAGCCTGCGCGTCCGGAGCCTGTGCTCCGCAAATGGGAGAGGCCACGACAGTGAGAGGCCCGCATAACGCAAGAAAAAAAAAAAAAAAAAAAAGACCTTCAGGGAACTCTACTCAATGTTCTGTGGTGACCTGAATGGGAAGGAAATCCCAGAAAGAGGGGATATATGTATACATAGAGTTGATTCACTTTGCTGTACAGTAGAAACTAACATAACATTGTAAAGTAACTATACGCCAATAAAAATTAATTTAAAAAAATAAAATTAAATAAGCTATAAGGATATATTGTACAACACAGGAATATAGCCAGTATTTTGTAGTGACTATAAGTGGAGTATAACCTTTAAAAGTGTGAATCCAAATCATTATATTGTACTTCTGTAACATATAATATTGTATATCAAGTATACATCAATAAATAAACAAATAACCAAAAAAAAAAAAAAAAAAAAAAAGGCATCCAGAGGTAGGTAAGTCCAGGGTCAGTTTGGTGGCTCATTGATGTTATCACACACTTGGGCTCTTTCTCCTTTCCTGTGTGCCATCCTCTGGTCACAAAATGGATACAGCTATTCCGGCGATCACTACAGCAACATCAGACCATAAAAGAGGAACATGTCCTCCTGGGTAGTGCTTTGTAATTAGGAAGTAAAACCTTTCTCATAAGTCCTGCAGATGTTTTCCCCGCAGATCCCAGTCTACAGTTGATCCTCATGATCTAGCTCTAAAGCTAATACCTGATATTTTCTGACACTCTAGTGGAGGTGAGGTCTGTGAGCCTGTAGGAGTGTGGAGGGAGGAGAGAGTTGAGTGTAGACAACAAACTTAGCTTGCTACTCTGCTAGCTGTCTCATGCTTACACAGCCTGGCTAACAGAAATGAGAACTTCATGGGTCCTTATATTTCCTGAGCCACAATTTCTAAGGCAAATAAGCAAACATTGGGCTCTAGTTTAAATGGATTAGACCTGGACAAACGTATGTATTTATGTGACTCTAAATGGATAGTCTCAACAAATTTTAATTGAGATTGATTAAACTGAAAAATATCCACAGTCAGAACAAAGTCAAATATTTCTCATGTTTGACAAAAGCAAATGGCACTGAGGTAGTTGCCTTTATTACCAGTAAGTTTTATTTTCTTTACTGTCTGCCTGTTGGTATTGTGTTTGGACTCCAGGAGTAATCCTAATAAAGTTACCACCTTACTTACCTTCCTATGGGCCAGCTGTTCCATGGTTGTTTGGTCAAAGTTTCACCCAACACAGACGAATACATCAGCAATGTTGGGTTCTCCAAAACCAAATGAAATAAAAGAAACCCCATTGAGGCTGAAAACTCAGCATAGAACACCTTCCTATGAACCAGAACTTCATTTGACCTTTACCAGGTTGAGATAAGCAATAGTATCCCGGAATAATGACTCATTTCTGAATAAGCAAGGATAATTTTCACACCTGTCTTTGAAAAACTTTGCCCCCGGAATCTAGAGTCCCAGCAAAAAGACAATCTGTCTAATCTTCAGAGGAAACGAGGTCACACTTGTAGGATGACCTTGAAAGAAAGGGAGTTACAACATTGTGGCAGAAGTCCACAGCTACCATTGCTGGCAAGAATGTTCATCTGAACCCCCAAACACCCTCCTAATAGTAGGTGAGGCTATCTTGAAAAAGAACTTTAAAAATAAAATTTGACCTGAAATATAAATTGAAGCACTAAGTCTATCTATCTATCTCTCTATCAATCTATCATCTATCTAATCTATACATCTATATAGACAGATATATCACAATGGCTATTTAGAGAGGGTATTGTGCTTATATTTAACACCCAAACTTTAAGGTATGGATAAATGTACAAATACTTTTTTATATACATTTTTTAATGTCAATTTGTCTTTTAGAAAGTGTGAATGATTCCTTTTAAAGTTGCTGGGGTATTTGGAGATACACAGATTAACAATCTTTGGTTAACTATCCAATGTCAAAATTGAGGATGAAACAGAAGTTTTGTGTGTGTTTCTTGAATGTTTTTTTGGTAGTCTCTCTCACTATTAGCAAACATTTAAATGTATTCCAGCCTATGGAGCTTTCAACTTTGAAATTAACCTATCCCTAGTCAGACCAGGTGCTCCATATTTTTCCCTCCTACCCACAGCAAGAGTCCCTTAGGAAAGAAGGGAGGAAGTAAAACTTTTGACATTTGTGTGTATTGAAAAAGCGTCAGCAGACAATCAAAAAATGACCAGAGGCATTCTTTGAAAACCCAGCAAAAATGATCTAATAAAACCTAACTTTTTAAATGTAATACAAGACTCATCTCCGTCTCTTGCTTAGAACAAAAAGCTCCCCCTTTCTTGTATTTAAACAACAGCTATCAAAGATTTAACGATTGTACCATTGGACACAGTTCAAACAATACAGGCGGGAAAGAATGTACAGCTGTCAAGGAACCAGCCCAGTCAGAAGTGCCCCAGACAAATCGCTGTACATCATCGTCTGGTTTTAATTAACAGCAGACTCCAAGCTGTTTTTTCTTCTCCCCACTCTTTCTTCGGTAACTTTAAACAAAGTGATTTGTAATGTTCTGTCTTATATAGTATCTACCCCAGTGGAAATGGAGGATATTCGTGGAAATAGCTGAGCCAAAGTTCAAAGCAGATTACAGCATCTAAAGGATACCTTGAGATTTTTATCTTGGCCCTAGAAGAAGAATGAGTTAAGTTTAGTCATTTTTCCTCCTGAAGGGCTGAATCTCTTGTGAAGTGAGGTTACACGGTTATTATTATACTGGGTTGTTATGAATGCTGATCCAATTTTAAGGACAGTTTTATCCTGTCGTTAATGAAAAAGCATTTTCTGTTGCAAACAGTCAAGAGAGAGTTTTTAGAGCTTTATTTAAGGGAAGACTTCCCTCAGTGAGCAAATACCACGGGAGCCATTAAATAATGCAAATATTATTGATGGAAGATACCTTAGAGGTCACGCAGCCTGACCGTTTTATTACATAGATGAGAAGACATGATTGCTCTATATTAATATTTGTAGAATAAATGAATGAGACCAATGCCCAGACATAGAACTTTCCCTGAGGTCCCAGGCTTGGTGTTGAAAATGTCACAGCCTGTCTGCATATGACCCCCATGGAGGAAGGGGGATTAAAGTGATGAGAAAACATTTAACACATTGACAGAGAACTTACTGTACCCAGTAAGTTCTATACACGTGCTGCCTGTTGTAAGTAATACTGACCTTCATCCTTCCTGATAGGATATCTAATAGTATGATGCCAAAGATCCAAGGCACCATTTGTGGCCATGTTATTGGTCTGTAAATTGTTTGGGGTCCAATGTTTTTTGTGGTGCTTTTTTTTTTTTGCGGTATGCGGACCTCTCACTGTTGTGGCCTCTTCCGTTGAGGAGCACAGGCTCCGGACGCGCAGGCTCAGCGGCCATGGCTCACGGGCCCAGCCGCTCCGCGGCATGTGGGATCTTCCCGGACTGGGCCACGAACCCGTGTCCCCTGCATCGGCAGGCAGACTCTCAACCACTGCGCCACCAGGGAAGCCCTGTGGTGCTTTTTGATATCTTTTGAGAAAGAGGAGGCTTGGAAATAAACTTTTAATCTCAGTAAAACACACTGGTGTTTTTGATGAAATTGTCAAGAACAACAGCATGCACACCTACAAAGTATCAGCTGGTGCCATTTTCAGGAGCAGAACAGAGACTGAAAAGGGCATTTCCAGGTTCTAAGGTGGCATTTGGAATCCTCATGTAAACCTGACTCCACACTGAGGTTACTCAAGAAAACAAGTTCATAGAGAATAGACAGTATATGTCCAAACTCACCTTCCAGTTTAAGAAACTTCTCACTGCTTCAAGGCAGCTGTAAATGGGATATTCTGGCTAATCACATTATTTGGCAGAAAGACTACCACTCAGTATCTCATACTCAGAATATCAACCCTTGATGTGTTACCAGGGCCTGGCAAAATATGGCCTATGGGCCAAATCTGGCCAAGTCTTGTTTTGAGCTAACAGTGTTTTTTTACATTTCTAAAGAGTTATAAAAATAACAGGGACTTCCCTGGTGGTACAGTGGCTAAGAATCCGCCTGCCAGTGCAGGGGACACGGGTTCGATCCTTGGTCCGGGAAGATCCCACATGCCGTGGAGCAACTAAGCCCGTGCGCCACAACTACTGAGCCCACGCGCAGCAACTACTGAGACTGCGGGCTGCAAGTACTGAAGACCACACACCTAGAACCCATGCTCCGCAACAAGGGAAGCCACCACAATAAGCCCACACACCACAATGAAGAGTAGCCCCTGCTCGCCGCAACCAGAGAAAGCCTGTGCGCAACAATGAAGACCCAACACGGCCAAAAAAAACAAAAAAAACCCAAAAAAAACAAAATATGCAACAGAGGCTGTTTGTAGCCCACCAGGTCTAAAATATCTATTATTTGGTCCTTTAGAAAAGGTGTGTTGACCACTGAATTAGGCTATAACAAAATACATTTAACACAAAAAACCTCATGGAACATAATTTAATTTTTTATGATTCAAAAGCCACTTCTAACTTGTAATATTCCAGGTTCAATATTATGAACTTCAGTTACGATTAGCCTCTACAATGTTATAAGTGTAAATTCTGAAATCAGATTGCCTTGGATTGAATCAAGGCTCTGCCGCTTGCTAAGTGTGCAGTCTTTTTCAAGTTAATCTTCCTAAACCGTGGTTTCCTCATCTGTAAAAAATAAGCATGATAATAGCCACCTCATTGGGCTGATGTGAGGATCAAAGGAGATAATGCGGGCAAAGCGCTTGGCATGTTGGGGATGTTCATTAAATATGCATTTAATATGAGTTATTGCTGTTATACCTCCCAACAAAAAAGCATATTGTTCTTTGAGCTTCCTGGTTATTTACATTGTTGTGTGAATGGAAACTGACAACACCTTCATCCTGGCTGGGATGATCTGTCAGTTTCCTGACTCTAACTGCTAGTTTATCCACTATAATACATCAGATTTAGGGGTGCCACATGTGGCTGTCACACATGACTGGATTTTGAAAAGACTGAGTGAGGAGGATAATCCCTGCCAAAATCTACACACATATTTACACCCTCCTGCCGTGTGTCCATTCTAGCACTGAAGGCTGCACCTGAGACGTACACATTTCCCTTCCTTCTAGGATCCTTAGAGCCCTTGGGTGGCCTTAAAATCGCTGTCTTACTCCAAGGATCAGGTGACTTGTGGTGATCATTTCACAGATATTTATCAGATCATCAAGTTGAACACCTTAAATGTATACAATTTTTAATTGTCAGTTATATCTCAATAAAGCTGAAAAAAAGAAATAGTACACATCATTAAAAAATGACACATACAAAGAAGTTTAGAAATGATGCTTAAATGATAAAGTAAAAAAATAGAATTATATTTGCAGCAAAAAAGAAAAGAAAAAAGAATTAGCCTGTAGTCGCAGAGGCAGGTGTGGTCCAAGTCTGCATGACTGCAATTCTTGGCCAGGGCTATCAGCAAAAAGTGCTCCTTTAATTCAGATGCTAGAATGGAAGGCACGTGAATAAATAAACTTTCATTTTTAGAAGCTTCTCATATTTGGGGGATCATGTATTATTACAAGATAACCTTGCAAAGCCTGATTCATGCAATAACCTAAATAAACCTAATAGGAAAAATCTATTTCTGTAGAGTTTTCTGATAAACCTAGTTTCTTCAAGTGTGGATAATCACTTGCCCATATCTAAATACAAAAACAACTTTTTTTTTGAGATTTGTGGTTCAAAGTCATGAGGTACATTCAGAAAAGGTAAAATTTCAGTTCTAAATTGTACTGGAAAGTGTTTCTTTATCCATGTTTGAATATTCTTACGCTCTTTTATCTATGTTTCTTTAAGGGTCAAAAAAGTCTGAATTTTCCTTCAGGCTTACATGACAAGTATTTCCTTTTAACACTTCAATAAAAAATATATAGAAATCTTCCATAGATCTAAAAGGCTGAAGAGCAAGACAGAATTTCCACTGAATATTGGAAGTTGGCCTCCCAGATGGAACACACAGTCAGGGTGAGAAAAGTAGTTCTCTTTTACAAGGTTTGGAGGCCCAATAAAATTTCTCCATCTCCCCAGTCTCTGACCAAGGGCAAAAATGCCCGTGCACTATTAAACAAACAAACAAAAAAAACGCAGCCCACGACTTAGAGGAATATTAGAATAAACTATCTGAGCCTCATGTATCTTCAAGTACAACATCAAAGGGCTTTTATACTTGGGAGAAGATAAAGCAACATTCCCTTCCTGGTTTATCAGACACAACTTATAGTCTAAAATATTTCTACCATGCAACTTCAGTTAATATGAAAAATCTTAGTGGGAAATTGCTTTCAATAAATTTCTCATTAACCAACAACTGTCATTTTATCAATTGATTTGAACCACTCAGATTATCAGTTTGAAAGCTAATAAGCAGAGGCTTTATTAAGAGTTTGCTTTCCGATTTCTTTCTTAGCAAAATCCCCCAGTAGTAGCATTTTCCTTCATGCAGTCCTAGGAGGATGTGACAGGGGGATTTTCCTGTACATTACATGCTGTTTAGCATAGGCCACAGCTGCAGTAAAATGCTTATTTTCCACTTCTTAAGGAAGTTGCTTCAGCTTGCAGCACTGCCTTATTACTGCCATTAAAAGATTTCATCTTTGTGAATGGAACAAGTTAATAAAACAGGTCCAAATGGGTCCCGTTATTAGAAGCAACTCTCCATACGCAACACGGAAAGCACTATTCTTGGAGACTCTGTGCAATTTCCACTGGAATTCCAGCCTGATTGACTGGTTTCCATACACTTCTTCAAATGCACGTGTTAGCGTTACTGTTGTTTTTCTGGAAACGCTCTTC
>NW_006771034.1:790859-794451 GCF_000442215.2 Lipotes vexillifer
TTCCTTGACCCAGGAGTGACGTACATCCCTAACCCTCATCTCTTCTATTTCATCCTTTAGCCAGAAGTACGAATATGAGGAGCAATTAATAATGATGGAAATATAAAGTAATATTCTTTAATAATCAGAGCTGCTATAGTACAAATAATAGCTTAACTGGGAAGAGCATTGCCTCGTGGAGCCTCCAGCGTCCCTGCTGTTCCATCTGTCTCATGGTGATTATTGTTAACTCACATTTTTGTTCATCTCCATACCCCCCAGAACTGGGGTATATACCCCTCACACCTCTCTCCCCAGCAGGATTATTCCCAAGAAATTTCTAGACACTGTAGCCAGTTTTCTGATTCTCCCACTGCAGTGGCCTCCTCCACTGTCTTCTGAGAGCCCAACAAAAGCAACTTTCCATCCCAACAGGAGCTGTGATCATTTTCGCCTTTCCACTTGTAAGCCAGTCCAACAGACTGGGCCAGCAGATGAAAACTTTCTTATTCATCTTGTTTTGTTTCTTTTGGGTCTCATTCAACCACCTGCCAGAGACCTCACATCTTTTTTTTTTTTTTTTTTTTAATAATACACAATGTATTTATTTATTTATTTATTTATGGCTGTGCTGGGTCTTCATTTCTGTGCATGGGCTTTCTCTAGTTGTGGCAAGTGGGGGTCACTCTTCATTGCGGTGCGCAGGCCTCTCACTATCGCAGCCTCTGTTGTTGCGGAGCACAGGCTCCAGACGCGCAGGCTCAGTAATTGTGGCTCACGGGCCCAGTTGCTCCATGGCATGTGGGATCTTCCCAGACCAGGGCTCGAACCCGTGTCGTCTGCATTGGCAGGCAGATTCTCAACCACTGCGCCACCAGGGAAGCCCGACCTCACATCTTTTTAAATGTATATGATTCCCACGATGACCCTAAAGGTCAGTATTATTATCGATATTGTTTTGAACAGATAGGGAAACTGAGGTTCACAGAGTTTAAACATTTGTCTAAAGGTTGTGCAGTCAGGCACAGGAGCAGCTGGAGGATTCCAAAGTCATTGTAGTACATTCATTAAGCACCTACACTCCACAAGGTACTCTCTATAATGTTATTAGTCTGTTAGTAAAGCCAGATGTTGACAAACAGACTCACCCTGCTGACAGTCACTCAAAAAGAGAGTCAAGATGTCAAACTGTTAAAGGATCAAACTGTAGACATTCTATAAAAGTTGAAGATCTGAAAGACTGGGATTTTTAACCGTGTTCTTGTTCTGAAGTAGCTGAAAGTCTGAGTCTATAATTGTCTCCATTCTACCTTGCAGGATCCAGCATTTGTCCATAGCCCATGAATGGTTCATACCTCTAGACCATCTGTGACCTCTCTGAAGCTAGTGGTTTGGCGGTAAGGGAATGGAGTGGGTCTGCCGGGGGAAGGGACTGAACCAACCTTTAGCCCCAAAGTGCTTTCTTAGAAATAGCCTCTTCAAAATCATGCATTCCTTGCAATCTTGTGATCCTCATGTGTCTTCCACGTAAATCCCTGTTCATCTCCCTAGGGACCAGTTTTCTGTTTATTCGGGGGGGAATTTGATTTTACTTTGGATTACCTGTGTCTTATCCTATGGGGCATACTTCATTTCTAAAAGTAATATTTAAATAATTTGACAGCATGATGTCACTTGTGTTAAAATATAATCCTCAACTCAGTGAGAAACCCTGGGATTTTTCTTTTCAGTTTCTTTTCATTTTTTTCCAACACTTTTCAAAAATTTGTTTTATTTTATTCTTTTATTAAAGTATAGTTGATTTACAATGTTGTGTTAGTTTCAGGCCCTTACAAGTTATTACAAAATATTGACTATAGATCCCTGTGCTATACAGTGGGTCCTTGTCGGTTATCTATTTTACATTTAGTAGTAACTGAAACTTTCAAACATACAAAAAAATTGGAAGGATTGTACAGAAAATACCCATATCCACTGCTAGATTCGACAACCAATAGAAGTCCATTTTATTTCTGATGCATTTTAAAGCAAGTCGCAGACATCAGTATACCTTCACCTGTAAATATTTCCTTATGCATATCATTAGCGAGAGCTCAATATTTGCTTATATATATTTATTTAGGAAAAAGTTGCCTGCAGTGAAATGCATAAATCTTATGTGTACCTTTCTAAAAGTTTCGACAAAACCACACAGGTATATAATGCAACCCTTATCAAGCTACAGAACAAGACCAGCACCCAGTAGGTTCTCTCATGCCCATTCTCAAGTCAATCCCCACCCACTCCGAGACAACCACTTGTTCTTTTTACTTTTAATTATGCATGAAATGACATTTTCCAAGAGACACTAATACAGGATTTACATCTATACCACTGTTGGAATTTGGCAACAAGTCACCTATTACTACCTAGAGTATAGAATACTCATAAGTAGGAACCTCACAGTTGCCTCTTATCACAATTCTCTCCATTTGTCCTTTCTTTAACCGAGTGTTTTTTCCACCATTGGCCAACAGTTCACCCCTCTTTCTGTGATTTCCAAAGCTGCACAAACAAACTTCAAGGAAGTTAAGGCTGGCACTCTGTGCTTCCCCAGTTTGGCTCTTACAGCCTCCACTTTGCAGTTGAAGTTCCATTTGGCTTTGGACATGGTTTTGCTATGGGGCACTAAGTATGTACCATGTGCAGAGATCACTTGCATCACGCTGACACTGAGATTTTTCTGTACTCACTCATGGGCTTTCTTGGCATCATTGGGCATTGCTCATTCGACACGGGGTACTGTAGACTGATAGGGCCACCTGCTCCAGCTATACTGCACAATGCTCAATTCAGGTCCAGTCGTTAGTCAGATGGCACATGCTTCTGACTAAGCTGATTTTGTGTGTGTGTCACAGGATGCCATGAAGTGGTGTGAACTTTTACAACATGAACTGGTACATTCCATTGTAATCAGTGAGTTTTTGTTGGATTTTCTGCTTCAGGAAACTGCCAAAGTAAAGTTGTAGGAGGAAGAAAAGAAAATCCATAACGGAGTCCTCCCAGCTCAGCGGAAAAAGAGAGCTGGCTGAAAAGCCACAAACGTGGCTGCAAGTTGTACATTTGCCATTGAGATGTCCTTGGGCAAAAGTATGAGAATCGGGAAGGGTGCTAATATCTCTATGATTTGCCTCAAAAGAAGTTGCAAACATTCCTTCAGCAGATACAGACACACTCTGAAAAATAAAAGGCGTAACATAAAGCAAGGTGTTCTCAGAATTCTCGGGCTCCTTTGGAGGTATGTTTTCCATGGAGGTGGTGCACAGACTAAAAAGGCTAATCCTCTAGTTCTCACAGGTAAATACGGGCTCAAGGTCCTCACTGCATCTTCCAGAGCATGGGCCAAGGGTACCACAAGAATGATAAAAATGTTTGCTAATATTTCTTGGTGCTTACCATAGCCATTAGACTCCTAGCAGGAAAAAGATGGTCCGCCATTCAATTGTGAGAATTAGGGAGAATTTAATGAAAGTAACAATTTACAGATGTATAAGCTTGGGAAACTCATAAGGAATAGTGAGACACCCAGGTAGTAGCAGCCTCTAAGTCTGAGGAAGCAAGGGGAAAGAGTAGA
>NW_006771034.1:794909-801588 GCF_000442215.2 Lipotes vexillifer
GAAAGAGTAGAGCTGAGATTGGATGCAGAAGAGAGACCATCCAACAGGAGCTGTAGCCGTACAACCCGGTCCCCCGTGAAACTATAGCAAGGTGGGAAGAGGGGAAAAGAGAGAAGTGCCTTAACTTCTCTCTCCACTCTTACTGCAGTCTCCTGCCAGACGGCAAGGCAGCCCAGGGAACACAGTCATGCCCCACAGAGGTCATCCCCAGGCTCAGGTAGCTGGGCAGAGGATCGGGGAGAATGGCTGTGAGGGGAGCTCAGGGAGAATAACCGGTACCCTTATCAGAGCCACATCCTATAGGCCTCAGGACGGCAGGCAGGCCCTTCTGATAGCCTGAGAAAACAGCCCTCAGGGATCATTCCAAAAGCCTAATTGGAGCAGTAGAACCAGCAAGTAGACTACAATCTACAGCTCATCAGGGAATTTGCAGATCTGCCTGAGATCAATAGAAAGATCTCCTTTGTTCTGGAAACCCTCCTATTAGCATGAAGGGTCTAGAAGTTCTCTTGAGGCATGAACACTGGGCCTTGTTGTTTCGGGTCCCTAAGATCATCTCCTCCTGACCTGCAGTCTTGTAGTTTCCAGCTTAGAGCTGGAGGTAGACCAGACTCCCATGTATCGTGTGTAGGCGCAGGGGCCCCAAAGCCTCACCTGCACCACCCTGCCCCTCTCCCCACCATGGGAAAAGCCAATGAAGCTCGTCAGCGTTCCCTCAGATAAACGCTGTGCCCTACCAGAGACACATCTCTTCAATTATTCCAGAAGCACTGATTGCACACCCACTATAAAGCATTCAAACTTTAGGAACTGAAGTGTCAGCAGAGGCTTTTGAAAAGAGGGATATTATGAGCTGATCTGTCTTTAGCAAAAATTAAACTCTAACAGCAGAGAGACTGGTGCCAAGAGAGGCGAGAGGCCAAAGGTAGGAGGATGCTGTCAAACCAGGATTGTGGGCCTGGAAAGGTATTCCCAGGGGAGGTTTCCCTGGGTTTCCAGGCTCCTTCCATGTGAGAGGTGCAAAGAGAGAAGAGTCCAATGTGCCTGTGAGATTTCTAGGATGCAGGATCGGGTGCGCAGGAGTGTGGCTGGTGAGAGTCAGAACCCAGGTGAGAGTGGGACGAGAATATAAAATGGTTCTGTTTGAAAGCTGTTCAGTTGACTGGGCGAATGGTATTCTCAAGAAGATGCTGATCAGGGAGTTGGAGCAAAGGTCCAGAGCTCTTGGGCAGAGTTGGAGATCAGAGTTTGGGAGTCATCGTTACAAGAGGAGTGTTTGTTGATGTTACCGGAACAGATGAGTTTGCCCTGAGAAGTGGTAAAGTCAAGAAAACAGAGGCCAGGAAGGTGCACTGGCAGGAAAAGCATTGGTGATGGAGATGAGATAAAGCCTTAGAAAAGGAGGCACCTCAGAGTGGAAGACTGTCAAAGGAGAAGACCTCAGGGAGGAAGTAAGGGGAAAGAAATGATATCTATTGAGCTCTTAGCTCGTACAGGTTCTGTGCTAAACTAGCTCATCTAATCTTACCAACCTTCATAAGAAGGTTTTAAGTCACATGTTGCAGGTGAAAATATTAAGTTGAGGTTGTACAAAAATCTTGTTTTCAGTAAAAACTAAAGCCAGATTCAACTCTTAATGATTTGATAGATAATCTACTCCATAAATCCAGGGACAGCGGGGATGAAGTGAAAATCATGGGGATGAGAGAGGTAGATAGGCCAGAGGTTGTAGTCCGAGAGTAGACTTTCAGATTGTGTGCTCCTGGAGGGCAGCAGAGGGTGGCATTTCACTTGGCAAGTGCTTTCCTACACAAGGTAGACAACTAACCCCTGGAACCTGCAAACATGCTGCTTTCCATGGCAAAAGGGACATTGCAGTTACGATTAAATTAAGGATCTTGAGATAGGGGATTATCTGGGTGGGCCCTATGTAATCACAAGGGTTCTTATAGAAACAATGCAGCAGAGTCTAAGTCTAAGAGATGTGACAACAGAAGCAGAAGTGAGAATGAAGTGGGGCTATAAACCAAGGAATGCAGGCAGCCTTTAGAAGCTGGAAAACGGAAGGACACTGATTCTCCCCTGGAGCATCCAGAAGAAATGCAAATCTGCTGATACCTTAATTTTATAACTGTAAGACCCATTTCGAACTTCGGAGCTCCAGAACTGCAAGATGATACATTTGTGTTATTTCAATACACGGTTTGTGATCATTAGTTACAGCAGCAAGAGGAAAACAATACAATGTGCATTGAAGGCCATGTGTGAACTATCTGCCCACGTGGACAGCCCCTTTATCTTCCTGTCATTACCCCCAATTCTCCCTACCAAGGGAGCCTCACTGCCATCTCGGCCTCCGCCTTCACATGGCCATGTTCCCTGTGTGCCTCCACTTTGTTTTTCCTCTGTGTGTGTCTGTCTCTGCATCTCTTCTCCTCTTGTCTTGGGACCCACGCTAATGATTAACGATTTGAACTAGATTAGAACTGTAAAGACCCTTGTCTTAGTCTGGTTGAGCTGCTGTAGTACAATACCATAGACTGAGTCACTTAAGCAACAGAAATTAATTTTCTCGCAGTTCTGGAGGCTGAGAAGTCCAAGATCAAGGTGCCAGCTGGTTTGATATCTGGTGAGAGCTTTCTTCCTGGTTTGCAGATGGCCACCTTCTCACTGTGTCTTCACATGGCAGAGAGAGAGAGAGAGAGAGCACAAGAGAGAAAGAGAACAAGCTCTCTCTTCCTTTTTGTATAAGGTTGCAGTCCTATTGGATTAGAGTCCCACACTTACGATCTCATTGAACATTAATTACCTCCTGCATTATCCAGATTTAGTCACATTGGGGGTTAGCTCAACATATGGATTGGGGCTGGGTGGCAAATTTCAGTCCCAGCAGCCCTATTTCCAAATAAGATCACATTCACAGGCCCTGGGGGTTAAGACTTCAACACATCTTTTTGAGGGACACGATTCAACCTTACAACAAAAGGCAATGAGCCTGGGGGATTCCATTCAGAGCCCCCTGGAGGGTGATTCTGGAGGACTCACCTTTCCATACTTGTCCTGGGGGGACCCCCACTGAGAACAGAGATGTTAGTGCCAGCCTCTTGTGGGCTTCTGACAACTAGAGGAACCTCAGAGCCGAAAGGCAGCTGTGGCTTGGGGGTAGGGGACGCTCCCCGCCCACGTTTGCCCGCACAGGCGCAGGACGGATCCCACGCGGCCAAGGCTGATGCAGGCCACGGCTTTGGCGGGGAAGGTGAGTCCCCCGACGTGCGCTCAAGCTGCTGCCTCTGGCCTAAGGCTCTAGGGCCTTTCACACCTCTTTCTTCTACTGCTCAGATACCTTCCACAAGTCGTATACATGGGGGTGGAGGGGGCTTAATCATTTCCTTCTTTTTTTACTACACTGATTGGTTACATATGCCCATTCTGGGAGGGTCTACACTACCGGAGGCGCTCCACACACCCGTAGCCCATCTGAGCAAGCTTGGCAAGGCCAGAGACCTGGCAGTCAGATGTGGGCAGAACCACTTTGGCTCAGGGAAGCTGGAATGCCTCTCTGATCCCTGGGCAGGAAATGCCCTCAACAGGGAATCCCATTTTTCATTGAGGAGGGAGCTGGGAAATTGTGATCAGGAAACAGAAAGATCTGCTTTTCAATCTTTGTATTTATACGACTCGAGGGAAGTTGCTTAAGCTCCCAAGCCTCATGTTCCTCATCTGTAAAATGGGGCTAATGCCAGTGCCTACCACAGAGGGCAGTTTTAAGGACCCAATGAGACGATGAATTTAAGATGCTTTGTGTGTTAATGGCCATTTAAATTTAGCTACATATTATCCTTTCCATAATTCTCATTCCTTCCTGAACTGCCATGATTCTATCTAGGTTCATTTTTCAAATATTGAATGTCCTTTAATAGTTACTTTAGTGCATATCTTTTGTCTTAATTACTGTAGCTTTAGAGTGACTCTTGAAATCAGATTGTTTATGTCCTCCAAATTTGTTTTCTTTTTCAAAATTGTTTTGGCTCTCGTCTGCACTTCTGCATAAATTGAAGGTTATCTTGTCAATTTCTAGAAACATAACTCCTCATTTTATTCTTTGACTTTGCTATTAGTTCTAGTATCTTTTTTGAAAATTTCTTATTTTTTTAATACGCATGATCATGTTGTCTAGGAATAAAAGGAGTTTAACTTCTTAAAAAATAATAATAAAATAAAAATAAATAAATAAAATGCTTTGTGTAATGTGCTGCGTCCTGGTTGGTGACACATCACTCCATCATTCACAATAATCATTTTGTTTTATACACATGCCTAGTAATATGTGTGCACCCAGCGAAGCATCCAGTGAAGAGGGGAAGCAAGGCAAGGGGGACACACGATCCACTGGTCCATTGTGTTTGAGGCTCGCCTGCACAATTGCCGCCAACTTTCCTATCCACTAACCCTAGCCCGAGCCCTAACCCTAACCTTAACCTTAACCTTAACCTTATTTGGTGGGGTGGAGAGAAGGCAACATCAGATCTTTGGGGCATGTCAATTTCCCTCACCACCCAGGCAGCCCCATCCTGAGTTGGTTTAAGGAATGTCTTTAATGTGGCCTCCAGGATCTCTAAACCCTTTACAGAGCAGATTTATTCAAGTTGCTGCTCTCAAGCCTCTTTTAACTCCACGCTCGAATTTTATTTGTTTCCCTGGAGTTGCCAACTGAGCTGTGTGATCGGGAAGGAAGCATTTACTGAAGTGAGCCATGAGTGGTGTAAAAGGATAAAGCTGTGACGATTTACGTATGTGATACTGCTGGTCCCAAAGCCAGTGCTACTAGAAGACAGAGCACAGAAGTCACCTAGTACCTCATTATACTGCTGGGATCATTGTTACTGACATGGCATTTTGTTATTAGAAGAGTTATATCACTTTTATTTCAGAAGAAAGTTTATCCACTGAAGACAGGTAGGTAGGTACCTTTATTTGCTTTTAATAGGTGAGGACACTGATGCTCACGGATTTTGAATGACATTGAATCGAGAAAATGGGAATTTGAACACCGCACCCACCTGCTTACTCATTAAATAATTTTGTCAAGTTCATTATTTTATCTGAACTTCTATTTGTTGGACGGGTGAGTACAATATATATTTTTCAAGGTCATTGCAAAGAAGCAATGGAGCATCTATAAACCACAGTGCTTGGTACACGGTAGATGATCTTACCTAAAGCAAGGAGAAGTGAAGTGGCAGAACAGACATTCAGTAAGGGCCCCTGTGCTTCATGGTCCCAGGTCCTAGATGGGGCTCGGCAAGTTTTTTCTATGGGCTAGATAGTAAGTATCTTCAGCTTTGTGATCCATGTGGACTCTGATGCAACCATTCAGATCTGCTGTTGTATCGTGTAAGCAGCCATAGACATTACTCAAATGAATAATCATGACTGTGTTCCAATAAAACTTTATTAATAAAAACAGACAGCAGGCCTGATTTGGCCCATGGCCCATGTGACAACCCCTGACCTTGAATAAAAATTTGTATATAATATGATAAGTGACAACATCTAGTAGATAAACCCCTATTCATCCTTTAACAATTTAGTCTCTATCCTCCCTCTTCTGTGAAACTTTTCCTCCTTGACGATGCTGGGCAGATTACAGGTCCCACGACCTCTGTCCCCTTTGGATGCAACACGTGACAGCCCCCTTCCCACTGGGAGGAGAATGCAGGCGCCATTCCCCAGTGGCCTGGGTGGTCCTGGGAGTCACTGGCTACGTTTCTTCATCTTTCTTAAATATTTACAAAATGAACAACAATACTTCTCATCTCCCCAGCGGATAAAAAAAAAATAGTGAAAAGGCTTAAACTGAAGTCGGGGGAACTTAGACTACGCAGTGGTTCTCAACGGGGGAGCCATTTGACAATGATTGGAGACATTTTGGGGTGTCAAGATGGGAGGAGGGGTCCTAGTTACATCCATCGGGTAAAGACCAGAGATGCTGCTAAATATCCTACTGTGCACAGGACAGCCTCTCACAGGAGAGAATGATCAGGCCCCCAAAGTCAACAGTACTGAGGTTGAGACACCCTGGGCTGGCAAAAAAAGGAAGCATTTTATAGGCTGCTAGTGTAAATCATGCACACAGCTTATACATTGTATACAACTTTACAGCTTATACAGTGTTACCTACTCTGTCCCCCACAAAGGAGCATGGGGAGCCTCAAATGAGATGAGGTATGTAAAAGGAATCTGCATAAATCATTAAGTTCATGCAAAAGTAAAGTCTCTTCTCTCAGTGAACCAATCCAGGAGTGTTGACACATGTAGGCTAATTCTGGAACATTCTTCAGTTTATCCCACCCAAATCTCCCCATCCAGTCTAAGCCTTTTTCCCATCACTCTCTTCTCAGCAGGAGCTTTCCTGCAGGCAAAATTATCAAATTCCTTTCGGCTTTTTCTGTAGGTCCTGTTTTTGAAGTCTTTAATTATTTCAGTTTTTACAAAGATTCCCCTGTGGATTTTCCCTTAGTTTACCACATACCTCCCACAATAGTCAGTCTTAACCCAAAAGGGCTTCCAATGAATCTTCCCCTTGGACAAAATTACCCCACGGTTTTTGCAAGCTATGCTGGCTTTCATCTTCCATTCATTTTTGCATGTAACTTTGGTGATAGTCCGTCTTCCTGCT
>NW_006771034.1:801683-808932 GCF_000442215.2 Lipotes vexillifer
TGTAACTTTGGTGATAGTCCGTCTGCCTGCTGAGTTTGGCCCACTTTTCTCTTTAATGTGAGGGAGTGAAGTGAAAAATTCCAGTGGCTGTTGTTTGGGGAATTGCTCTAAGAACCTAGGTCGACAGGGGGTACAATTCCTTGTTAGGTGTTTGCCCACTTAGGGAGACTAAGTGGGACTCAGGTGGTGGTTTCTTTTCATTTGGCCATGCTTTAGATTGAATTATGTCCTCTAAAAAAATATGTTGAAGTCCTAATACCCCCATACTACAGAATAACCCTAATTTGGAGAGAGGGTCTTTGCAGAGGAAATCAGGGTAAAATGGGATCATTAGGGTGGGTCCTAATCCAATATGATTGGTGTCCTTATAAAAAGGGGAAATTGGACACAGACAGACACACATGGAGGAAAGGCCATGTAAAAATGTACAGGGAGAAAATGGTCATCTATAAGCCAAGGACCAAGCTGAGAGGCCGGGAACAGATCCTTCCCTGGAGACTTTAGAGGGAGCACGGCCCTGCTGACACCTTAACTGTGGACTTCTTACCTCCAGAACTGTGAGACGATGTATTACTCACTTTGTGGGACTTTGTAACAGCAGCCTTAAGAAACTATCTGCTGTAGTTTCTGCCACGGATGCACTAGCTGGAGTTCATGATCACTTCAGAACATTGCTGCCAAGGATAGTTTACCACCATTCCTCTATGTAGCAGATGTCATCGGTGGTCCACACATTCATCCCCTACACACACACACACACACACAGACACACAGACACACAGACACACACACACACACACACACACACACACACACCTATCCCAGAGGCTACCTGCAGCCCTGTTGATGGCTTCCTGCATCTCCTGGCTAAGAGCATCCTCTGACCATGGGCACACACACTCACATACAAAACAGGCTAAAGCGCCAGAAAGTTCCCAGAGTGACCGTCAGTCATGGAGAGGCAACAGTTGTGAATAAAGACCCCTGATAGGATCACTTAGAGTTGGGCTCAACAGAACTTTTCAGAAGGTCCCCTGCAGCCTGAGCCCAGTTTGCACATAATGGAACCTACTAATTAAGGTATCTCTTCTTAACTTTGCGCCCTCCACTTTCCCACTCCCTCACCATACAAATAAAATACTTGGCCCAAATCCTTGTCTTGGGATCTGCTTTAGAGGAACTTCATCCTAGGTAACACTGCTTCAAAAATATGAATGACCGGAGTTGGGATCTGAGTACCAGCACCATCCCTGAGGCTCAAAATCAAAGGAGAGGGAGAGGAAGTAGGTATTAGGAGTCCAAGAAAAGACAGAGTGTCACATCAACCAGGGGCAAGGTCAGAGTCAAAGCCAAAACCTGAACAGACACGGGATAAGATTCAGAGGTCCAAGCCAGAGTCACATCAGAGAATGAATGGTTCAGTATTGGGTGATCCAGCCATTCCCATGCTCACTTAGGAACCACCCGTATGCCAGACACTGGGCAGAGAGCTAAAAGCACAGAAGGAGGTAAGACACATTCCCTGAACTCAAGGAGCTCACCTTCTTAAGGGGAGAGATCAAGGTGTAAAAAAATGTGATTTAGGTGCCATGAGACAAATGCTAACTGGGACCCTGGGGAACCCAGAATGGAAGGCTTGTATACTGTGCTAAAGCATTTGCATCTCTTACTTGTAGGTAATGAGTAGGGCTGGGTTCGTGACCATGTAACATGGAGAGTCAAACAAGGTCTTGTGCTTAGAAAGCCCCTCCTTGGTTTAATGTTCTCCTGTCACCATCTTGAGTTTGTTAATAATTTTTAAATAAGGAGACTTGATTTTGCACTGGGTCCCCCAAATTATGTATCCAGTCCTGACAGTAAGGAGCCTAGAAATGAACACCATAAAGAATGGTGTAAGCCAGGTCTATGGTGTATGAGTTGGAGATTTCCAAGGAGGGAAGTGTGCTCATGGGAAACCAAGGGCAGTTGTTCCACTGGGGGGAATTTTTTTTAAAATTTTTTTATTTACTTTTGGCTGCATTGGGTCTTTGTTGCTGTGCGCAGGCTTTCTCTAGTTGCGGTGAGCGGGGGCTGCTCTTCGTTGCGGTGCACGGGCTTCTCATTGCGGTGGCTTCTCTTGTTGTGGAGCATGGGCTCTAGGTGCATGGGCTTCAGTAGTTGTGGCATGTGGGCTCAGTAGTTGTGGCTGGCAGGCTCTAGAGTGCAGGCTCAGTAGTTGTGGCACACGGGCTTAGTTGCTCTGTGGCATGTGGGATCTTCCCAGACCAGGGCTCGAACCCGTGTTCGCCTGCATTGGCAGGTGGATTCTTAACTACTGCACCACCAGGGAAGCCCCACTGGGGGGATTTTGAGGAGCTCACTGAATGATCGGATCCTCTGCTTCCAATTATATTGGGTGTGAAGGCAGTCAGGCATTTTAATGCTTCATTCATTCATTCATCCACTATGCATGAACTGTTTCAAACCCTTCGATATATTAAGACACATGACACAACAATATTTATCATAAAGTGAGAAGCCGGGTGTAAGTCATGTCCTTGTGGCATGACTGTCCAGGGAATTCAGTCAGTGCTCTCTCTATCTACCATCACTTATGAAGCATTTTTCCACCCACCCTCGAGTATAATTCTTTCAAGTCATCTGTGTGGAAGCTATTGCTTTCCTTGTTTCACAGATTAAAAATGAAGCTCAAGGAGGCTTCATGTCATGGAGGATAAATCCAGACTTACTAGGACTTTGAGCCAAGGCTCCATCTAGGTCCTCCTCTCCAGGGGCCCCATCCACCTCTCCACCACTGTCTCCCTAATCACCTCTCACTCTAGGGTATCTTGCAGAATTGTCTCCAAAAGTGAGGGTTTCTTAAAGCAGTCACTGTATTTTATAGACGTAGTGGACAATATTTTGAGGCAGTTTTTTAATCTCCTTCTTGATTGTCCTTTAGTTTTGTAAAGTATTTCTGAATCTCTGTGGAGAAGCTCAGCATTTCCTACAACATATGTTTAGTCAGCGGTACGGGCTTTTCCATACTGACCATGAAGCCAGCTCTTCTAACAGAAGGGTTGCTGGGGATTACCGAAGTGATGTCCTTGTGTCTCTATCTTATCCTAGAGGACCCTGGTTCTCCTCTAGTATTTACACACACACACACACACACACACACACACACACAGAGCCATGGTCTTAGGGGAAGCTGACCCATCCCCAGCTCCAAGGGGACCTGATTGGTCTGCTGGAAAGGGCGTGTGACCTGATTCTGGCCAATGAGACAAGGGGAAGTTTAGGGGGGCATCCCATCAAAGGAAAGTTTCTTTCTCCCTTAAGAAAGAGTCACTAAAAGTTTCAGACTCCTGTCAACCTTCCTACATAGCCTTTTACCCATATGAATTCCAATCCTCAGTGACCCTGGGTGAGTCACTAAAAAAATGGATGGAGTATTTTCATAAACACCATCTCATGTTTTGGTTTTGCTTTTGTTTTTTAACTGAGGTGAAATTAAAGAACCTAAAATTTACCACTAAAATTTACCACTTTAAAGGTGAACATTCCAGTGGCGTTTAGTACATTCACAATGTGTGTGACCATCGCTTCTCTTTAGTTTCAGAATGTTTCCATCACCCAAAAGGGAACTCTGTGCCCATTAAGCATCCCTCCCGTTCCCCCTCTTCACAGGCTTTGGCAGCCACTTACCTGCTCTCTTTTTCTGTGGATTTAATTATTCTGGGTATTCATATACATGAAATCATACAATGTGTGACCTTTTGTGTCTGGCTTCTTTCATGTAACATAAAGTTTTTGAGGTAGATCCACATTGTATCTGTACTTCATTTCTTTTTTTGGCTGGATAATATTCCGTTGTCTGTAGATATCACAATTTGTTTATTTACTCATCTACTGATGGATATTTGGGCTGTTTCCACCTTTCGGCTATTGTTAATAGCACTGCTACGAACATGCGTTTACATGTATTTGTTTGAATACCTGTTTTTAATTCTTTTGATATATACATAAGCATGGAATTGCTGAATCATGTGGCAATTTTAACTTTTTGAGGGACTTCCAAATTGTTTTCCATAGCAGTGTATATTTATATTATATATTCTCACCAGCAATGTGTGTACATTATCTCATGTTGCCCATGATACCGACCTGATGAGGTCAGGTTATTTTATAAAGTGGAATCCTGAGATTCAAGGACCTAAAATCACTTGCCTATCTCAGTTCGTCGTGTCAGAATTTGATTCCACATCTTTGAAGAGATTTCTTTCCATTGCGTAAACTTCTCAGGTCTTTAGCGTCCTCCTTTGGAGAGAAAAACCACAGGTCTATGATATATAAGATCGTCCAGATATCGATTAAGAATTATGGGAAAATCCCAGCTCAGAGTACCAGGCATTTAATATTCTGTTAACACAAATATATATGTTTATTTTGCAGACTTGCCGTCTAAAATGATACCCAGCTCATAGTAAATGCTCAGAAAATATTTGAATGAACGAGTCTTGTGCGTTCATTTAGGGGTTCATCTTTTGTGTCTCTGGCAGCTAGCCATCCATATGCTATCTTTTCTTTAACATCCTTCTTTGTCCCTGTAGTGTTGCCAGGAGAAAAAGGGACCGGATCCACCAGATGTGACATAACTCCATCTGTGACAGAATGTCTCTCTAACCATCTAAGTTGAAAATATGCTTTTACCAAATATGTCAGTATCCTTTTTCAAACTGCACGGCCATACCTTTCTCAATTGACTATTATCTAATTATTCAAGCTATAAACAGATATATCGCTGATGTATTTTAACCAGCATGTTTGTTATTTATTTATAAATCAGTGTTCATCTTTCGGGACGTGGATGTTCTCTTGCCAAGAAATAACTAGTACTAATTTCAAATAAGGAATATCTTTTGTAGTTAAGAAAAGTCTTCCCAGATCAATAAGGTTAATAAGTGATACTGTCACTTGGGCATGTTAATAAGTTTTAAAAAAAAAAAGAAAGAAAAAGAGGCCTAGCCAATTGAAAAGCTGGAACTGAAAATAGATTATAGCATTTTGCCCCAAGGCTTTGGCAGCAATTGAAACAAAGCGTTTTGAAACAGAGCAAATTGGCATTTCTTTGACTTCTAATGTTCAGTCTCTCCAAGCAGGACACCTGGTTCAACGACACAAAACAGCCATTCAGAATTATAGTCTGGGCTTTTGTTATGCAAAAGGTAAATGAGGGCAGCAGGAACTCTTCCAGGAAAAGCTGTTTTTACTTTTTCCCTAGGGAGAGCTCTCATCAAAAAAAAAAAAAAAGGAAAAAAAAAAGAAGAAAGAAAAGCAAAAACTGCTGTTGACAGGAAATCAGGAGTCTTGAAGATGAGTGGGTTCTGAAATTATCTTATAGAAGAATATTTCATACAATGCTATAAAGTGTTTCCACTGTCAATGAATTAAATGGAAGCCGCAGCCTTCCCTGTTTGAGAACACAAAGTTATCATAGTTTCCGGCCGGCTCTCCTTCCCCAACGCTCCATCTGCAGGGACTTGCTTTGGTCTGAGTTGCAGTCATGTTCTAATAGAAGCAATTTGACCAACACTCGGATTGACCCGTTAGAAGAGAACCTTGGCTCCATATGACGACAAGCCCATGAATGTGCACATACTCATATGCAGATATGTAGTTTGCACAATGCAATGCAGACAGTTTTGGAAACTGCACTTGAATTTAGTGTTGAGGTTGCTTGTCCTGCTGCCCAGCCCATTACTGTAAAAGCCAAGAGTCCAGAATAAAAGGAAAATGAAATGAAGGTCGTTTCACCAAAGCAAGTGCATCTGAGAAGCCTGTCATTTGCCTCCATGACTTTTAACCCTCTGGATCCATTGACCTCCCTTTATTATGTTGGGTGGGTGCTGGGCACTTGTGGAGCCAGACAGCTTCAAAATCTAATGGAAGAGTTTTCATTGGATGGGTATCAAGAGAGTGAGGGGATTGAGTGTATTGTGTGTCCACTGCATGCAGGGCCTTATTTTGGGGATGGGATACACGGCAGTGAATGAGACGAAGCCCACGCTGTCATAGAGGTCGCCTTCTAGCAAGGAAGACACATGAAAAGAGGCCAGTGGTGTTAGGGAACTGTTGACCAAAACCGCCCTCCTTGGCCAGGCATGATGATAACTGCTTGCCTAAGTTGTCTCACAACAGGAGGTCCCGATAAAAAACTCGGTGCTGCCACCGAAAACTAACGAGGAAAATTCAGGAGGTGGTGAAAGGAGGGGCGGGGGGCACGCCAGCCCATAGTATGTGGCGTAAAACTAACCCGGAAGAATTTGGGAGGGACTAAAAGAAGGAGAGAGGAGATGACCAACATTTCAGAACCCTTTGGGCTGGAATCCATCTTGGCTGAGAGATGTGCACGCCACCAGGAAGGACCCTGAGTCAGACCAACTATGGGCCAAGCAACGTGATTGGCCTGAGACAACCCGAAAACTAAGCCAATCACCATAAACCCCGGGACCGCGAGCCTCGTGGCAGAGCTGTCCTCCTGGGCGCCCCTTCCCAATAAAGTCTCTTTGCTTCGTCAGCACCTGTGTCTCCTCGGACAACTCGTTTCTGAGTGTCAGACAAGAGTCCACTCTCGGGCCCTGGAAGGGGTCCCCCTTCCTGCAACGGCAGTACTCTAATTGCTCATGAACAGAAGTGCTATGAAGAAAGAGGCGAGAGGGGGGCATTTTTAGTCCATGGAATTAGAGGAAGCCTTAGGAAACGGCAAGCCCTGCAGACGGCTCGGGGACACATCAGAAGGAGCAGTGAATGCAAATGTTCTAAGGGGTCCATGATGTGTCTGGAAAAATCATGACTGTGAAGGAAAGTGACCCAAGAGGGATACCAGAGAGGCGGGCAGGGTAGGCGGGGCCAGAACATGGGGGCCTGCAGGGCCTCTCAGCCTCAGCGCGCTTGACCTATGGGGCTGGAGAGTTGTTTGTCATGGGAGAGAGAGGCAGGTCAGAGTCCTACGCATATTAGGGCGTTTAACACATCCTTGGGCTTTACCCACCAGATGCTGTTAGCACCTCCATAAGCTGTAACTACCCCAAAGTTTTCAGACACTGCCAAATGTCCTCGCATGGGGAGGGGTGTGTGTGTGTGTGTGTGTGTGTGTGTGTGTGTTTGCAAAATCACTCCTGTAGGTTATGGCAAGAATAGGTCTTGGCAATGACTCTGGGTTTTATTCTAAATGCAATAGAAATCTGCTGAAGGATTTTCAGCAGGA
>NW_006771034.1:808942-832554 GCF_000442215.2 Lipotes vexillifer
GAGTAATGCGATATAATTTTCATTCCAAAGGGATCTCTGGCTGGTGGGCAGTGAAGGTGACTGCAGGCTGGGGGTGGCTCAGAAAGTGGTGAGAACAGGAGCAGAAGCTTGGGTTTTCACAGGACATCTAGGCTAGGAAGGGAGAACGTACCCGCTCCTTATGCTTGTCCCCAGGTATCCGACCATGTCATGAAATTACCTTTCTCTACTGTCCAGCACCAACTCCAAAATTGCTGAGGCAGCAGTGGTAGTGACCAAAAAGTAGCTCCTGATGGGAAAGGCATCTGGAAAAGACAGTTTCTTAGGTGGTTGAGAGCTCAGTGGTACGAGGCTAAGGCTGCAGGTTTGTTCAGGCACAGCCAAGTGGATCCGTACACATGGTACCTTGGGCGCATGTCCCCTCTCTGGATTGACTATGCCACATCCTCAAGCAGCACCAACAGTCAGTACTACTAGAAAACAGCCCAGTAACAAACTTTCCTACTGGAGGGTCACTCTTTCCTCACTCTGTGAGTGCATTGCGGAGAACTCACAGAGGCCATCTTCTCAGAGGTCTGTAAGCCTCCAAAGTCAGAGACATGTCTTCTCATCCATGAACTTCTCTCAAGCAGTGCATCATTCCTTTTAAGTCTCTTATCTGAGAAACTGATTCACTCCATAACTCTGAAATGCCGGATCTTTTCAGTTCCATTCCACGTCACCATTTCCTACCACAGTTCCTGTTACACCCTGAGTTGTGTCCAACCCAAATTCATCTGCTGAAGCCTTTATCCACAGTGCAACTGTATTAAGAGCTAAGGCATTTACAGAGGCAATAAAGGTTAAATGAAGTAGTAAGGATGAGGGCCTCTTCCAATAGGACTGATGTCTTTATAAGAAGAGGAAGAGGCACCAAGAGTGTCCACACACAGAGAAAAGGGCATGTGAGGCCACAATCAGAAGGTGGCCATCTGTGCGCCAAGGAGAGAGGCCTCAGGTGCCAGACCTGATGGCACCTTGATCTTGGACTTCAGCCTCCAGAATGATGAGAAGATAAACTGCTGTTGTTTCAACCCCCCCACCCCACCCCAATCTGTGGTACTCTGTTATGAGCCTTAGCAGACTAATACAGCCCCCTAGGTGTCATCCTTAGGTAGGTAATGTCACTCTACCTCCAGGACATTCATCTGTGACCTCAGCCTTGGTAGCTACTTTTGAAATCCTTACTGAAATGCTCCCCTCCCACCCACAGCCCTGAGTTTGCCTGATATGGTGCTTTTTGATTCTCCAAATGATCCTCTAACCCCTCTCTTTTGCTTTGCTTCCCTGACTCATCTTTCTCGGCTTTACTCTTTCACTTTAGTGCTCCCCGGGGTTTTGTCCTCAAAGCTCTTCACATCTCAAGTCTAGACACTCTCCTAGGAAGGCTCGTTTGTTCCCAGAGCTTTAACTATCACTTCCACGTGTATGACTCATACATTCATTTTCCCAGACTCAATATCTCTCATGAGCTCCAGAGCTTTACTTTCTGCCCCTAACCTGACCTTTCCTCAATTGAGCATGTCGCCACCAAACCTCTCACCTAAGCAAGATATTTGAAAGGCATCTTTGACCCTTTTCTCTTTTGCTTCAAATTCAGATGGCTCAGAGGCTCTTTTTGATGCCATTGTCTTCCTGCAATGTGTCATCTCCTGAATCAGCTTTCTAACACTTGCATCCCATCATGTTATTCCCCTACTTAAAAGTTATTAACACTATATAAAATAGATAATAATAACTACCTCCTACTGTATAGCACAGGGAACTCTATTCAAATACTCTGTAATGACCTATATGGGAATAGAATCTAAAAAAGAGTGGATATATGTATATGTATAACAGACTCACTTTGCTGTACAGCAGAAAGTAACAGAACATTGTAAACCAACTATACTCCATTAAAAAAAAAATTAAAAAAAAAGTTATTAACAGCTTTCAATTACCTGTTGAGAAATCCTAAGTCCAGTCTCCATAGCATGATACCTCTCCAGTAATACCTTCTCCCCTTTTCCCACCCAGATAACTTTTGTTCCAGGCCCACTGACACCAATTTTGCTCCCTAAAACACATGCTCCTTTACCTTTTTGGCTTCCTCTGACTGTAATGGCTCCACCAGCAACCCCATTCTTTTGTAGTCAGGTCTTCTCCTTTGTCCCTTCTCTACTTTGCAAACCATACTCATTCTTACAGACCAAGTTTATATGTGCCTTCGCCCACAAAGCCACCTTCTCCTGCGCCAGAGTCCCCTGCTCCATGTTATGTGTCCCCAGAGCATTTTGCATGCCTGTCTCTCCTGACCGATTAAGATTCTTTACCATTGCAACCATGTTGCGTCCATCCTTGAAGCGCTAAATAACCTGGTATTATTCCTGACATACAGTATGGGCTGTGAAAAGTACTAGTTGAATCAAAAACAATGAAGAAGTATCTTTTGTGATTACCTGTGATGGAAAGCTCTTCCTCGTTCTGCCATTCCTAAAACTGAGGTTACAGTAAGGCTCGTGATTGGAATGCAAAAACAGAGGGTATAACTCTTTCCATAAAACTAGATTCAAAGGAACAATTGGGGGAGTAGAAATAAGAAGGTATACATTTTCATAGAAATCATGTGCCTCAGGTCCAAAATAACTTGGGAAATAGCTGAGAGGAAAACCAAAAAATAAATTAATGTTATCAGTGTCATGGAAGATTGTTACAGATTGCCCAGCCAGACAGAAAATACAGATGTTTCCCCACACCAAAATAAACTGTGAAGGTGATCAGGGGTGCTAGACATCCAGTATTGTACCAAGACTTTACGCAGTCAAATGCAATTATTATATATTGAAATGTAGTCATTAAAATATTTTTTAAATAATTGTAAATAGTGATTTTATGCTTCTTTATTAACTCATTAAAAAGCAAGGTCTATTGCTGAGATGAATGACTTTAATTTCAGGGTAGTGATGAGCATACACAATATTTTGGTACATTTGTAACAACTGTAATGTGATTTGAAAATATCTGTAATTTCTATTGGTGAGAAAGTCATAAGTATTTCTAATATTACTGCCATGAGTTGTCTATATTCTTGATTGAAGAAAACACTGCATTTGAGTTAGAGGTTAGTAAAGTAAAGATGTATTCTAGCCCAGGTCACAAAAATGCTCATCATAGAAGAACTCCTGAGATGCAGAGATAGTCAAGAGAATGGGATGACCTTTTCCGTGGGTACCAGTCAGCATCTTTCCCAGTCATTCCCATCATCACCCAATGGGCTCATGAAGGGAGTGGCCATGGTGGCAGGGTTGGAGGTAATTCATGGGCTCAGCAACATGGACTTCCACTCACCAAGGCCAACATGGCTCTGGCCACTCTGAGTGCCCAATCTGCCAGTGCACAGGCCAGCACAGAGCCCCCCGATGTGACACCGTTACCAGGGATGGTCACCAGCCCCCTGGTGGCACATTCATGACATTAGATCCTGCCTTCAGAGGGCTAGCATTTCCTTCTTACTGGATAGACACGCTGAATATGGACTTGCCTACCCTACACATAATACTTCTGCCAAAACTGCCATTCATGGACATATAGAATGCCTTGTCCACTGCCATGGTATTCCACACAGCATTGCTTCTGAGCCAGGCTCTCACCCGACAGCAAATGAAGCACAGTAATGGGCCCATGCTCATGGAAGTCACTGGAATTCTAACTGTATTTCCCACCATCCTAAAACAACTGGCTTGATAGAATGGTGGACTGGCCTTGTGAAGACTCAGTTATAGTGCCAACTACGTATCAATACCCTGTAAGGCTGAGGCATAGTTCTCCAGAAGGCTGTGTATACTCTGAATCAGCATTCAATATATGGTGCTGTTTCTCCCAGAGCCAAGACTCCCAGATCCAGGAATCAAGGGTGGAAAGGGGAGTGGCACCACCCACTATTACCCTTAGTGACCCACTAGCAACACTTCTGCTTCCTGTTCCCATGACCTTAAGCTCCGTCGGCCCAAAGGTCTCAGTTCCAGTGGGCACAGCGCTTCCACCAAGAGTCACCACAATGATTCCATTGAATTGGGAGTTAAGACAGCCACTGGGCTCACAGCCACTCAGCCCCTTTGGGTTCCTCGTGCTTCTGAATGAACAGGGAAAGAAGGGGGTTACTGTGCTGGCTGGGGTGACTGATTCTGACCTCCAAAGGGAAAACAGACTACACCTGGGCCTCCAGCTTGCTGACTATACATCTCAGGACTTGTCAACCTCCATAATTGCATGAGCTAATTCCTTATACCAAATCTTTCTCTAATAAATCGTTCTATTTTATATATATATATATATATATATATATATATATATATATATATATATATACATATTTACTATTGATTCTGCTGCTCTGGAGAATCATAAATAATCTCAAAACAGTCATTAAAATAGTTTTTTTTTAAAAAAATTATAAGTAGAAACAGTTATGCTTCTTCACTAACTCATTAAAGAACAAGACCTATATCTCCAAGCTGAACGACTCTAACTTCAAGGCGGTGATGAACATATACAATATTGTGATACATTTGCAGCAACTGTAACATGGTTTTAAAATATCTGTGATTTCTATTGATGAGAAAATCATATGTCCTTCTACTACTACTGCCATTTGTTCTCTATATTTGTGATTGAAGAAAATGCTACGTTTGAGTTAGAGGCTAGAAAAAATAAAGCTGTATTTTTGCTGTAGCCAGTCTCATAAGGATCCTCGCTATGGATCCCTCAGGGTCCATAAAGCTCAAGAAAAGAACCTCTGAGATAAAGAAAGACAACCATCCCTTTACACCTTCCTGGATAAACTACCCTTTGAGAAACTGCCTTTAAAGAGACATAGTAAATACCCAATGGGCTCTTTGATTCTTAGAATATACAAACATCTGAAAACTATCATGTGCCCTGTAGACAAGGAAACTGAAGTAGACTTTGGTTAAAAAAAGAGAGAGTGAGGGGCTTCCCTGGTGGCGCAGTGGTTGAGAGTCCGTCTGCCGATGTAGGGGACACGGGTTCGAGCCCTGGTCTGGGAAGACCCCACATGCCGCGGAGCGGCTGGGCCTGTGAGCCATGGCTGTTGAGCCTGCGCGTCCGAAGCCTGTGCTCCGCAACGGGGATGAGGCCACAACCGTGAGAGGCCCGCGTACCGGGGGGGAAAAAAAAAAAAAAGAGAGAAGTCTCCTTTTCCATGATTGATTGGTCTTTGGGACAAAAACTAGATCCCTACCACAAACTATTTTAGTGCCTCTGGGTCCCTAGTGTAATACTTCCATGTAACAGACACTCAATATTATTTACTGAATTAATGATCGTCAATGGATAGATTGACAAACTTACAAAAGTGTCAAAGTTGCAAAGAGAGCAGTGGCCTCACACAGCTTGTTTTCTTATGTGCTTCTCCAGTGTCCTCTTTCCTCTCCTCTCGGGCCATCTGTGAGGCAGGCAGAGGCACTGTCTTTCCTTAGAGCAGCTGGCTCTGGCGGCTGTCGGGCATCGTCAGCCAGAAGCCAGGTGGTCTTACGTTCCGTTCCTTCCACACCAAGGGCAAAGGGGGCAAGATGAATACGCCCAAACCACTTGGTATTCACTGTTGATTTTTCCGTGGATGCACACAAGGCTACGTCCCATCAAGAACCCTGACCTCGTTGGTTAATGGATCCTTTTCTAAATGCACTCAGGGAGAGCACAAGTGACCCCTCATCAGATAAGATTTGCCATTTCAAACAACCATATTTTGTGCTAATGAATTTACATATTAACTCTAATGTGTGTACCGAGGAGAAACAGAAAATACAAAAAGAGAAACAAATACATATCTATTCCTACAACCCAAATACACATATTGCTAATATTTTAGCATATTTGCTTCAAGACTGTATTAGCTTTATTAGCTTTTGCATCGTTTCCCCCCCACCCAGTGGGGATTTTTGTCAAGAAGAATGGGAAAGAGGGGTTCTTTGTATACACTTGTGATGATTCTAGCATACACTGTCTTGTTCCCATTCCCCCTTATTTACTATAATAGGTTTTTATTGTATACATATAAATAGTGTGTATATGCATACAATTTTTATGTATATAATAAAAATAAATTTATACCTATAATAAAAATAAAATTGATAAATAAAAGCATATATACGTATAACCCTAACCCTAATATAAATATGTTTTTATTTATCAATACTCTTTTAATAGTCACTTATTAACTCATCAATTAAACATATTAATGACATATTCACACTGTTTCGCCTTTTCTCTCTCATGAGTAAGGCTCCCATGCACATCTTTTTCCATCCATTTTTTCCTGTGCTTACTTTGTCATTGGGATGGTTTCCTTGAAGTGCAAATCATGCATCAAAGAATGAAATTGCTTAAGGCTCTTAATATAACTGGCAACCAAACTGCTTTCAATATGTTTTTTTTTGGTTTTTTTTTTTTTTTTTTTTTTTTGCAGTACGCGGGCCTCTCACTGTTGTGGCCTCTCCCGCTGCGGAGCACAGGCTCTGGACACGCAGGCTCAGTGGCCATGGCTCACGGGCCCAGGTGCTCCGCGGCATGTGGGATCTTCCCAGACCGGAGCACGAACCCGTGTCGCCTACATCGGCAGACGGACTCCCAACCACTGTGCCACCAGGGAAGCCCCCCATTATGTTTTGTTTAACTTTATGTTTTAATATTTAGGTGGCTTCACTACCTAATTCAGGGGAAATTCTTGACGTCTCAAACAATTTATTTTCTTTCATGCCCAACAAGTCTAGAACTTTCTCAATGCTAGCACGTGAGGAGCAAGATCGTACAGCACAACTTGGTCAACTTGGTCGTCAAATCACAGGCTTGGAGTTAAAGGCATGCTTTCCATCCCCAGCTCTGCCCCCTTCCTGCTGGGCAATCTTGGGCCAGTTATTCAACCCCTCTGTGCCTAAATTTTCTTATTTTAAAAGTGGGTATAAACAACAGTACTAACTTAATAAGTAATAACACTTACTACATATAGATGCCATGAGGACTAAATGAGCTGCTGCATGTTAAGTGGTTTGACATGTGGTATGACTCCAAAATTAGTTTTATTGTCAGTCACTGAGAGCACAGTTTACAATAACTGTGGTCTTGTAGATACTAATATATTTGAGACAAAATTTGCACCCTATTATTTGCTTTCTACTTGTTCTACCTGTTTCTATATTCCTTTTCCTCTGTCCTCGCATTATTTTGGTTTTACGGAGTATTTACACTTTGTTTTGTTTTTTTTTTTTTACATCTTTTTTGGAGTATAATTGCTTTACAATGGTGTGTTAGTTTCTGCTTTATAACAAAGTGAATCAGCTATACATATACATATATCCCCATATCTCTTCCCTCTTGCATCTCCCTCCCTCCCACCCTCCCTATCCCACCCCTCCAGGTGGTCACAAAGCACGGAGGAGCTGGTCTCCCTGTGCTATGCGGCTGCTTCCCACTAGCTATCTATTTTACGTTTGGTAGTGTATATATGTCCATGTCACTCTCTCACTTTGTCACAGCTTACCCTTCCCCCTCCCCATATCCTCAAGTCCATTCTCTAGGTCTGTGTCTTTATTCCTGTCTTACCCCTAGGTTCTTCATGACATTTATTTTTTCTTAAATTCCATATATATGTGTTAGCATATGGTATTTGTCTTTCTCTTTCTGACTTACTTCACTCTGTATGACAGACTCTAGGTCCATCCACCTCATTACAAATCTGGTTTTCCCCTCTGAGCGTCAGTAGTTACTGCTTTTTCACAGCTGACTTAGAGATCCCTGCAGACCTGCTTGACTCACAAATCGAATCCTTTTCACCTCATTCAGACAATGCAGGGACTGCTTTCCCCGCCCTTTCAACTCATTTGCTATTGCTGTCATTTAATTGCATACATATTTCATATTCTATTCAAATATTATTATTACAGATTTGTACAGTCAACATTCATTTCAATTTACAGACATAAACGTCTTTTCTTGTTCTTCATCCTTCCTGCATCTCCAGGTCCCCATCTGGGATCATTTTCCTTCCTCCTGAAGAATGACTTTTATATTTTCCTGCCCTGTAATATTGCTCTAGTAAGTGCAAGCTTGCCAGTGACAAATCCTCTCTGTTGTTTGCTTTTCTGAAAATGTCTTTATTTTGTCTTTATTCTTGAAGGCGTTTTTTCACCTAACATAGAAGTCTAGGTTGGAAATTAACTTTCAGCATTTTGAAAATTTTCTTCTGTTACATATTAGCTTCTATTATTTATTTTATTTTACTCTATATTTTATTTTACATGTTATTTCATTATTTATTTTATTATTTTTATATTTTATTGTATTTATGTTACGTTATTTAATTTTTATTTTATTTATAAATTTTATAATTTAGTTTTATTATTTTAATTTATTTTATTCTATATCTTATTTTACTTTATATTTTAAATTTTATGTTTTTTTATTATTTTATTTTGCTTATTATATTTTTATTTTATATGTTCAAAATTTATTTTATTTTACTTTTAAAATTCATTATTTTAATTTATTTTCTTTTTCAAATGACAGCTGTCAATCCACTGTTTCTTCCTTTGGTCACTTTTAAGATTTCTCATTGTGTTTGATTTTCAGCCCTTTTTCTCTGATGTGATTTTCTCTGAATTTATTTTGCTTCTTGAATCTCTACTAGTTTGGAAATTTGTCAGTTACTGCCTCTATGTCCACACCATTCTCTTTCTTTTGTTCTTCTGAAAGGAACTTATTACATGTATGATAAATCTTATTGTATTCCTTTTGTCTCTTACCCTGTCTTCATATTTCTTATTCTTTTTCCTCACATGACTTTTCTGGATATTTACTTTGAATCTATCTTTCAATTCACTGATTCTGTTTTATCCTTTAATAGGCTTAATTCCTTCTACTGTTTCTAATTTTAGTTCTTACACTTTTCAGTTCTAAAATTTCCCTTTGATTATCCTGACAGTTCCCATTTATTCATCAGACTTCTTCATCTTTTCTTGTATCTCTTTGATGATTTATTTACACTTTGTTATGTTAAATTCTAGTGTTGGTAACTCTAATCTGAAGCCCTTAGGGATCTGTTTTTATCAGTTATTCCCTCCTATGTCTTGATATTTTTGATGAGCTACCTGGTGTATGTCACAAATCATATAATTTATTTAAGACTGTAACTTCCTAGAGAAATGATTTACTTTTGTTTGTGGCCAGAAGCACCAGCATGCTATTAATCAGCATCAACTTCAAGGATTGAGATGATCCTAAGACAGGCTTCCATTCCCACAGGGCTGCACTATATCCCACTCACCCTCGCTCTTATGATATAGGACTTACGTGTCTCAACCCAAAGCATGAGAGGTTTTCCAAGCCCTGCCCCCCTTGAACCCCTGTTTTTCTCCCACTCACCATGTGAGGTTGACAAAAGCTCAGTACGTATTTTCAAGTTCTTAGCTCCTGCTTCCAGAATCCCATTTACCTTTAGAGTAAAAATGACCCCAAATGCTGGGACCACTTCTATGTATTTCTGTCTCCTCCTGGATCTTGACCTTGTAATTCTTCATCGCATTGACAACTCTCCAAAGACTTCAATTACTTCAGTTAGATGGTGTGTGTGTGTGTGTGTGTGTGTGTGTGTGTGTGTGTGTGTGTGTTTTATCTAACTTTCTCCTTGTCTTCAGCAAAGAGTTGGTCCAAATCATCTGGATCACCTAGTCTACTATTTCAGGAAGTAGAAGTCTGAAGTCTGTTTTTTCAGAAGTATGGCTTTCTAAATTATTATGAAAAGAGATCCAGGAAAAAAATGTTTAATCTCAGTATTCCCAAACTTACTTTACTACAGATGCTTTTGTTTTTGTGAAGCAGCCCATAGAACAAATGGTCCACAGCATCTCAACTTACAAAAGGCTTAGATTTCAAAAGGCTGTCCCTAAGAACTTTGCCTTGTAAGTTCAAAGTGTTGTTCAACAAAGAGCCATTGTATTCACGTTTATGCAAAGTTAAGTTACAAGAGAAGAACTCTGACGGTTTTGCTGTGACGCATCCCACTCCATGTAACAACTGCCATTCCTTCACCACTTTCTTTTGTTATAATTATTTCTACTTTTATTTTCATTGTAATCATACACACAGAGAAGATAGGATTGGTCAAGAAGGCACTTTGTGACAGGTATGTAATGCCATTTTTAAACATGTTTTATTTTGAAATGAGTATAAGATTCTCAGGAAGTTAGAACAATAATACATGGAGTCTAAGTGTACCCTCCTCCAGCTCTCCCCAATGATGGCATCTCATACAACCAAAGTAAAATATCAAGACCCAGAAGTTGACATTGGTACAATACTATTAAAAGGCCTGCAAACCTTAATCAGTTTTTACCACTTTTTAACATTCATTCGTGTGTGTGTGTGTATGTGTGCATGTAACTCTATGCAACATTATCTAGTTAAGTTACAGACTCATGTAACTACCAACACAACCAAGATACAGAACTGTTTTATCACCACAAAGAAACTCTTTCATGCTATGCTTTTACAGGTATACTCACCATCCTTGTCCCCTGGCAACCACCGATCTATTCTCGAACTCTATAACTTTCTCCTTTCAAGAATGTTACATAAATGGAATCAAAGAGCATGTAACTTTTTGAGGTTTACTTTTTTCACTAAGCACAATGTCCTTGAGGGATCTCCCCAGTAATAACATTTTTCCTAGATCCAGCATCTTTTCTATCAGATCCTTAAAAGATATATGTTTTCCTATTTCCTTTCCCTTTTTTTTTTTACAGATAAGACAAGAAACTGACTAAAAATCATGAGTAAATTCATGACAGATTTCTTGACCCTCTAGTTCAAAGTTACATCCAATAGACCTTGTTTCACCGAAGACCAATCTTTCTTGCTTCCTGACTAGTTTGGAACAGCAGGTCAGCTGAAGGTCATGGTTGATAAACACAATCCACTGAGTATTTAATCAAAAGTTTGTTATAGGGAAATCAAATTTTTCTTGACATTGCCTGCAGCAACTACTGCATTATCCCACTAAGTATGAACTACAGAGTGGGCTATTTGGAAATCATTCATATACTCACTGTTGCAAGCATGTCTAAATAGAATTTCTAATGTCCAAATAGAATTTCTAAACTCTTAACTCAAGAGTTGATAACTTTGAAAACAAGAAATGAATGCTTTGACTGGGTCTACAAGTGACATTTCCTAGTTTTCTTCTTCATCTTCTCTCATCTTTGGGGGTTTGCCTAAAAGTCACCAAGTTAGGTCACCAATGAACCTAACAAGTATTCAACAGCTTTCTGCAGTGGTGGAGAATGTTTCTACAGGGGGCAAGATTATTTCATGAAGTCCAAGAGCAGACATTAACAATCTGAGGTTTGTACCATCCCATAAGAACTTTTGAAGAATCGTTTTTTAAAAAGTATTGGATACAAAGGGACCTAATATATCTCTACAACCATGTTTTCTCAAGTAACCTCCCAGGGCCATCCAGTGCTGATCAAGGAAGCTTTTCACACCAGTCCTTACCTGCTGCAGACTTTCCTAGTGTTAGGCCCAGAAGAACATCCAAGGACCCGGAGGCCCACCTGAGTGCTGGTCAGTCTGTACTAAGTGTAGAGACACTTGGAATGGGTAGAATTTAGGGACAAGAACGGAAGGCATCATTGCAGAGTATCTTACATGACTGACTTTCTCTTGACCAAACATCCCACTGGAGTTATGATGTTGGGGAAAGGATGAAACTCTCTTCTTGGCACAGCAAATGTAGCAAAATAATTTTAACCTAAGGAACCACAGCCAGGTTTTTAAAAACACTTCCTATCTCAGGCACATTCCTTCCAAAACCACCTTCATAGTCATCTTCAGAAATGGGCTGGATACTGATTCTGGGGCCATGCTTTAATTAGCAATCTCCCCTATAGATGCAAGGGTTGATCTTCTATTTGGGAAAATTAACTCATGTAATTTATTCACATCTGTAATAACAGGTGAGCTGCTCTCCTTTTAGGACTTGTTAATCATTGGGTCCTTTTCCACTGATGTTTTATCATCATAACAGCATTTTTTAAATGTTGGCTCACAGGCGATTTGCCTTATAAGGCATTTTTATGTTTTAAACATGGTAAACATTAGAGTGGCTTAGAGAAGATTTGGAAATTGGAAGGTGCTTAACTAAAAAGAGGAAGACTTTGAAGACCTTGCCATTCTTCCATTAGTGCTTAATGATAGGTTTTTCCATCAAATGAGGGAGACCTGTAAACTTCCGACGCAAGAAAACTCAGCTACTAAGAAAGGAAAGTGCTTCTTAACCCTACCAATCTGTAGTTTGGAGAACTGAAACAAGTTAAGATGTGGAAATTTTAAGTTGCAGAGAATAGGCTGAAATGCTGGATATTGAAGATAATGTGCCCTTGGCAAAAGGCAATATCTTTTTTTTTCTAGGAAAAGAGCTTAAACAAGCCTTATTTAAAAAAAATAAAAACACGGGGTATATTGAGCACCAATACCTCTTAAACAAGTAACATTTGGGTGAGTTAACTGTAAAGGTACCCACTGTGTATTAAATTTTCCTCTAAATAAGAAACTCATGAGTACAAAAAATAAGGTGGAAAATTCACAGTTCTTTTCCTCACACTACAGGGTAGAGGCTACCCACCCAGTTTGGGGGTCCTGCACCTTTCATATTTAAAGTAGATCAAAGAGCATGAAAACCAGAAGTTGACAAACTCAGGATATTTTTATAACCCAAGGGGGGAAAAATCATTTTGCAATTTCCATTACACACAGAAAAGTGACTAATTATATTGGGAGGGAGAAACTTATAATATCAAGGAAACCATATTATTCCTCCTCATTTTATACTTGGTATAAAGGCCAAAATGCTTTATGGCAATGAATGGGAAGGAAGTCGCATGGGAAATGAACATTTTCAATAATCTATTACTGAAGTTTAGAATTAGAGATTTTTACTGTCTTTTCAAAGGTAGAAAAGTTTCTAAAGGTAAATTGATATTATTGTTATTTACACCAAATGACCATCCATGGATTTCAGAAAGACCACGAGATAAAACATAAAGTGTGGCCTTAAAAGACTATCAACAATGAGTCTATTTTGCAAAAGCTCCACCCATCCAACAATGCAACCATTTTATCAACGTTTCCCTTGGAATATGCTTTCAAAAGATGGGGCTGTCCTGACTTGTAGAAATAATAAACAATCTTGAGAGATTAAAATAAATGACTGCAGGCTTCTTTTAAATTTCTGCAAACCCTTTGTGAGAATAAAAGAATCACTATCCTTAAATAACTGGAGAATTACATCATTGATCAACTATGTCCCCAATGGATAAGAGCTCAAGGTGAGACATAGTGTGTGTGAAAGAAATTGCTCTTTGGTAAAACCACTCAGCAATTAACAACTCCAGACAGAGGACCTTCTCTCTCCATCCTTTGCACCACCCACCATCCACCCTTCCTCACCCAATGGGGAAAAAGACCAGAAGTTTGGTTGTGGGAATGTGACACAGTTCTGGTTATATTTTTTCCTCTCTCTAAGGTTAATCATGAAAATATTATGACTTGTGGGTTGGAAGTGGTTTTGGGGAAAGTGTTTTTAAGCATTACAAATGTTGAACATTTTGAGAAAAACTTACTGTATTGAACTGAAATTTCATTCAGGTGACAGTTTTTTTCCTGTCCTTCTATAATAAGTGTTGGTTCATCTTGGAGACTCTTCTGACGTTGGTTCTGTGGTAAGGCTCCTGCAAACCACAGCAGAGTCACCATTAAGACGGAAAAGAAAGCAAACTATTAAAGGTATCTTTTGTTCAGTGAACAATGATCTTCATAGGGGTCAGAGTTGAGGTTAGGAGTCTAGACAGCTTTTCTCTGAAGAGTGAAATGTGGAACGTGTGACACAACCAATCAATAGGATTCTTTAAGATTGGCTTTGAGCAAAAAAGTATTTAAATTTGTGCTTCTGGGCTAATTTACTGCATATATCAGTTTGGGGGTTGTGATGACTTTGCAAGTCAAAATGCTTTTACCCTTTTGTTAACTAGCCTGGAAATGTTAATGATGATGTTGATGTTGATGATGATGATGATGATGATGGTGATGATAGTAATAGTGGCTGAAAGTGAGGACTGACTCTGCACCAGCCCCCTCACCGAGCATTGTACGTGCAAATTCCCAGTTAAACTAGTCAACATTATCTGAGATAAATACCATTATTCCCACAAAGAAACAGGTTATAAAATCTTATAGGGACTTCCCTGGTGGTTAAGAATCTGCATGCCAATGCAGGGGACACAGGTTCGAGCCCTGGTCCGAGAAGATCCCACATGCCATGGAGCAGCTAAACCAGTGCGCCACAACTACTGAGTCTTCACTCGAGAGCCCATGAGCCACAACTATGGAAGCCTACATGCCACAGCTACTGAAGCCCACATGCCTAGAGCCTGTGCTCCACAACAAGAGAAGCCACCGCAATGAGAAGCCCGCGCACCGCAACGAAGAGTAGCCCCTGCTCGCCACAACCAGAGAAAGCCCGCGTGCAGCAATGAAGACCCAATGCAGCCAAAAATAAATAAATTAAATTAATATATTTATATGAAAAAAATCTTATAGCATGTGCTCATGGTCACCCAACCAGAAAGGGATAGAGCAGAGAAGGAACTCTAGATGTCTCTGAGTCTTTACTCATTCTGTGATGGTCTTTCTCATCAGCAATACTTTACAACTGTTATATGAAGGCTTTGTACCAAACCTTTTCATCTGAAAAGCAAGAAACATTCAGACTCTACCTGCTTTCCCAAACCAAATTGTCTCTTTTCACTTACTTAATTAGTTGCTACTCTGGACTGAATTGTGTCCTCCCCCAAAATTATATGTTGAAGCCCTACCCTCCACTGTGGCTATAATTTGGGGGTGGGGCCTATAAGGAGGTAATTAAAGCTGTGAGGTCATAAGGGTGGGGTCCTGGTCCTATAGGGTTAGTGTTCTTACAAGAGACACCAGAGTGTACTCTCTCCTCTCTCTGTCTCTGTGTCTCTGTCTCACTCTTTTCCTCTCTCTGCCATGTGAGGACATAGTGAGAAGGTAGCTCTGCAAGCCAAGAAGAGAGTCTCCAGGAACTAGATCTGCTGGAACCTTGACCTTGAACTTTCCAGCCTCCAGAACTTTGAGAAATAACTTTCTATTGTTTCAGCCACCCAGCCTGTGGTCTTTTGTTATGGCAGCCTAAGCAGACTAGTCAACTGTCTATAAAAAAAGAAAGGAAGGAAGAAAGATAAGACAAGAATGAAAATGAAGCAAAAGAAAGAAAACAAGTCACTCATAAACACATAAATTGTTGGAACTGTTAAAAAATTAACCCTTGAGGGCTTCACTGGTGGCGCGGTGGTTGAGAGTCTGCCGGCCGATGCAGGGGACACAGGTTCGTGCCCCGGTCCGGGAAGATCCCACATGCCGCGGAGCGGCTGGGCCTGTGAGCCATGGCCGCTGAGCCTGTGCGTGCTGAGCCTGTGCTCCGCAACGGGAGAGGCCGCAACAGTGAGAGGCCCGCGTACTGCAAAAACAAAAATAAAATAGAAATTAACCCTTGAAATCTATTGTCCACTGCAGCCAGTTAGCAGCAGACCAAAGACGGTGACTGAAGTCAGATTTAATTGATTTTGCTATTCAAAAGATTTGGCTGCGAAAGGTCTAGAGGGTTCTTTTTTGTAATTTTTTGGACATAGCTAAAGTTTGACAGATTAAAGTGGTAACACAGTAGAATGAGTTCAAAGTTTTCAATAAGCATATATTCTATTCAATGCTCTATTCCTAAACCATGATAATTCCATAGCAATGTTTAAGGGAGTGACATTTGGATTAGCGTGTAGTTTTCCAAAGCATCCAGAGAAAATACACACAGTGCCTTTAGTTGTCCATATTCGGAAATGCAATTTATGTTTTCATCTTTCTGGGTTAAAAGTGTATTTCAGACAGGAAGGCTTTGGAGCTGCACATCAGCCACGGACTGTTGTATTTCCAGCAACCCCGTCTGGGATCTAAAGCTGCAGCCTACCAGGCACCCTGCCAGTGGTAGAGAGGATTGTAAACCTGGAGAGGGAAATTGTGCAAACTTTTTTCTACTTAATTAAAATAAATTGGGGGAAATAGATAAGGAGAAATTCACTGCTTAATAGGATCGCTAAATATCATCCTTCACACCAAATGACTTGTCAAACTGCAATAGGAATATTCATGTGAAAACTTGTCAGGAATCCTGGCCAGTGAATCAAATTGTACACTCTCATCAGACTTTCTCATCAAAAGCAACGAAGGATATTTTGGAACCCAGGTGTAATTTCCAGACACAGAAGGAAGTTAAGGGGTTTTCAAAGGCAGAAATGTCAGTGATTTCAGGAATGTCTCTGCTTTCTCCTGAAATGGAGAACAGAGCACAAAGAGCACAAAGTTAGGAAGGAAATTTCAAAAGTTGTAACATAAATGCATCCAGTATTCAGGTGAGGGTTTAGGGGTGTGCCCGGGGATTCTGTTGGAAAGATGGCAGCCAGATCTTTGCAGGGCACAGCCTCTAGATTCTTTTGCTTTTCTCAGACTCCACCAACTTCTGCAGCTGCTATCGGACAGGTGAGAAATTGGCAGGGATGCTTGCTCTAGAGGAAGTCAGGACTTGAGATGTGTTAAAGGCTGCAGAATGAGCCTTCCATTTCATGCATGCCAAAATGTACAATTCTGATATTTCTAAGAAGAGTATGTTTTATTTCTACCCACCTTCCAAGCTATGGTTCATACCTTGGGACACGTGGCAACTTCTCCTTGCCCAGCGCTATCACTAACCAAACCCAGCAAATTTTAGGCTTGACCTAAATCAAAGCCTTTTCTGGGAAACTTCCTCCTAAAGGCCCTCTAGACTGGCTGTTTCACTTGTTAGTAGGACTCTTCTCTTAGTAAACTAATATTATCAACAGAAGATTCTTTGAAAGGTATCACTATTTAGTCTTATCAAAGCAATGTAAAAATTATTAATATTGAAACTTTCAAGGTGAATGTTTTCAAACGAAATGCACTCACTTTGAAAATTGTTTATAAGCTGCAGTCTTCTTATTTGGGGGACAAAATAAATAAATCATTCTAGATTCTAATCTAATACCCACTGAATCCATAAAGGGGGGTTGCTGCTATTTCCATAAAGCAAGGAGTAAATTTCTGTTTATTCATTTAGCACGTCTAGTCTAAGATCTTGTGGTCGTACAGGGAGATATTGTCTGTGATCCCCTCCCTGTTCTTGAATTTCTAGGCCTCAGCTCTTGTTCTGTAGCAAATGTCTGTGATCGACATTCTATGGAAACACTTCTTTACAATTAAGTGCCATTGCCTTGGTACTAGAAATAGATGCCGTTGAACCATGGGATTATTTTTAATAGAAATGACTTTATTGCTTTTTATATTATGAATATGATGGATAGGCACTCTAAAGAAATATTGAAGAAACTTTAAAATACCTTATTCTCAACACCCAAAAAGAAATATTGTTAATATGTCGGATGGGGAGGCATTACAAATTTCCCAGCCACTGCTATTTCAAATCTGTGCCACAAAGATGAAAAGCCATGTCCAAAATCACACAGCTAGTTAGTGGCAAGACTGGATGATTAATCATTCTACTTTGCTCAGGGTCGTCCCAGGTTTAACATGGAAATTCCTGCATCCTGGAAAGCATCTCAACCCCTGGAAAAATGAGACCCTAGGCAAAACCAGGATTGAACCTCAAACCTAGGTTTTTGTTGTCAACGCATACATACTCACTCATACATGTTAAAAAATGAGCACCTGTGATGCACAGTTTGGTAACTTTATTCACTTTATATACATGAAACATATTTCTATGTCAATAAATGTAATTCTGCAATATAATTTTTACCAGTTGCACATTATTCCTTTGTGTGGACCTATCAAGATTTACCTCACCAATTCTCTATTGATGGATGTTTGGATTATTGCCAAATATTTGATATCATAAGAAACCCTATGATGGAAAAGATCCTTGCACATACATCCTAATACACTTCTCTTTTAGGAAAATTTGTTTAAAATAGAATTACCTGGTCAAAGAGCATGCACACATTTTAAGGCTTTTGCCAAACTGCTCTGCAGAAAGTTTATGTCAGTTTACCTTATCACCAGTCATCACATCCTTACCAATAACAGATATTATCAATCTTTTAATCATTCATAAGTTGATAAGTAGATATCAATAAATCACAAATATTTTAATTTATATGACTTTAATGATTAAGGAGGTCAAAGACACTTTCATGTTTTTATTGGTCACTTAAATTTCCTTTTGTGTAATTTTCTATTCACAGGTTTTTATCCTTGTTCTATTGGATTATTCATCTTCTTATTTATTTCAAAACATGCTGCACATAACACTTTATCATCTATGTTGTAAGTATTTTTGCAAGTTAAAACGTGCCTTTTAACTACCTTCATGTTATTGGTGGTGGTGATGGAGGCCATACAGAAAATTTTGATTTCTGAATAGTCAAATGGTTTTATGAAATCCCAGATGTTCAATTATTGATATGTTTTTCTTGAACTAATGTAATTAAAACCTTTTGTGTACATTTAAAAGACAACTTTTACATTCAGGGGTATGGGCATCAGATAATGCAGTGAAGAGGGGAAGAGGTGGAGTCAGAAGGCTGGGACTCAGAATCCAGCCCTGCATTGTCCCTAATCAGTGAGCTGCTTTGGACATGGTTTTTACATGTGTGAGATTAGTCTCATCCAGCCCCTTCATTTCATCTACACGACAACAGAACTTGCTCTAGCTGGATGGGCTTCAACCTTGACTGCCCTTGTAATCACCTGGGGAGAGGTTAACAGGCCTGACACTCAGGACACATCCCAAATCATGTAAATCAAAATCTCTAGGGTGGGATCCAGGCATCCCCATTTTTCTAAGCTCCCAGGTGATTCCAATGTGCAACCAAGCTTGAGACCACAGATCCGGATGGATGTTGTGTTTTTTCAAACTTGCCTAATGATTTCTATGATGGCTTACCAGGCCTCTGGATTGGGAATTTGGATAGAGTTAAGTCTGCCTTGGGTCCCAAGAATCAGTGTCATTAGCAAGCTTTTTCACAATTCTTCTTTTTAATAACATTCAGTTTTTTGATTTTCCTGTGTTTTTTTCGGTACACGGGCCTCTCACTGCTGTGGCCGCTTCCGTTGCGGAGCACAGGCTCTGGACGCGCAGGCTCAGCGGCCACGGCTCACGGGCCCAGCCGCTCCGCGGCATGTGGGATCTTCCCGGACCGGGGCATGAACCCGCGCCTTCTGCATCGGCAGACGGACTCTCAACCACTGCGCCACCAGGGAAGCCCCACATTCAGTTATTTTAATAGTCTTTTTGAACGGTCTTCTTGCAGCAATGTTTTTCAGAAGCTGAAGTTACCCGCGAAGACTTGAATTATATCCTTGGAATTAGCACTCTGACACTTGTCCGTTTCCTTGACACCATCACAGATGATTAAAACTGTATGAGACATTGAGGATTATCCATTCCAAACCCCTAAAAGATCTGAAGGAAAGCACCCAACGTCACCCAGCTACTGAGTGGCAAACCCAGAGATAGGACTCAGGCACCCTGGCCCCTAATCCAACACCATTCTCACCTCCTCCTGCCTCAGTCTCTTCATCTATGAAATGGGGGTGAGAGTGTCTCTGTACCTTCCTTTGAGGAATGTTCTAAAGGCTGGTGAGGTAATGTCTGCGGAGCTTGGGAGTGATGTGGAAGAAAGAAACCGTAATGAGTATAAAGTACTATTTTTCGTACTACGCTTTAAAGCTCTATAAATGTTGAAAGGTCCTTTTTATATAAACATGCAGAAACAACAGTAAAAAGGAAGTACCCCTTTATCCTGCTTTTTTTTTTTTTTTGTGGTACGCGGGCCTCTCACTGTTGTGGCCTCTCCCGTTGTGGAGCACAGGCTCCGGACGCGCAGGCTCAGCAGCCATGGGTCACAGGCCCAGCCGCCCGTGGCATGTGGGATCTTCCCAGACCGGGGCACGAACCCATGTCCCCTGCATCGGCAGGCGGACTCTCAACCCCTGCGCCACCAGGGAAGCCCTATCCTGCTTTTTAGATTCCCAGATTCCTTCTACCCAAAAATATTTTGTCAGTGTCGCATGGACCGTGCATTTACCTGGTTGGGAGCCGGAGGAGAGAGTGTGGAGATGACCAAGCGCTATTCTCAACCATCTTCGCCCGTTTTACCCTCCCAAACCACCCTGTACTTTGCTCTTACAACGCTAATCAGAATTTGCGCTACAAAACTTCTCTGCATGATCATTTGCTTAAGGCCCGTCTAGCCCTCTGGACTGCAAGCTGCGCGAGGACAGGAACAGGTCCAGTGCATGTTTCCTACGCCCCAGAGCCTGGGATGCTGTCTGCCCCAGGGATTTTTTAAATAAATAAATGCATGAGTGTGTGAATTAATGATCCCCGTCAGAATGCAAGGCTAACTGTTGAGTGAAGCCAACAAAGTCACTTTTACAAGCAAAGAGGATAGTTTGTACTTGAGATCTGCCCCCTTCACTCTGGCAACTTTAGGTTTTCCTGGGCACACTGTCCTTTTACCCCATCTCTATCTACCTCTACCTTGCAAAATGTGTGTGATGCCGGCTTTAATAATTGTCACTGGGGTATATGGGAAGTAAGGATTGGGGGCTGAAGTACTCAGTGTTTTTAGTTGTTATGACTAAATTATAAGTTGTAGCTAAAGTATCCCCATTTTAGTTGAGGGTCTACTATGAAATAATGTACATTACCTCATTCACAATCACTAAAACCCTGGGAAATAGGTATTATTAGTCCTATTTTGATCAAGAAATCAAGGCTCAGAGAGGTTAAGTAATTAACACCAGGTCACACAGCTAAGACTTGACCCAAGTCTTCAGGTTCCTAAGTCCCTGTTCTTTCTGTGATATCACACTGCCTTCCTGCCCCACGAACTTAAGAGGACTTGTTTCTAGACTGTCTCTCTTGGTCATAAATAAGGAGCCTTCTCGAATGACAAGGTGGTTTGTTGTTTGCAGGGGGGTGATGGTCAAAACATTTAACAGCTCAGAGGCACAGACCAACCAGTAGACACAAATGCTGCTTGTAAAACCACCAGTTCTCTCCACAAGTGTCCCAGATAAAAATACAGGACCTTAAGGTAACTTTGAATTTCAGATAGAGAACAATTTTTCAGTATAAACAATACTTGGAACAGGCACATACCTAAAAAAAAAAAATTGTGTGGAGCTGAAAGACCTGGGCTTTCAGTGAAACCTCACACACGTAATAAGCGCACAACACGGAGCAGTTCACTCGACCTTCACTAGTACTTCACTAGTCTTGGTGGCCAGTTTCCGGGGACAATGTAAGAGTTGGTTTAATGGGAGAGCATCAACTTAGTGCTTAGAAATGAGTTGTTTTATTTTCAAAGCTTGAACAGTTGTGATTGGGGCAAGAACCTCACCTCTAGTCTACACCTTGTCCTACATCCTATTGTGATTCCCGTGTACTCTGTTCTGATTTTATTTTTATGATGAATAAATTTGCATCCCTAGCTAAAACCGCCCCCTTCACTGAAGGGCAAAGCAATGAAAGTTTGAAAAATAAGATAAAATAACAGCATTATTAAAATGTATGTTAATGTTAAGACTAATCCTGCACTAAGATGATCAGTTATTATTTGTATCAAAGACTAATAGAATGCTAATTGTTTAATAATAAATACATATTAAAACCATCCAAATGCTCAACAAGAAAGGTTGGTTAAATAAATTTGATACTACTTTTTCCTGGGTTGTGAGCCTGTGGTTAGTTTTTCTTTTCTTCTTCCATATCTACATTTCGAAATGTGCAATAGTGAGCCTGTATTGTTTTTCTAATCAGAAAAAACAAAAAGAAATGACTTTTAAAGTTTCATCATGACCCAAGAACTTGACAATCTACAGCAAGATTAGGAAGCCAGAAGATGAGGGACGATAAGTTGAAAAATGAACCTTCCTCATGAGGGAACAGTTACATTCATGGAAAAATGTGGCAGTTAAATTCAGAGTGAAAATGGCAACGATGGCTCATTATACAGTGGAAATAATCAGTCAACCAACCCAGTGTTTTGTCTACATGACATAAATAACTGAGCTGTTTGTTTTTTTTTTTCCACTCCATTGGCCAATTTAAGAGTACTGTGAACAGAAGATTTGATTTTAATGTTTCCAAAACTCCAGTTTGGTGTGAGGTATAGCTTAGCGTTGACTGTGAATGTTCTTGAACCCCCATCGGTAATGGTCCCCACTGGAACAAACACACCACCTCAATCAATGCCCCTCCCAAGTGTCTTCTGTCCTTGCAGAGCTGACCCAGTAGATGAAACACTGGTGTGTTTTCTCCCTTATAGCCAGGGTGTGTTGCCTACCCCTGGAGAACATTTGTTTATAAAGGGGTAAGAGTTTTTAATATATTTGCAAAAGGCAATAACGAAGTATGTCTGGCCAGAACATAGTCAAGCGAGATTGCATCTAGTTTCAACAACTCAGGGTGCCAGGGCTGAAGCCATTTTTACCGTAACTCACATTTTCAGGCCTGTGAAGTTACCACCCACACAGGAAATGACTTGGAACAGGTGGTCCTCAGAGCTTGCTGGTCTTGTCTGGCTCCCGGGTAATGTTTGTGGGCTACTGAGTCACCGACTAATTATGAGCCTGAACAAAAGGCTCTCAGATAAGCTTGAAGTCAAGACACGGAAGAAGACAAGGTGTAGCCGGGGACTGCCTCAGCGTGCTGGCTGTCCAAACAGAGTCGATGAATGTAGTTCCTCGGGAAATAATGCCCCTTTGGTTTGTGCTCTTCGCAACTCCCCAGGCACCTGGTGGCAGCGGAATGAGAAGAAACAGGTGAGGCAAGAGCCGTTGCACATCTCAGATTTTAATGAATGTAAATGCATTAGAAAACATCCTACTTGGAGTCACTGCTCATAGGGATAATGAGGTATCATTTCTTGAGTGTCTAAGCTATCAGGTCCACCCATGGATGTGCGTGCTGGGCATGTGCATGCTTTCATCTCTTTGATCCCTTCCTAGACGGGGAGGTAGTGACGTAACACTTCCCATTTCACAGATGAAGGAACTGAGGCTGTAGGAGCTCACATGTTTAGCTTTAGTTTTCAGAAAGGGGAAATGGAGGGTGTCAGGGATTCGACTGTATCCCTTTAGAAAAGGTATTTTCGTGTCCTAACCCCCCGTACCTGGAATGTGACCTTATTTGGAGATAGGGTCCTTGAAGATGTAATTAGCTAAGATGAGGTCATAATGGAGGAGGATGGCCCTCTAATAAAATACGACTTAGAGAAAGGAGTCCATGTGAAGAGACAGACACAGGGAGAAACCCACGTGAAGACGGAGGATTGGGGTGATGCAGCTACAAGCCAAGCAACACCAAGGAGTGCCAGCAAACCACCAGAATCTGGAAGAGGCAAGGAAGGCTTTCCCTCCACGTTTCA
>NW_006771034.1:832624-871491 GCF_000442215.2 Lipotes vexillifer
ACACGTTTCAGAGGGAGCACGGCTCTGCCAACCCTTTAATTTCAAACTTCCAGCCTCCAGAATGGTGAGAAAACGAATTTCTGTTGTTTTCAGCCACCCAGTTTGTGACACTTCGTTAAGGCAGCCCCAGGAAACTCATACAGGTGGGAACTAACATTTCTCAAGAGCCTATTATGTGTCGTTTTGTCTAACTTTCACCATTCCCAGAGAATGTGTACATCGTATCAAGTCTGCAGATTCGGAAATGGAAGGAGAAGTTTTCCTTTTACCTGGATATGTAAGCCTTAAAGGAATTGTTTAAAAAATTATATCAGCTGAACATAAGAAGTAATTGCTAGTTTGGATATAAGTGACTCAAATGAAAATACTGTAAGTGGATTAGGTGCGGCCGAGAGGTAGGAATAAGAATAAGTAGCTCTTACGAAGTGGAGAAGCGAGGAGGTTCTAGAAGGCTCACCTTGCAAACCCTCAGGTCCTCACTTCAGGAAGAAGACCCCAGATGAGAGAGAGAAGGCTCTTGCTTACACTAGACTGGCAATTTCCAAATGGTAAATGTAAAAGGAGTGATGGAGTTGAAAAATCCGTATATTTAAAATTTTCCATTACAGAATTTTTCTCTTAATTAGGAAAATGTAAATTAAAAGACCCCAGGTGAGAACCCTCACCAACTGCGAAGTTAGAGGGACAATGTCTGGAAGATCGCCACCTTCACTTCTGACATCAATTGCAAGTTCGGGGTGTTCCGAAAGCACCCTTAGTTTCAATAATTCACTAGAAGGACACACAGAGCTCTTTGGAAGCTGTTATCCTCCAGTTGCATTTGTTAAAGGGAAAGAACACAGGTTAAAATTAGCCAGAGAAGCAGGAACATGGGGTGAACTCCAGGAGAGCACCAGACACAGAGCTAGCAGGTGTCCTGTCTGTGCACGCAGGACAATTATCCTCCCGGGAGTCATGTGTGATGTATGCACAGAGCATTGCCCACCAGGAAGGAGCTCTGGGGTCCAGAGTCTTTCCTGGGGCTCCATTATGCAGACAGAGTTGAGGGGCAGAGCAGACACCGAGGGATCCAGAGCCCCAACCCTAGAGCGTGCTGTTGTGGCTCACAATCCCCACCCTAAATCATGCTGTTATTATCTGGCTGGTCCACGGCCCCGGAGGCTAACAAAGACACTCCTATCAGGATTGACATTCCAGGGGCTTAGCGATTACCTCCCAGAAAGCAAGGGCAAAGACCAGCTCTCTCTTTGGGCAAGTTTAAATTCTTCACTACCCTTTAAATTAGACACAGACCTCCATTTTTCCATCTAACCTCATCCCGAGGAAACAACATTGCATCCTCAACTCTGGGAGCAAGCTTTCCTCCCTGTAGACCCTCAGGATGGGAAGAAACAGGGCCACGCCACCCTCCCATGGGCTCCATGGTGTACTGGCAATGGACCCTGCTCTGAGCCTTCTCACAGGTGGGGGTCATTTGTGCAGCTGGACCCTTGGGATCCCCAGTCTTTTGTACACACTGGACCTGCTGTGTTTGAGAACAAGACAGAGCTGAACCCAGGAGGAATAAGAAAGGCCCGATCAACAGGGATGGGGTGTGGGACAGGGGGACACGGGGCTAGGAGAGGGAGAGGACACAGCAGTCCTGCAGCTCTGGGGGTCCCCAAGGTCAGGGTCAGAGCCTGCCATTCTCTGCAGGTATCCCTGTGCCAGAGATGCAGGGAAGACGATGTCCTCCCTTGGCTCAAGTCGGTGGTGGGCTGCGGGAGGAGAGATATTCCTCTCTTTCTTATGATTTGGTTTTACTCCAGAACACAGTGCATGTGAGACCCCTCAGAAGCTGCCTTCCAGAACCAAGTTAACCAAAAGGAGAAGCCGGAAGCAGTCCTGCAGGCAATGTTCTTCCTTCTGCTTCTAGCATCTGTCTCCTCCCTTTTCGGAAAGTTCAGAGTCTTTAGAAAACAGTCGCCTCTCTTTTGTCCATAAGCGCATTCATGCGTCTGTCTAATTTCTTAAAATTTCCCACCAAACGGTATTTTGTTATTTCCACATTTCCGTTTAGCACGCCAACATTTGTTGAGCATTTGAAATATTTTTACAACGTGGACAAAATTACTGAGTGAGGGAAAAAGTTGCCTGAGCGATGCTCCATCCCAGCTGCTGCCTTAATGTAGATCTTCTGTCCCCCTCCACATTTTTGATGCAAAATATGCCGCAGGCGAAAGGGACAATTTTAAAAGGCAAAGGAGAAAAGAAATGGAAAGAAAACAGGAAATTAGTGTAATCATTTACAGCCAATTTGAACTTTTTTCCACGATTTTACAGGATTGAGAAAGATTCATTGCCTGATAAATGACTGAAATGAAGAGATTTTTTTTAATAGAACTCTATGAACAATATACCTGCAACTGACAATGAAATTAAAGTTATCAGAATCATTTCCATGAATGCAGGAGACCTACAGGATGGAAGAAATGTGTTTCAGATCTTGAGTTTTGACCCATCATTTGAAATTCATTTTCTCTGACTTTTCCATAAGCCATGCCAAAGAAAATAAAGGAGCCAGCCCTTGCCCCATCACGGGGATACCCGGTTGCCCACCAGGCCCACTAGCTTTCCCGTATCACCATGTGGTACCTCCGGAGTCCTGAGGATTCAGATGAATACAGAGCAAGTCATCCTGACACCTGTTTTTCATTGACAAGAGCAGAAATTAGCATCACCTTCGGGCAGATTCTGCATTGTATTCCATAATGCATTAGGGGTGCCTTTCTGGTTTTGTTTCGTATCCTGGCTTGATAGCACAGTTTCTCTTAACTTCAAAGGTTATTCTCTGCCTGAGGAACTCCTCCAAGCTTGGGGAGGTAAAAAACGAAGCTTTATTCTAAATAGGAATTTACCTCCCAAACCAAGAAGGGATCCAAAAGGGAAAAAGTCCTTGATAATGAAGTAAAATAAAATAAAACCTTAATAAATCCTTGGACGAGAGAGAATATGTTTTCTTTAATTTAGAAAAATCCAGATTTGGCCACACCCTTAGGTGGTGACTAATTGTTGTAAGCATCCTGACACCAGCCACTGCAAACCCTAATACTCAAAGCTAGCTGTGAGCTATTACTTCTAATCCATTAGGGGCATTAGCATGGCTCGGGCTTTGCATGGCACATTTGTGCTTTTCCACTTTCCACAGATCCTTTAGAGTATATTAATATCATGCGTAATGTCAACATTTGGAAAAGGTTTGTGACTGACGGGGCTGAAAAGACATATTTCTCCAACAGCGTGTTTCTATCACGGAAGTCATTTTTCTTTAAGACCCAGACCACCATATGCTTCCACTTTTTTTTTTTTTTTCTGTTTTTATCAGGAGACCTCAGCACATTGGATTTCAGTATAAATTTCAAATATATTAAGACAGTTCCAAAACTTCAAGCCAGCACAGCCTCAGCTGCTCATGGGCCCCTCTCATGAGGATTTATTGGAGCCTTAGAAGCCTCTCATCTGTAGCTGGGGTCAGCCCTAATAATAGTAATAGCTGATGTTTATTGAGTGTTTACTGTACACCAGGCTCCATGCTAAGTGTTTTATGCGTGTTGGGATATTTAGTCCTTCCAAGAACTCTATGAAGGACAGATGAGAAAACTGTAGCCTTGAGATAAGTTAAAGAAATTGCCCAAAGGCTCAGAGCTGGTGCAAGGAGCCAGCCATCCAAAGTTCAAACCCAAGGTCTTCCTCTTCACCTTTTTGGCCTGCACGGACTAGTCCCTGCTCACAACAACACACTCACAGGGACACAACCACACACATCCCAACACCCCTTCTTTCAGAGCTTTCACTGCTACCGCCAAGGAAACAGGTCCTTTTTTCCATCCCCTAGTTCACTCTAAGCCCTCATGGGGTGCAGGGGGGATGTGAGTCCCTGTCATGGGCTTTTGATCCACAACTAATTAGTCCCCAGAGCCACCCATCTGTGTGATAGAGAAATCATCCAATGCTATAAATATTTAGTAAGCACATACTATTTATAATATTCATATTATTATGATGAGAGTAAAAATGATTACAGATTCCTGGCTTCAAGCCACTCTGCGCCCACCTCCACCCACAGACACACGCACACACACAGACACACACACACACACAGACACACAGACACACACACACAGTTTAGAAGTTTGGTCTTCTGGGCTTCAGAGCCTTGTGGTGTATCCAGGAATCAGGGTGAGGAAAGGACTCTGAGTTATTCACAAGAGGACAAACCTGGAAAACGACGGTGAAGGAGGCACTTAGAGAGAGAAGGTGGGATGTGGGGACTGGAGAGGGATGTGTCTAAGCTGGAGGCTGAAGGGGGTTTCATTCTTTCCATGGAGCATCACCCCCAGGCTGCTCCACTTCCGCCTCTTCAGGAGACTTTACTAAGGACTGACCTTACTTCCCAATCTCTCACAATCTCAATTGCACCTCTTTTAGATGTGCAACTTTGAAGGTGGAAGTTGGGAGTGGATGGCAGTTAGACCAGGTACTAGGAGGGACATGAGGTTGACTTCTGACCTCAGAGAGCTTTCCCCCAAGGATGCTATGAAGGCAAATACCCAGCAACTCTAATGCAGAATAAACACACTGCAGTGCAAGGTTGAAACAGCATTGAAAAGAGATCAAAACTAGTGTAAGCCATCGAAAAACTGAAGATGATTTCTATGTGGTCCTGGGCAGAGGGGGTGGGGCGTGCACGGAGTTTGGAGGGGTTCTGTCTGTGAGTGAGGAGGGGGGCCTGACGCCCTCTCCAGCAGCACTTCCTGTCTCAGTGACCCCATGTCTGGGGAAACCGGACATGCTGAGCCTGTGATGCAAAGGGATTAAAACTGAAAAAAATCAGACACTGATGTAGATTTTATCACTTGGACCTCTAAGTGTTTGTTAGCATGAGGGTGAAGACACTAGTATCTCTAAGCCATACGATGTTTCTAGGTTCTTTCACGTAAGCAACTTCAAACTTTATCTCAAAAGAGAGGATGGAATAGTCATACATTTTGTGTCTTGTATCTGTGGAGCCATAGAATATTCCAGAACAATCTGAATGGACCTCCTGATAGAGCCATGAGCTGCTGCCCTATGCAGAAGAATCAACAAAGCTCCAACTTCTTCCAAGTCTCTTTTTCCCACCTTTTTAAGGAGCCCTAACTGATGTCTTGAGCCAGATTTAAGAAAAATTTGGAGCTCCTTAGCCAACATGAATATAGAAGTGACATCGTTTTGGTTCACTACCCTGTTTTCCTTGGAAGTCTAGAGGTCTGAGTCCCTCACTCCTGCTGGTGTGTAGGCCGAGGAGACATTTTTCCTTTGTGGATCAGTAAGGGTCAGGGAGATGACCTGAGTATCTTCTAGCATTTGGAATAGTCTTCATCATCCTGTCCTAAATTCAGGGTACCAATCTTGTGCTATAGTGAATCTCGGAGAATACCGTTTCATGTGTAGACAGCACTCCTTACTTGTACTCTCAGGGTTCCCATGAAAGTGTCAAGACTGAATTTAAATCACACCGGAAGGATTTGTGTTGAACATTTTGTCCAGGGGGTACATTACCCCTGAAGACCTGTTCAACTCCTCAACTGGAAGTTTGATAAGTCTCTAGGAAAGATTGTTTGGTTTAATTAGACAAAAAAAGAAAAAGAAAAAGAAAAAACAACTCATAGGATCACCATCAATAGTGATAAATCTTTCTGAAATTTTAGAAATTAGACTTTATCATCTGCAGCTGTTTATTTTCACAGCCCTCTTAAGATTTATACCCACGGTTTTATTGCAATCATTAATCTAGATGATCTAAGATTATGTTATTGCCTTAAAGGCTAACGTGATGAAAAGATCGGGGCATTTAATGAAGTGCAAAATTCATCCCACTTAAGAAAATCAAGGCTTTGCTCCCAAGGGGAAACCAGACAGAAAATGAGTTTTTTTCATGAAAGTTATTTGTTTTTGTTTAAAATTGTGGATGGCAGGATAAATCTGTGTCATTCTCACACATAAATAGCAACAAGTAGCAATAGAGCAATTGAATTCCTTGGCACCGGTCCTCACTTTCCAGCTGAATACCTCCCCAGTTTAATGAGATACATCAGTAGAAAGTCACTTATGTAACCGAGGGACATAGATAAAAAATTTTAAGACCCCGCACCACTCCAGGGTTGGTTTAGGAGGTAAAACACCTACTGAGGGCTTAGAAGCTCAGATCCACTGCGGTTCTGGTTCAACTACCTTTCATCTTAAGTTTACTCTTTACCTGCAGCTAGAATTCTGTTTTAAAAAAAAAAACAAACATTTTTTTTTCCTTTCTAAAATCACATATTTCTTTTTTATTGTGGTCAAATACACATAACATAAAATTTACCATTTTAACCATGTTTTATGGGTCTAGTTAAGTGGCATTAAGTACATTCACACATTTCTTTCCTCATAATAAAGATTTAGATAAGTGTTAAGAAAGGAAATTGAGGGAATTCCTTGGCGGTCCAGTGGTTAGGACGCCGAGCTTCCACAGCAGGGGTCACAGGTTTGATCCCTGGTCGGGGAACTAAGATCCCACATGCCTCGCAGTGTGGCCAGATTAAAAAAAAAGGAAATTGAGAAAGAAAATACATATATGATGGATGATATGGAGGAATCTAGCCACATGCCATATCACCACTGAATTGGTGATAGACAGCTGATTGGGAGAGAGGAGACAACACAGAATATATTCAAGAAACAGTTGTTCTTTTAGACTGAAGTCAATCAAAAATACTGGATGGACTCTTCCCCAAGGTCTGAAATTCAACATTTTCTATGAATTAACACCTGATGCTTTCTGGAAATAAGTGCACACACTACTTTCACAAATCACTCTTGCTTTAATATTACCATCTTACTCATTCTTATGCCTTTTCATATGTGCCAATATTTTTTCATCTTTCTTATCTGTAAGCTCACTGAAGGTAAGATTTAGGCCGTGTTCACACTTGTGAGTGTCGAAAGTAGAAATAATTGACTAATCTCTAAAACTTTGAGGGCTTGGAAAAACCACAATGTTGTTTTTCTTGCAATTAATCTTCTAGACCATTGACAACCAAGCTGGGATTAGGAAAGAGGGTCACAAAGAAAGTGAGCTGGGTGGGCTCTGCCTGCACGTCTAGCTGTAAACATGGACCAGAGAAGAGGAACTTGAGAATTAATTTTTGTCCTTTGCCCCAAGAGCAAACTTGTAAGTGAAATCTCCCATTTGGGGTTAGTGATGTTGAAGGATAGTGTGGATTGAGGCAGGCATTTGGAAACATTACACGAGGTTTGAGTTAATGCAAAGTAGGAAATGAAGACTGGCTAGTACCAAGTGAAGGATGACAATGGATGCCAGTTTCCAGAGTGTAATTGATGCTGAAACTTGTCACGTCACTCTTGAGGCTTGAATGCTTCAGAGCAGATGTCTCTGCAGGAAGAGACCCACTCAGCGCGGGGGAAGGAGCCCAGAAGTAAGAACCAGCAGTTCTATGATCAAGGCTTGACTCTGACGCTAACTGGCGGTGGAGGCTCCAACAAGGACATAAATTCAGTGGCTCTCAACTCCCCTTAAAACGAAGCCACGTGCGGGGCAAAGGTCAAATCCAGCTCCTACAGAGTGTTGCAGTATAAATCATAAAGGAAAAACCAGCCCCGTGACTTGTGAATATTGGTTTCAACCTAAAAACTTTCTGATTGAAAACTTCCTTCCCAAGGCCACAGGGATGAGAGATGTACCAGGGGTCATTTGTGACCCCTGAGCTGCCACTTGTCAACAAAGCCCCCCATATTTACGAGTGTCCTGAGTGCTATGAATCTCAGTGGGGAGCAGAAATTGCAGCTCTCTTAAATCACCTATTTAACTCTATACCATTCCCTATTCCATATTCATTTTCTAGAGAATCAGTTTCATCAAGCCAGAACCAGCAGTAAAAGTCATCGCATGCAATCAAGGGTCCAGTGTCCAACTTGGTCAACCAAATCTGTCTTGTCCCTTTACAAGAAGCAGAATCACAGCAGAAAAGCTCACGGAGGAAAAAAAAAAAAAATCCAGCAAGGAAACACAAAACTTTTCTTATTCTGGCATGCATTAGTGAGACAGTTGATGAAATGTGTAAATACCTCTATGCACATTAATAAAAACCTTCCCTTGTGCATGTTTATCCTTTAGCAGACCTTTTAAAAATAAATCTCAGCTTGTTTCATTTTCTCTTCATTTTTTCATATTCTGGATATAGGATTCAGCAGCATTCCCGTACTGGGGGTACAGAGATTTGCTCTGTGGGAGTTTTGAAAAGTCACTCCGTACCAGACATGGTACTTTCTACTGCATTGAGGCAGTTCACACACCCTCTATTGTAAATCTCTGCTCTGGCCTGCACTTTTTGGAATGTTTTGGGAGCAAAACATTGTTTAAGGGTATACATTTGCAATGAGTAGTAAATAAGACAGAGATCTGATGCACAATATAATGAATATAGGCAACAATATTGTACTATAATGATAAAGGGTGATAGAGGTGCTAAATATCACTACAATGACAATCATATTACAACATATAAATGTATCAAATTAACATGGGGTATACCTTAAGTTTACACGATGTTATATGTCAAATTCATTCAATAAAATAAAATAAAAAATAATTTCAGTGGGCTTTGTTTTATCCATGGGGGGAAATACGCTCTCCGTGTCACGCCAAGACTGCTTTGCCCGTGAAACAGCTTGATCAGAGTCCCCTCTTCATGATAGTCCCTGCAAAGAAGATGTGACTGACCCTAGATCTCACAGCCCTGGAACCTGGGAGTGGTGAGAAAAGAACAGCAGAATCCAAGAATTTTCTTGTCTCTCTGTCTCTCTCAATTTCTCTTGCTCACCTCCCTGGTTTCAATTTTGTGAGAGGTTGAATTTTGGAAGATGGAAAATAAATGATTGTCTATTTTGAGACGCAAAGGGAAACAGTTGTCACAGAGAGCCCTCAGCTGTACAAATAATATCTCATTTAACTCTCGTTATTTCTGGGAGATAAGCATTATTCTTATTGTGCCCACTTTAAAGGTGAGGAAACTGAGGCACAGAGAGGTTAAGTAGATTGCTCAAAGTCACTCGGCCAGCAAGGGGTAGAGGCAGGGTGCTAACATCCAGGGCAGGCTAGCTGGAGAGCACATGCTCTTTACCGCCGGAGTTTGTTCCCTCCAGGAGAGCCTATGCATGGAGAGGGGGGCTGGAGGCAAAGAGAAAGCCCCTCAAATGGGCCTCGTGGGGAGTTTTCACATGTCGCCTCTCTGGGCTTTCAGGGGTTGGTGCCCCTGCCTCATTACCCTTGCCATTATCTCTCATAAATGAGTCCCCAGATGACACCCTGTATGTCAGTGTGCTCCGGGATCCTGAGTCATTCCCGCCTGAGGTGGGAGGAACATCCTCTTGTTCTTCTCTCTCCTTCAAGTTTGGTGGATCTTGGTAAGAAGCAGCCCCAGACCCAGCATTTGATTACAACCTTGTTGTCAGCAGTGGGCTCCTGTCAGTCAATCAGTGCCTTTCCTGCAAATCAGACCAAGCCTGCAGCCCTCGGTGGTGGCTTCCAGGCTGCTGTGCTACCCCAAGTCCCCCCTCTAAACTCTCCAGCCCCCTCTAAGCTCTCTTCCCCCAATCTTTGCTGTCCCAGTCTGTAAGTCTCCACACCCTTCATCTGTGTGGGCACATGTGTGTGTGTGTGTGTGTGTACATAAAAACATATACATTGCTGACTTTGGGAGCCAATGGGCATGTAGGGTGTTAGCAGCACCCCGGTCTCTTTCCACTAGCTGCCATTATCCCCCTCTCTCCATTATTATGCCCCTAAATGTCTCCAGACACTGCAAGATGGTCCACGGTTGGGAACCTCTGAGCTAGACGTGGGCTTCAATTCCTGCCCTTCCCCCACTTCCCCTGGCTTCTGCACTGCCTGTCTTGTCCCAGTCCTCCACCTTGGACCCCACTGTCCATGCACAGGTGTCCCTGGTGACCACAGCCATACACTCCAGTCCTGAGCCCCACTTGATCCCCCACGTCTGCAACTTACCCCCAGATTGGGAAACCAGAGCTGCCCAGTTTCCGAGTTGACAAGATCCTTGGACCCCTTGGACACTGGGTCCATCCTGTCTACCAGAATCTCCAGAGTCCTGTTCCAAAGCACGCTCACTTCTCCCAGCCCCTGAGTGCAGTGTCATCCCTGGTCCTGATTCTGTCTTGAGAGAGCCACCACCATTCTTGAGTCTGGGTAAAATCATGCATTCAGGGACAAACATCCAATGCTGTGCCTTGTCATTTACTTTTGGTGCCAAAATTGTCAGGGCGCAGCACCTGAGGGAGAACAGGTGAATGACTCCACCCTTCTGCTTTTGAGAAAATGAATTTGAGCAGAACGCTTATAGGGGGTGGCCAACCTGATGGTGACAACAGCTTGTTTTCGTGTGCCCACCTCACCAAACCACAGAAAGACTTTCTGAACTGTGAGAGACAAATGTTTGTTGTTTAAGTCACCCGGTCCAGGTATCCTGTTATAGCAGCTTGAACGGATTAAGACAATCGAATAAATAGAATAGATAGAATAAAAAAGCTGAATAAGAGGGAACTCTGAATAAGAGGGAAATCCTCTTGCTTGAGGGCTGAGCTGGGTCATTGGTCTTATCCTGCCTTCAGACTTAGCCTGAAAAATCAGATCTTCTCAGATCTCAAGGCTGCCAGCTTTCAGACTCAAAATACACTGTCCGCTCTCCTGGGTCTCCAGCTTGCCAGCTACAGATCTTGGGATTTCTCAGCCTCCATAATCACATTAGTCAATTCTTTATAATAAAAGTTCTGTTTCTCTGGAGAACCCTGACTAGTACAGACAAGATGCACAGTACCAATACTGTCAACCAAGAGTGCATGAGAGGTGAAATCACATTTCAGTCATGCTACCAATCATTAGTTCTCTCTAGACATGGTAGAATGTGAGTGATACAATAATCCAACCTTCGAAGAACATAAGACAAACAACTTTAATTTCATCTGAACTTGGGTGAAGGCAAACTGCATCAAAGAAAGAATGAAAGCTCATGTTGAATAAGAAAGTGCTTGGTGTTCTTAGCAAATATTGGCGCTGGGATTAACAATCAAATAACTCAGGAGAGGTGGATGACATAGAATAAAAATAATGACCAAGAGAATAGTATAGACCTTCATCTATTAAATCTTTATTAAAATGCTTTTTATTACTAAATTAATAAATGTATGTTGTAGAAATATCAGAAATTACTTGTAAGAAAAACAAAAGGAAAAATCATATCTACCGTGATTCCATGGCTCAAAGATTACTATAGTCAGCATTTGGTGTACATCATTCAAGTCCCACCCCCCCCTCAATTGTGTGTGTACACATGTGTGTGTATATATAGACACACATACATATATATAAGGTCAGACTATATACGTCACTTGTATAATTTTTTTTTTTTTTTAGCTATGTCATGGACACCTTTGCATGTTATTAGATATACATGTTATCACACCAATTTTCACCATGATTGCATGATAATCAGCCCCAGGTCTGCGGCCCTCAATGGTAGCTCCGAGGCTGCCAAGTTACCCCAAGACCAGCTGTCCTTTCCTCTCTCCACGTTCCTCTACTGTCCCCTGACGTGGTTACCTGAGCTGCTGAGAACATTCTTATCCACACGTTTCTCCCATCTTTGACAGGACTGTTTCAGCAAGATAAACTCATAGAAGTAGAATTATGCGGTCAAAGACTATGGAGGTCTTTGAGACATACTACCAAATTGCCTTACAGAAGTTTCTACCAGTTGGCAGCCCCTCCAGCACCACGCGTGCCGCTCTCTCCCTGTCATGAGGGCAGTAAATGCCTGTCTTCACGCATTAAAGGGTGCTCCCTGGAGCTGGAAGCAATTAGGGGTATTTTACTCAGAATTTTTTTTTCCTGAGAGATCTGTGCCTTCCTTCATCTTGCAGTTTTTGGCAGCAGTGGTCATCTTTTCAGCCAAATTTGGCTAAAGAAGCAAGCAATGAGATGTACTGATAAGGCAAGCATTCCTATCGTATTTCTTCTGTCCTTGGACGGTGCCCATATAGTCAGCCCTAACTTTGTTTAGAGAGTTTATGTAAGTTCCCAGGACAGCTACCTTAACTTTTGTGATCCCTATTTTTTTTTAAATTAAAGTATAGTTGAGTTACAATGTTGTGTTAGTTTCAGGTGCACAGTAAAGTGATTCAATTACATATATATATATATATATATATATATATATATATATATATATATATTCTTTTTCAGATTCTTTTCCTTTATAGCTTATTACAAAATACTGAGTATAGTTCTCTGTGCTATACAGTAGGTCCTTGTTGATTATCTATTTTATATATGGTAGTATGTGTATGTTAATCTTAAACTCTTAACTTATACCACCCCCTACCCTTTCCCCTTTGGTATTCATAAGTTTGTTCTCTATGTCTTTGGGTCTATTTCTGTTTTGTAAATAAGTTCTTTTGTACCATTTTCTTTTAGATTCTACATATAAGTGATATCCTATGATATTTGTCTTTCTCTTTCTGACTTACTTCACTTAGTATGATAATCTCTAAGTCCATCCGTGTTGCTGCAAATGGCATTATTTCATTCTTTCTTATGGCTGAGTAGTATTCCATTGCATAAATATATGATCCCTATTTTTTTTTTAAAGCATGGATTTGCTGATTAAAATTATAATGTAATCTCTTAAGATCCCTCACAAGGCAGAGTGAAGTAGAAGCTTGAACATGAACCTTGGAAGCACGCCATGTCTTCGTGACCTAGATCTGTCCCACAACATTGAGTGACTGGTCTAGTCCCACCTGAGCCCATCTTTCTTCGTCTTAAATTGGAGTAGAGTGTCTAACCTCTGTGAAACTAGGAAAACGACCCTTGTCTCACACTATTGCCAGGATTCAATAAGATCAGGATATGTAAGCATTGACAAAAATGTTATTCGTTAGTATTAAATTTGTAATGATGTAATTAAACAGAGTGGAATCATGGAACTCTGTATTGGTTTGCTAAGGCTGCCAGAACAAAGTACCACAGACTGGGTGGCTGAAACAGCAGAAATGTATTGTGTCACAGTTCTGAAGGCCAGATGTCTGAGATCAAGGTGTCAACAGAGTTGGTTCCTTCTAAGGCCAAATTTCTTGGCTTGCAGATGACCGTTTTCTCCCTATATCCTCCCGTGATCTTCCCTCCTTATATTTCTCTGTGTCCAAATAACCTCTTTTTATAAGGACATGAATCATATTGGATTAGGACCCACCCTCATGATCTCATTTTACTTTGATTACCTCTGTAAAGGCGCTATCTTCAAGGATCACATTCTGAGGTTCTAGGGATTAAGGCTTCAGCATATGAGTTTTGAGGGGACATAATTCAGCCTAGTCGCTGTAGCTGAAAAGAAACCTAGAGATTCTCTACCATAATAATCTTGAACCTACCATAATAACTGGGAGACAGGTTCAGAGGGGCAACATGCTCCACCAGGGACCCCAAGGAGAGCAGTAGCAAATGCAAAAATCAGTCTTCCTAGATGACAAAATGAATTATTAACTTGGTTCCTCAGATTTCAGTTCACTTTTATTTTCTCATGCACTCGAGTACACAACATTTTTAAACACAGATTCAACATTTTCTCGGTGAATGAAGGTAAGAGGCTGAGCTCACACCCTTCCTCACACACAAATCGCCGCTGATCAGAGAAGGTAGGGGAAGATTCACCACAGCTCAGCCAGAAGGAGAAAATCTTTTCTGGCTCAAGTCAGAAAACCATAGTGTCACATGACTGTGTTTAAACTCAAGTGTGTGAAGGTACCACATCTAAATATTAATACAAAAATCTACACTTAGGTCAAGATTGGGAGGCAGGAAGTTAAATTTTGTAGTAGATCATGTTCTATGTAACAGGCGTTCGGTGCTTTCAGATAACTTATTTCAGTTCAATGTACGTGCATTTTAAATCAGTTAACATTTTGAATTCTCTTCCTCAGGGCTTGTGTCCACCCACAGGAAAGCTAAAGGTTGCCTCTTCATCTTAAAGGGTGGAAAGATGACTACTTTTTCCCCCAGACTGGACACCATGGTTGGGCAACCCAGTCAAGTCTTCAGACTCCTTTGTCTAAAACCCAGTCTTTGTATGTGAAAAGTGGGGATAATTGGCCCTGTGCTCTTTTATCTCCTACTAAATGAGGAGATAAGTGTACTAAGGGCTCTGGATCAACTAGATAATTCCTGATATAAACAAGGCCAACACAATGAGTAGGGTTACCATGTATTGTTTCCTACAGGTCAAGTCTCAAGGAAAACTTTGCAGGAAGTTTAGTGTGGGTGAAAAATGTAGGGTGAGAATCAGAAGTCAAAAAAATGTGAAGGAAATGGAGATAAGTAGACCATTTCTCAGTGCTAATATAAAATATGCAGTATGTTTTAAATGAAGAGACTTGGGACGTTTTTCCTTGAACTTCGTATAAGCTGTCATGATGGGGATTTGAGAATGAAATAGATTAGGTACTAATTTACCAACCTTGATTTTCTGGAAATGAATGTGCTGGATTCCAAGGGTGTGGAATCTCCAGCCAGGTTACCAGAATCCAAGGGATGATCTCAGCTTTGAGCACCATCCTTTACTCCTTGCAGCTGGAGGCCAACCAAGTCAGTGACTAATAGAAAAATCCAGTGTGTACCTCTCTACCCCAGACACTCAGGTAGATGGAGGTGGGGCCTTAGGAATGGTTAAAACACTATGTTCAAATACAGGCAAGATGACATTGGAGCAGTTCACACCATCATTTCTCGGGCACCTTTTCTTTTCTTTTTTTAAATATTTATTTATTTATTTATGGCTGCTTGGGTCTTCATTGCTGTGTGTGGGCTTTCTCTAGTTGCGGCGATCGGGGTCTACTCTTCGTTGCAGTGCACAGGCTTCTCATTGTGGTGGCTTCTCTTGTTGTGGAGCACAGGCTCTAGTCGCACGGCCTTCAGTAGTTGTGGCACGTGGGCTCAGTAGTTGTGGCTCGCGGGCTCTAGAGTGCAGGCTCAGTAGCTGTGGCACACGGGCTTCGTTGCTCCGCGGCATGTGGGATCTTTCTGGACCAGGGCTCAAACCCGTGTCCCCTGCATTGGCAGGCGGTTTCTTAATCACTGCACCACCAGGGCACTCTTGATGTTCATCTTCCACATAAAGCAACCGTGTCATCCAGAAGCTTTCCAGTCACCATGGCATGTGCTGGGTATCTTCCCGGAGAGCTGTTCTTGCCAGGGATTTGTTGAAGCAGGAAATATACTTTCCATTTTGGGTTGATGAGTGGAGGAGTGGGTGTGGGGGGCTGGAGATGGGGATTACAAATAAACAAAGAAAGAAAACTGTGGCTTCATCAGCTTTCTTGTTGTCCACATCTCTCTGTAGCTTGGTTATTACTCACCTTTTCCAAATCACCATCTGCTCACTCATTCAGTGTCAAGTTTCACAGAGTATCTTGTTTCCCAGAGTCTAGGTTGCTCTTATCCTTGTGCATGGATTCTCTTGTGCTCATAATTGTAGTTTCCAGGATGTATTGTCCATTTCTGCCTGTGTTGCTCATATATCATACCCTCTTTTTTAGTTCAGTCCCTTAACTCATCAATATATATATACAGTAGCTTCCCAATTTGTCTCCCTACATAACAGACCCTGGTGCTCGTTTACCAAGCATCTAAAGATGAAGCAGGCACTTCTCTTCTCCCTTGTTATTTTAATTCTGATTTTTGCTAGATATCAACCAGAAAGCTCTTGATATCCATAGAAGAAATGTAAGCCCCTGGCTGAGGATTGTGTCTGTGACTCAGAACTGGCCACAGGATGTGAAGGGTTGCCTGCTGGGCACTTCTGAGAAAATGTTTTGATCCCTGATTGTAGTGAATTGAATTGTATCCCTCAACAAGTTATGTTCAAGTCCTAACCTCAGTACCTGTGCCTGTGACCTTATCTTGAGATGCAGACTTTGCAGATAATCAAGTTAAGATGAGGTCATACTAGATAAGAGAGGACCCAAAATGCAATGACAAGTGTCTTTATAGAGAGACAGGAGATGGAGATTTGGACATACAGACACAGAGAAGAGACACAAAGGGAAGAAGTCCAAGTGATGACACAGGCAGAGATTGGAGGGATATAGCTACAAGCCAAGGACTGCCAAGGATTGCAGTCAACCCCCAGAAGTTAGGAAGAGGTAAAAAAGGATCCTAGAGCCTTCAGAGGGAGCCTGGTTTTACCAAAACCTTGTCTTCAGACTTCTGGCCTCCAGAACTGTAAGAGAGCACACTTCTGTTATTTTAAGCCACCAGTTTGTGGCACTTTGTTAGGGCAGATTAAAACACCAATTAAAGGTGAGAGTAACACAACAAAAGTTTTTCTTTGCCTTGATGACACCCTTGACTCTTGCTCTCATTTGAGGTTATGAAACATGTAACTAGCGGTCATCTCGTGGCTGTGAAGTGTAAAGCCACTAATGTGTGCTAAGCATGGCAGAGCAAAACAACAGAAAGAACTGGGGTCCTTTGTGGATATAACTGAACATCTGACCCCAGCCAGTCACTGATGCCCTCCACAGCTTGGGTTACATGACAAACATGACCACTCTTTATCAGCTCCTTTTAAATTTACACTGAGTTGCAGCTGAAAGCATTCCTAACTGATGATATACCACCGCTAGTACTTTCCCACTAAATCTAACTTTCACATTGCTCCTACTCAACTACACATCTGATCACAAACTTCCCAATCACCTTCCCAATAAGGTCCAAACTCCACATCATGTCATTCAGGTCCTGTCATGATGGGGTCCAGCCTCACTTATTATTCCCCTAAACGGTTTCAACACAATTCACAATTCTGAACACAAAACTTACACTTCACCTCATTAATAATCTCCCTGACCCCATTTTCTCGACTCATCCAATTCAATCTCCATTTCGTCATGAATTCCTTTCTAAAGAACTCTTCATATTATAGTACTCTGCTGAGTACAGTCCCCCTTTTTTTCTGTTACTTGTTTGGAAGTTTTATATTCAATTTTTATACTTTTTCTTTTTTAATTCCAAACTAATTAAACTTTTCAATTGCACTATTTTTATTTAATATTAATCAATATTCCCCCTCCTCCTGAATAATTAAGAGCAAACCAATATTGCTCTAATTCTCATCAACCTACTTCCTGTCTTATATATTAGAGTTTCCCTGTACTGGGTTTTAATTCCACGATGTTCTCTATGCTATAATTCATCATTATTACTACCGTTGGTTTATACAATCAACGTATGTTTGGTTTTATCCCCATGGTTCCCAGTTTTTCTTTGCTCACATTCCTAAGCATATCTGAGATCTGAGATATTGCTTCTGTATTTATGTTCTTTTTCTCTGAAGTACAGTCCACCCTTGAACGGCATGGGTTTGAATTGCACTGGTCTACTTATACAGAGATTTTTTTCAGTAAATATATTGAAAAAATTTTTAGAGATTTGCAGCAATTTGAAAAAACTCACAGATGAACCATGTAACTAGAAATATCAAAAAATTAAGAAAAATTAGGTATATCAGGAATGCATAAAATATATGTAGTACTGAAATATAAGATATTGCTTTTATGTGGAATCTAAAAAGAAATGATACAAATGGACTTATTTACAAAACAGAAACAGACTCACAGACTTAGAGAACTGGACTTATGGTTACCGGGGGGAAGCGGCGGGAGGGATAGTTAGAGAGTGTGGGATTGACATGTACGCACTGCTATATTTAAAATTGATAACCAACAAGGACCTACTGTATGGCACAGGGAACTCTGCTCAATATTATATAACAACCTAAATGGCAAAAGAATTTGAAAAAGAATAGATACATGTATATGTATAACTGAATCACTTTGCTGTACACCTGAAACTATCAGAACATTGTTAATCAACTATACGCCAATATAGAATAAAAAATTAAAAAAATATTTGCAGTACTAGTCTATCTTTATATAGGCATAAGGTGAGTGATATTTAATATAAAATTAATAACGTGTTAAATTTCTTACTATTTTATGACTCTGTTTTCAAAGAATTACATTACTGTACAGTATTGCCCCTCTCATACTGGGAGAAGATGCATTTCAGCCTATCATCACAAGTGTTTTTTAAAAAGATGTAACAATGTTTGCAGCACTGTATTATGAACATGATGGTAATACTGAATGTCAAAAAAGTTTTATAATGATTTATTCATTAGTGTATAGTCTGGGCTACCATGAAGCAATCGTATCGATTACACTAGGCTATAATAAGGCAGTTATATTGCTGCTTCTCTGTTTTCAATACATGAATCATTATACCTGTAAGTAAATATAAATTTCTTTTTCACATTATCTTTTCATTTTTGATGTCTAGTGTTAGTAATAGTATAACATCTACAGTGTTTTGTATAATATAAGACAATATTTATGTAGGAACTGAGAGAATGACTATTTTGTAAACAGGCAACGTAAACTTATGGTATCAATAAATACAGTGCAGTCCCATAAATGTATTTTCTCTTCCTTATGTTTTTTTAATAACATTTTCTTTTCTTTAGTTTACCTTATTGTAAGTACACAGTATGTATAAGATACAATATATATTTGAATCAACTGTTTATGTTATCAGTAAGGCTTCTGGTCAACAGTGGGCTATTAGTGGTTAAGTTTTGGGGGAGTCAAAAATTATATGTGGATTTTTGACAGCACAGGGGTCAATGACCATAACCCCAGCATTGTTCAATGGTCAACTGTATATCTTTTAAAAGCTCTTCTTTTGAGGATTCTTTAGAAGTGAGACTATAGCTTAACTAGGTAAAGTTATTTTCTCTTTGCATTTAGTTCACTGTCTTTGGACATCCATTATTGTTGAGAATTCTGCTGTTGATATGATTATTGCTCCTTTATATATCTGCCTTTTCTCCATGGCAGCTTTGAAGTGTTTCTGTCAAAATTCCATGTTTGAAATTCTACAATGACACTATAATGTGCCTTGATACAAATTTCATTTTTTAATTCCACCTGAGATGTATTATGCTCTCTGAATCTAGGTCTGTCTTTCATAATGTCTGAAAAACCATCAGCCTTGGTATCTTCAACATTTCTTATCTTTCAAGTCTCTCCTTGAAATTTCAACTAGTCCTTCTTATTTTAATTGCCCTTTCATATTTTCCATCTTTTCTCTGTGGGCAGCATTCCACATTTCTTCAAATCTATATTCTAATTTGCTATTCAACTGCTCCAGGAGATGAGGAACAATGTCTCTCTACTCTGTGCTATGTGTGGAACCTAGGAAGGGGCCCCAAACATCTCTTGACTAAATGAATTAATTTCACATTTTACAGGACACTGAAGTTGAGTGATACCAGAGACTTGCCCGACAGCACCCATCAAGGGCCTACTAGTATGGGTTTGCCCTGACCTAACTCCAAAGCCTGTGAATGAACTAATGAGTCAAGGAACACACGAAGTAAGAAAACGGTCCAGAGACTGAAAAAAAGGTCCCGACACTTCTCCACACCTTTTCTTGTTTATCAAAATGGAAGATTTATCTCAGAGCTTTTATCTCTCTGCGTTCTCAATATTTATATTTAGTCCCTCAAAATAGCTCTATAAATGTCTTCAGGACATCTATGGGAAACGCTATAGGATTACTCTCAAAGGTTCATCAGTGGATGACAAGAAGCGGTAGAATATAGCATCTTCCATTCACTTCATTTTTTTTTTTTTTCTTTTTGTAAATACTGACTGTACTGGGCATGTTGGCAGCTTGGAGAGTCAAGGAGAAATTGTGATGGGACCTGTCTTTGCAGAGCTAAAGCTACTTGGTGGAATACTCCATCTGGTCCAAATTAGGAAACCAATAGACTAGAATTAGAATTTCCCATTGAAATTTTAGGCCCCTTCTGGATAGTGGAGGAGCCATCTTTACATTGACACTTTAAAAGGGATAGGCAGAAAATAAAGAAGAGGCAAACTGCGTGTCCTACTCTTCTTAATTTTTTTTAGCTTTTTTTTTTTTTTTTAACATCTTTATTGGGGTATAATTGCTTTACAATGGTGTGTTAGTTTCTGCTTTATAACAGAGTGAGTCAGTTATACATATATATATGTTCCCATATCTCTTCCCTCTTTGTCTCCCTCCCTCCCACCCTCCCTATCCCACCCCTCCAGACAGCCACAAAGACCAATGCCTTTAAATGCCAGATTATACTGTTCCTTTATTTCCCCCAACTTTTAGTTCTAAAAATGTCCAACTATAGAAGAATTGCAAAATTAGTATCTAGGAGATGCATACCCTTCACCTTGGTTCACAAATTATTATCAATATTTTGCCATATTTGTACTCCTTCTCTCTCTCTCTCTCTCTCTCTCTCTCTCTCTCTGCGTTTCTTTTTATGGCTGAGTAATATTCCATTGTATATATGTGCCACATCTTCTTTATCCATTCATCCGACGACGGGCACTTAGGTTGTTTCCATCTCCGGGCTATTGTAAATAGAGCTGCAATGAACATTTTGGTACATGACTCTTTCTGAATTCTGGTTTCCTCAGGGTATATACCTAGTAGTGGGATTGCTGGGTCATATGGTAGTTCTATTTGTAGTTTTTTAAGGAACCTCCATACTGTTCTCCATAGTGGCTGAACCAATTCACATTCCCACCAGCAGTGCAAGAGTGTTCCCTTTTCTCCACACCCTCTCCAGCATTTATTGTTTCTAGATTTTTTGATGATGGCCATTCTGACTGGTGTGAGATGATATCTCATTGTAGTTTTGATTTGCATTTCTCTAATGATTAATGATGTTGAGCATTCTTTCATGTGTTTGTTGGCAGTCTGTATATCTTCTTTGGAGAAATGTCTATTTAGGTCTTCTGCCCATTTTTGGATTGGGTTGTTTATTTTTTTGTTATTGAGCTGCATGAGCTGCCTGTAAATTTTAGAGATTAATCCTTTGTCAGTTGATTCATTTGCAAATATTTTCTCCCATTCTGAGGGCTGTCTTTTGGTCTTGTTTATGGTTTCCTTTGCTGTGCAAAAGCTTTGAAGTTTCATTAGGTCCCATTTGTTTATTTTTGTTTTTATCTCCATTACTCTAGGAGATGGGTCAAGAAGGATCTTGCTGTGATTTATGTCATAGAGTGTTCTGCCTATGTTTTCCTCTAAGAGTTTGATAGTTTCTGGCCTTACATTTAGGTCTTTAATCCATTTTGAGCTTATTTTTGTGTATGGTGTTAGGGAGTGATCTAATCTCATACTTTTACATGTACCTATCCAATTTTCCCAGCACCACTTATTGAAGAGGCTGTCCTTTCTCCACTGTATATTCCTGCCACCTTTATCAAAGATAAGGTGACCATATGTGCATGGGTTTATCTCTGGGCTTTCTATCCTATTCCATTGATCTATCTTTCTGTTTTTGTGCCAGTACCATACTGTCTTGATTACTGTAGCTTTGTAGTATAGTCTGAAGTCAGGCAGCCTGATTCCTCCAGCTCCATTTTTTGTTCTCAAGATTGCTTTGGCTATTCGGGGTCTTTTGTGTTTCCATACAAATTGTGAAATTTTTTGTTCTAGTTCTGTGAAAAATGCCAGTGGTAGTTTGATAGGGATTGCATTGAATCTATAGATTGCTTTGGGGAGTAGAGTCATTTTCACAATGTTGATTCTTCCAATCCAAGAACATGGTATATCTCTCCATCTGTTTGTATCATCTTTAATTTCTTTCATCAGTGTCTTATAGCTTTTTAAAAAATAATTAATTAATTTTTAACCACTTTTAAAAATTGAATTATAGTTAATTTACAAGGTTGTGTTAGTTTCAGGTGTGCAGCAAAGTGAGTCTGTTTTATGTATGTGTATTTTGTCAGATTCTTTTCCATTGTAGGTTATTACAAGATATTGAATAGAGTTCCCTGTGCTATACAGTAAGTTCTTGTTGTTTATCTATTTTATATAGAGTAGTGTATCTGTTAATCACAAGCCCTTACATTATCCCTCCCCCCACTTCTGCTATCCCCTTTGGTAACCATAAGTTTGTTTTCTATGTCTGTGAATCTATTTCTGTTTTGCAAATACACTCATTTATATAATTTTTTAGCTTCCACGTGTAAATGATATCATATGATATTCGTCTTTGATTTAATATTTATTTTTTATTGAAGTATAGTTGATTTATAATATTATATTCATCTTGGGCATACCCCATGTGATATTAATACTAAATAGTACTCCATTTAGAGTTATTATAAAATACCGGCTGTATTACGTCCTTGTAGCTTATTTATTTTACACCTAATAGTTTGTACCTCTTAATTTCTCCCACTAGACCTAGCACACCTCTGAAAGGCTTGCTATAGGTTTTTCCAAAAGCTTTGGCTGATGGCCCTCTTCCGGCCCACTGGGCAGGGCTGGGCTGGCCCCAGGCGGTGGCTATCTAGGGACAGGCTCCTTCCTGCTGTGCTGACAACAGCAGAAAACTGCTTTGAGAGCCACAAGCCACACTAACAACCACTGGTTGGTCTTGGGAAGAATTTCTTCCCTGGCAGATAATTCAGGGTTCAAAGAACAAACATGTTGAAAACTCCAAGGAAAGTTGTTAAGAAGTGTGATGTGTGTTAAGAAGATGCTGATGATAACAATGCTTTTTTCTCAGAACACCCCTTAGAAGAGCACTGTTGTTCACCTTTACTTAAGGCTGCCGAGGCCTTATCATGCACTCGCCATGTGCTCCCACTTATCTTCCAACACTGACTCCACTGAAGGCTGTACTCAAGTCCAGCTCAGAGCAGATGACCAGCAAATGAGGCATCAGGTGTTAGAAAAGAACTTTTTCTCTCCCATGTTTATTCTCAGCAGAACTGTGTTTCACTTAACAGCAGTAAGAAAAGTGTCTTTCTAAAATTATCACAGTTAGGTTTGTATTTAGATTTTTATTGACCTCGTGTAACTAAAATAGCATGAGGGTCCTATTTGCAGGAGCAGCTGAAGTTGTAAGATGAGTTATCGAAGGTCCTTTGGATACTGGGATCATGTATAATCTGAATAATCATGATAATCTGAATAACCCATGGCTGAAGTTAGTTTTCTAAGAGAAATTAAGAGATACAAACTACTAGGTATAAAATAAATATGATACAAGGATGTAATGTATAGCTCAGGGAATATAGCCAGTATTTTATAATAAATTTAAATGGAGTATAATCCATTTCCCAATCTATACATTTGATCAAATGGTGTCCATAGTCAACAACTGTAGATGTCCACTGAGTTGATCCCCTAGGGTAAAGAGGAAGGATTAGATTTGCAGTATCAAATCAAAAGACTTATGTTGATCTCACTGAAGTCACGGACTTCACACAGACACACACATGGACACATAGACATACACAGAGACATACAGACATAGACACAGATACACTATTTCAGGTTAGCATTTACACATATAGATCATATGTACACACACGTACAACATGGGAGATCTTTGTACAGAAAGCCTAGTGCCATGGTTAAGAGCATTGACTCTGAAGATAGACTGACTGGATTTGTATCCCAGCTTCTTCTCTTAAGAGGTACATGACCTCTAAATATTCAACTGCAAAAGTAGGATAATAATAGTCTGTACCCAAAAAGGGTCCATGAGAGAACAAAATGAGCCCGTATGTGTCAGGGACTAGAAGAGTAGCTGGCACTCAGGGAGCGTTACGTAAGTGCTTAGTAAATAGAAGACTCTCTCTTTCTTTATTAGAAGGAGGATGTGGTCTCTCTGTCTCTGCCTGGACAGCCATGAGCCCAGCTAGCTGAGGCGTGCTACCACTGAAAGCCAAGAGAGAAGCAGGATGGTGGTGGGTGACCAGCAGTCTCTGCTATGCTTGTATTGCTGGGCTGATTTTTGTTTTTGTTTGTGTGACTATCCGATTAACATTTGTATTCCTCACTAGACAGCAGGGTCCGTGGGACCAGGGACAGTTTGAGAATGTCTCACAATTTTCTCTTTGATTTATAGCGTGCTGCTTGGCATACAGTAGGTGCTTAACAAATACTCATTGGATGAGTGGTAACTGCTGCTGCTACTACCTCTACCGCTAGTACCACTACTGTTACAATTGCTGTTAGAACAGAATTTGTTTTTCAGAATTATTATACTGAAATATGAATTCTTGGCTAGAAATTGTATCTCATGAAGATAAGCCAAAAGAAGTTCAAATAATAATAATAGTAATAGTCATAACAAACAACTTTGTTCTGTAAAAAAATGGGACAGAAAGTTAAAAATTTAAAAGTCAAAACTAAAAAAATAAAGAAGAAAAATAAGGCTTTGTTCTGCAAAAAAGGTAACATCAAATAAATACTGGGAAAATTTATGTGGAAACAGAGAAAATAATACTACATAATAACACTACTGAGAAGGTAATTTGCAGTCAAGAATCACTCGCAAGAAGCCTAGAATTAGTGCTTTTGTCCACATACAAATTGGTAGGCATAAAATATAGTTAACAAAAAGGTAAACTGGGTTTTAACAAGGGAAGATAAGCATCACTTCTTGCCATCACCAGGATGTAAAGAGGCAGAATCTTGACTGGCTGAAGACACCACAGTCTAGGAAATGTCTGTTCAAGAGAAACAGGTTCAATGCTCAACCAGACAGAGTCACGAACACCTGAGGTGAAACATGTGACTAGGATGATGCTATCATAGAAGAGAGAGTTTGGTTGAAGATTAAAGGAAAGAAGCAGAGTGGGACTATGCTGAGACCACCCATCCAGATGGTGGAAGTGATGATGTTTTCCAAGCATGGATCAAACAGCAGACACAGAGGCAGCAAGAGGAGCTGGTGGTGACAGAGGAAGGGGGCTGGATGGGAGGAGCCATAGGGACATCTGCTAGAAATTGACTTGACTAAAGAGGAAGCGATGCAAAACTGTTTCTCTGGATCTATTCTAACCAACCAGGAAGTGACAGGGGCCCTGGAAAAAAAAAAAAAAAAAAGCAGGTTACTCCAGAGACAGCCAACGATGGGTGAGCTGGGTATTGTCAGATTCATGACCTGGTTTTGAGAAGGCAGAGTTGTAAAAGTTGAGAGCAAAGACCAGTGGTATTCTAAGACTTGATGAAATAGCAGGTTGCTTCCAAAGGAATAGGGATCTCTTGTTAATAACATAATCCTGTCTGGGAAGAAAATGAGGAAGTAGTTAAAGACGTGGCCAAACAGGAAACTCTTTGTAAAGTCAGATGTGAAAACACTTGTAAAAAAAAAATGAAGATGAATATAAATGAGAGTAAGAAATAGTGTCAGGAAGCCTTGTGCTTTGAAGAGGTTTGAAAAATATGCTAAGGTCTGAAATGAGAGTCAAGAAAAAGAACAAGGACAGGATAAACCTTCTGTAAGGGCAGCTGGTACAAAATATAAACAGACAACAGAGAGGAAGGATAACAACTCAACTCAGTTCAATTAAACAAGTATTTACTGTCTTCTATGTAAAAAGCCACTACCAGGAACACACAGATCACTAGATTATGCATCAGGATGGTAAGTTTCCATAGTGTTAAGGGCTTCAGTTAGGAAACACTTCACCAAGGAGAACAATGGAGAGGTAGGTTTTGAAGGATGCTGGTAGGGGATATGGATTGGGATATGCCAGTGCTTAAGGGAAAGCAGAGGAGGAGGGACCTGCAGAGGGGTATGAGAAGAAATGGTCAGAGAAAGAAAAAGAGCCAGGAGGCGACTATCACAGCAATCTGAGCTGGAGAGAATTTCCACCCATATAGTCCCTGCAGAGGCTGAATGATGTGAAACAGTCATGCATGATGATAGGAAGATCCTAGTGATTTAAGGATGCGCTTGGTGGAGTGGTGGGACAGAAACAAGGTCCCTAGAAGGTCTATGAGATGAGGCAGAGGAGGCCACTATTTCCAAAATTTGCCTGCTATGTGAGTGAAAAAGAAGGTGGACACTATAGAAAGATATAAGGTCAAGGATGAATTTTGTGCTTTGTTCTTATTTAAAATTTTTGTCTGTTTATACATGGGGGAATATTTAAAGATAAGTATATGTTTAGAGGAAAGAGAAAGTAGAACAAAAGTCACTGGAAATTAAAGATAGTGAGGAGGTAATTGATAAGGAAAGACCCTGGAGGAAGCAGATAGGGGATAGGAGTTGAAGGCCATATGAGGACATTAACTGTGAGAAGGGGACATCAGCTTCTCCATGGAAGTTTCAGGGCCCTGAAAACAGGTCCCCCTATCTTCTGCTTGGGGCATAACATGAAGGTATGACATCTTGTGGTCTCCATTTCTCAGAGAATTAAGAAAGATGGCATCCTCTAGAGGGAGAAGGGAGATAGTCCCAGGGTCTGTAAAGACCGGAGAGAAGTAGCAGTCTCCTTTCCATTAGGGAAATGAAGGAGAGAGCTATCATGAGATTTGTAGAAACAGAGTTGGATAGAGTTGATCCCAGCTCAAGCTGGAGCCTATGGATGTGTAGGACCCCAATCTACATGGTATCCGAGTTTCATCAGTAGTCCAGGTGCAGAAAAGCTAGATGGTTGTGTGGCTCCAGGGATGGGGCTTACCAAGCAAGTGTGATGAAAGGATAAGAACACCTGGGAATGGAAGTTGAAGACAGGAGACGGATTGAAGTTATGGGTCATGAGATCTAGGCTACTTAGTGCACAAAGTGAGACTAGTAAGGGATGAAGAGCCAGCAGATCCGCCCAGAGATAAAAGAACAAATGTAGTAGTCATATAGCAGTATGAACAAAAATAATAATACAATATTGTGGGCAGAAGGAGAAATAACTGGGTGTACGTTTTCACAGAAGGAAGAATTCCAGGTTATAACAAGATCCAGGGCACAGCCCTGGGAGTGTGTATGGAGCGAGGAGGGGGGTGAAAGTCAATGGTGTTGAGAATGTCCAGAAAAGAGTTGAATGAAAAAAATTTTTTTTTTAATCCTTGCTATGTTTGTTAGCTCTTACACAGGGGAACAACTTAAGCATGCTTCTGTGCTAAGGAGAAGGACCTGGAACAGAGGAGCTGTAAGGATACAGCCAAGAGGGAAGATGGTTGAGGGGTCAAGGTCTGGAGGAAGTGGGAGAGAGAACAAACAAGAGCACCACTGGTAGGATTGGCTGCAGAGAGCTGAAACGAGGGGCAGGAGTTAAAGGTGAGTCTGTGCATGTGATACATTCCTCTGGGCCTTCAAGACAAGAAGTTGAGGGGCTGGTTGTCCTCAGAGTCCAGGCCATCTGCTGTGATACAGGAAGCTAGTGAGGCAAAGGCATGGAGAAAGGAGGTGGAGGTTTGGAATAGCCACACAAGCTTCCTGGTGTGACTGGTTGAAGAATCTTAGTGATTGTCTCCATCTGTATGCTGTCTTCCAGGCTTGAGAACAGAGAAGGTCAATGATGGAGGGATTTGACAGTTGGCATTTTGCTGGGTCTGGATGACAAGAAGACAGAGAGAACAGGGGATTACCAGTGAAAACTAACATGCCCTGTAAACCAAGGGGCCTGGACTAGAGAAGGAGAGAAGCCAAGTCTGGTAGATCCTGATGGATTGAAGGAAAATGGAGGAACCAAAGTCTGGACAGACTTTAGAAATTAAGAGTAGGAATGGTGAGAATAAAACTTTGAGGGAGTGTAAGGCAAAATGGGGAACTGTGGCTTAACAGAATTGGTGAGGATGGTTTGGGCGTTGGACCTAACTGGAAGTATCTATGAGTCAGAACTGAGGTGAAATCTCTGTGATAGGAGGTGACCTCATTACACTTGAACCGAGACAACACAAGCATCTTTTTCTTGTTTAGTAAAGCTAGAGGGCTGGGCGAACACTTAGTTCCACTTCAACTCTGAGAGTCTATGTAAAACTCCACCCAACACACATTGAAGTACATACCAGTCAATAAACATATTTCGTATAAACTCTTAGATAAACCATTGACCACTTGGGGAAACTATGTTTTAACTCTTTTTATGCTCTGCATACTATACATATGTGTGATGCTCTTTTAGACACATGCTGAATTTGGGGAAAAGGAGGAGTTAATCTATGTCATCATTGCTCTTATGCTTTAAGATGTAGGGATTAAAGAGCCCAAATAAATATTTTCCTCATGTGTGTCCTATAGGGATGAATAATTTAATCCCTGGAATTATGCTCTTTGACAGCCCTGGAAAAGGAGGCTAGACCAATTAGGTATTGTTTGTGACACACGACCATTTACTTTATAATAATACAATAAGAAAACTAGAAAAAATGTAATGAGTACACCTTTTAATTTAATTTAACCCAAACAAATGGCTACATTTTTTTCTTTATAGAGTCAAATTATTATATTCCTATACATAGGAAAGTTTATTTGCAACCAGAGCACTGTGCCTGATGAAAAAAAAAAAAAACAGTGGTCATCTGATTTCTCTTTAAACCTTTATATATTATAGTTTAACCTGCAACTAAGCCCAAAATACAAATTATCTGTAAAAAAAACAATTTAAATGAACAGGACCTCAATGGGCATTGTTATTAGCTAAGAGTAATGAAATTGAATGTCATAAAGACAAAATGCATGTAACTCCCCTCTCTCTTCCTCTCTTCATGGTGAAATGGTCACTATTGGTGCCAGCATAGACCATTGTCTTCAAAGATCAAAAGTCACTCAGAGGAGTCCAGAGTTAAAACACACCAGAAGGTTAAGTCTGCCTCAGCTACACCCATTTTAGGAATTACTTCAAACAAGATGGATGATGATGATTATAGATAGGCAGATAGATTGATAGATAGATAGATAGTAGATAAACAGGCAGAGAGAGGCTATGGAAAGACAAATGTAGCCTAAACAACTCCCCAAGGGTCCAATCCATACTCAAAAAATTCAGTCTTCTGAGAATTAAAAAGACTCTCCATTTGCTGTTTCCCTCCAGAAGTAGCCAACCCCGTTCCCTTTCTTCCTAGGCCTAAGAGCTCTGTGGCAATGGGCAGTCCCACCAGAGGCATTGAATCTTTTTTTTTTTAACTTTTTATTTTATATTGGAGTATAGTTGATTAACAATGTTGTAATAGTTTCAGGTGTACAGCAAAGTGATCAGATATACATATACATGTATCTATTTTTTTTTCCAATTCTTTTCCTGTGTAGGTTGTTACATAATATTGAGCAGAGTTCCCTGTGCTAGATAGTAGGTCCTTGTTGGTTATCCCCCGTGCACCACAACTACTGAGCATGTGAGCCCCTAGAGAGAAGCCCGCACACCACAAAGAGGAGCCTGCGTACCACAACGAAGATCCTGCATGCCGCAACTAAGACCAAACACAGCCAAATAAATAAATAATTTTTTTTAATAAAAGAGGCATTGAGTCTTTATAATCCTGGAGTTGATATTTTTATATTGGAGTCAGGTATTGTCAGGTTTGTAGGTGTCATGAGAAGAAAATATTTCAGTCTTATCTTCAATTTGACTGATGATCTTCTTGCCAACTCAGCACCCAAGATATTACTATCCCAAGGTGTCGGAAAATGGATTTCCTTAGATCTAGAACTGAGTTTGAGGCCAGTGAGAAAATAGCATGGGAGTCTAAGACTGACACAATGAAAGAAATACTGTCACAGTCTGTTCATGGCAAAAGCTGGATGGAAAGGGCTTTACAAATGCTTGAATGAATGAGCGAATAAATGGATACAGACTATTCCATTTCCTGCTTCCTAAGTATCTAATTCTAAATACCATTCAATAAAATTAAACCACATCTGTTTCAGAAGAAAATTGAATCTTCTGGAAGAGTTTCAATAATAGGATGGACTCTACCATACTGCTTGGGTATCCTTGTTAATGCCCCAGGAATGGAATTCATGCCCCTGGGTGAAGTGGACAAAATAGAGATCATTTAAAATATTTTTATTTTAATGTACCTGGTGGACATAAATGTCAATAAAATACAGTATGTGATTTAAAATATCAAACGTGAAGGATAAAACATCACACGTCTCTGTCCTTGATTGGAGACTGTTGGACATACTCATACTCTTTAAGTGATGGATGCTATTGCGCTTAGACCATACAAATGGAACACAGATAGATATGTATATGGAGGATACTTATCTTAAAACAATAATTTGTAATGGTAAAACACTAATAACACAAATATTAACACTAGAAAGAAATATATCCCTGGCATTGGGAACTTCAATCCTTTCTTGCTTTTTGTGTGGGAAATCATTTATCAATATGGGGCCTAAGAGTATCAAATTCCCATCATGACGCCCAAATTGCCAAAATGATTTTTGAGCCCAAAAGTCAAAATGTTACAGTGAATTTTACCAATATTATAGAAATGATTTCTACAGAATTACCAAATAAGACAGTCAATGGATTATTTTTCTCAACTTATCCATTGTTCCAGTGGGCCATAAGAGGTGAAATTTAAAGATGATCTTGAAATTGTTTTTCATAGACCCTGGGAAGAATGGGAGTAGAGTGAACAACTTAAACTCATTGACCTTTCCAGAAAATCAGAATAAAAGATCCTCATGACCCTGGGCTCTCCTGTCGGCATCCTTCAAGGTGCAAGAGAGCTAGTATGACACAGAGGTGTGAGTCAGCCTCTGAGTCAGCCCGCCTGGGTTTTAATCCCAGCTCACCTCTGGATAGCTGTGTGATCACAAGCACACCACTCAATAGCTCTAAAGCTCAGTTTCCTCATCAATTAAATGGGAACAATAATAATGCTTATTACATAGGGCTTTGGTGAGGATTCACTGAGGAAATTTAAATGTGGCCGTAAATTGAGCACTCAAGAATTGCTTTCAATCATCATAAACCTTTACAAAACACTGTGAACTTGGGCTTTTTCACCTTTAAAATGGTTCAGAAAATTTCTATACCCATTATTGGAATTAATGTGATTTCATTAAATTCTCCACAATATTTCTGGGACACCCACAACTACTCTGTGTTCTAGAGTCTGCCAGTCTGGCTAAAGATGCAAGTGGAATTCACTGAAATTCTGACTCTTTCTATCTTTTTTCATTTTAAATAATGGTGTGAATAAAACACTGTGAGGCCAGAGATGAGAATGACTAAATCTTCCTGGGGAGTCATGTCAGGACCACATTTAATAGAAGGGGTCACATTGGGTCTACACCTTCACAAGGGAACATGAATTAGAAAAGAGAAAGGGTGAAAATGGATACAGGGGCAGCGCTTATAAGCGGGGAAACCTTTCAGGGGAGAAGTTTAGACCATATAAAAATGCAGTGTGTTTCCAGAGCACTGTGAGACGTTAGATGTGACTGATGCTTAAGACTCGGAGGGAAGGTGAATGAACCTGGAAAGGTTCCCCTCCCCTGTGGCAATGGATGCCCTTGAATGCTGTACTAAGGAATTTGGCTTTTATGTTATACGGTTGTGGGCAAAGGGTTAATCGACCAAACTGTCTTGCCTTCTGTGTAAGAATCCAACCTTTGATTAGCTCTGTTCTCCTGACACCTGATAAAATTAAAATGTCAACTATGTTCCTAGGCAGCATTCATTATGGTGAAAATGACCCTGACGTAGCTCACATCTGGACTGGGAGAAACTATCAATGAACCCAATTAGGGTGTCCTGTTTGGGGGCTTCCCTGAGCATGGTAACTCTTACAATTAGATATGACTCTTAAGGGGACCCTGGGAGCTATACCTCTGCAGTTTTACAAGATATGTTGGTGCACTTTGCAGGTATGAGGCTTTGAAGCCAGGTCAGATTCCATACGTGCCCAAAGTGGTTTCATCTCCCTGCTGTGTAGACAACTATTGCAAGAACTCCTATGAATGTTGGATATTTGTTGGCGAACTGTGACTCCTGTCCCACATCCTCTGGGTAAATGGATGTCAAGCGTTTCCTGTGATAACTTGCGAGTCTGAAGGTTTAGTTGAACCTAAAGAACCCTTGGTAGGCATTGCAATGGGTAACAAAGACCCAAAGGAAGCAGTTAAGTGAGACTGTAAGAAAGAAAAGTCTGATGACATTATTCAGAATTATTTTTATTGTAACTATGGGGAAGAGTTTTCTAGAATATGGAATTTCTAAATTAAAGCATTTTGGATGAGTGTGTAAAGTTCTCGAAAAAAACACATTTCTTCAAAATAAAATTTGGAGGGCAGCAATCATAACATGTAGATGTGTAAGGGTCAAGAAGGTTCATATGGAAACAGTAGAACACGCTGCAGATGGTTGGGAAATTATTTCCCTGGTCCAAAAGACCGGATGAAATGGGCTACTACGACCTGGTTCACCTCACACTTCCACTGAAATTAGGTAATAATCAGCAAAGAAACAACTGCAGGTGCTAAGTATTTATTTCTCTTTTTTCGCCATAGCATCTCTATGTGAAAAGTATAGAAAACTGAAAGGGATTGCCTTTATTGACTTAACAAGTGTGTGCTAAGAGTCCTCAGTCCCAAGCTGTGGGTAAGCTCTGAAGATGAAAAAGTACATGATGGAGTCCCACCCCTAACGAAACTGACCGTCTGTCTGGTGAGGGAGACAGACACACAAACACCTAATTACATTCAATGTACTAAGTGCTTATAAGAAACGTGCCCACGTTCCTATAGGAACCCAGAAGAAGGAACCATTAATTCTGCTTGGTTGGGCTACAGAAGCTTTCCAAAAAACAAAAAAACCTTTAGCCTGAATTGTTAGAAATAAATAGCATTTTCTAGGCAGGGAAGAGAGAGAGAAAGTGTGTGTGTGTGTGTGTGTGTGTGTGTGTGTGTGTGTGTGTAAGGGTGAGTGGGGAAATATGGAGGAAGATGCTAGATAACGCAAGAATAGCAAAGAAGTTCCGTATCTCATTCACATCAAATACCAGACCGCTCAGAGCACTGAAGTTCTTTGCGATGTTTCTGCCAGCATCAGAATCCCCTGTGCTCTGACGATAGAAAGACCATTCTACCCTTCCTTCTGGAAGAACCACTGGCTGCCTGAGGCCTCATCTCAAACTGGCCTTTCTCCACTGGACAGACCTTGACATTTCTTATCTTGTCCTCACCAAACACTCCCTCTGGTGAGCAGTAGTCTTCTAATAAAATTCTTTTATTCACCAAAGTGGGTATACAAATGATTAACACGTGCATGAAAAGATGCTCAACATCATTAGAGAAATGCAAAACAAAACCACAATAAAATATCATGTCACATCCACTAGGATGCTTATAATAAAAAAGAAAGACAAATCTAAGTGTCAGCAAGAAGAAACTGGATTAGATGAGGTGAAATAAGCTATAACTGAAAGTCTGTTTGCTGAATTTATGGGAACAGAGATCAGACTAGTGGTTTCTAAGGTCTGGGGTATCAGGAGAGGACTGACTGCAAAGGAGCAAGATGGGGCAGAAGGTGACTTTTGAGTCTGATGAGAACGTTCTATAGTTTGTAGTGGGGGATTGCATAGTTGTTTGGCAAAACATTAAATTGCGCAGCTAAAAATGGTGAATTTTAATATATTTAAAATATACCTCAATACACTTGACTTTAAAAAATGAGAAACATTAAACTAGCGTCGGGGAAGCCAGCTAGGAGAACACTGCCAAGGGAGGAGACCAATGAAGAAAGGGAAAGGATTTGATGAGGGGAAGCCCTGCTTAAGAAAAAGGAACATGATAGAGACAAGCTTCCTGGAAATCAAAGAGTTTAGAATTATAAATAGAGAAGGCGGAATGATAAAATGCAAGACTAGTTGGAACAACGGAACTCAAAGTAGCCTCTTTGCAGAGACAAATACCAGGATAAAGAAGAAAGTTCTGGTAAGTCTGTCATGAATAAGGAGAAAGGCATGCACACACTCACTCACTCATTCATTCATTTACTCATTCATGCGTTCATTCTTTCATGCACAATGCATGCATTGCATGTTTTTTTTTTTTTGTACTTACCGTGGACAGTGGTCAGGGCAAAGAAGAAGATGGATAGTTGAACCCACCCTGTGGCACCAGATGCCTAGGTGCAAAGCCCAACTTCAGACTGGGTCCTCATGGTCCCGTGTTTACCCAGTAGCTGTTTCCTCCCAATTTTGTTTCAAAATGTTGAACAGAGGTGACTTCATCATGAGGAAATGAGGCCCTTTCTGAATTTAGCATGAATCCTTATTGGCCTGAACCAGTTGTGGGAATCCTAATACCCTTCACCACTGATTAACGAGAGATGGGAATATGCCTTTGTTCTCCACCTTGAGATACAAAGGGAAATATACCGGAGGACCTTCATGTTCTGAATCAAAACACAACTTCTTGGGGAGAATGCCTTTTGTGTCATTCCCTTCCTTCCTGCTTGACTAACTGGAGTGACAATGTGTCATCTGGAACCATGTCAGCCATCTTATCACCATCAGGTGACAAGTCTGTAGACAAAAAGCCAGCTGGCCAAAGATCCCAGAGAAGGGACAAGAGAAAAAGCCTTAGTCCTTGAGGACACAAACCATCTGCTACACCAAAGATAAAACTATCTACCTCCAAACGTTATGGAAGATAATAAAATGACTGTATATCTGAACCACAATTACTTTCTTTCTGTTCCTTGCCATCACAATTTAGGCAGCACGGATTCCAATGGGAGGTCTCAGAGTAAGAACCTAGCAATGGCCTACGTGGTTGTTCATGCAGCCCTCACTCCCAAGGCTCATCAAAGAGGTGGAGAGAGGGCAGGAATTCTCGAGGACATGGAGGAAGCAAAGACCCTTCCAGGCTCTAGGGAAGGATCCCATCCCTGAGATGGGGACTAGTGGGGAAATGGAAGGAGGTATCAGAGATGGGATAAAGGGTCAGTTCTAATCTCTGGAGCCAATGAGTGACAATGAGAACCAGAGATTAGAGAGAAGAAGTGGAGGGAGGGAGGGGAAGGAGGTGCAACTGGTCAAAGTATTCTCTGCACCCGTGGAGAATGAGCCCAGAGCGCCTCAGCAATGAACCCGGAGTATCCCAACCCATTCATCCTGTTATCATCAAGTCAATGGATGCAAAAGAGATATGTAATTTACTGTCATGCCATTTCCTACCCCATTAAAGTGTAGGCAGAGAGCACTGAGAGGGAGAGCTAGGAAATTGGGAGCTCAGGTCTATGCTCTCAAGGCCCTTTGAGAGTAGCCACCAGGGTCAGGCAGTTGAAGTCTGAGGGGTCTTTGATGATTCTCTTGGCTTTTGATGCAGAGCTGAAATTGCCTTCACACAATCCTTCTCCTGCTCCACAGGAAACACAAAATGTTCACAGTGCAGCTCTGCAAGTAATTTCCCAGAGGAATGGGACTAGAAGGGAAGCAGGGAGATGTTAGAAGATGATCAGTTTTGGATTTATACAATAGTGGAAATTTTAAGAAACAGATGTGCTGTCTTGAGACTGCCTTTTCAGTACCTGGTTTTATAATTTCTTCATATTATTTTTTTTTAATCAATAACAACTATGGTAGAGTGACTGTGCTTTATCAAGTTCTTGGATTATGGTTTGATTCTAGAAATTGGAGCCCAATCTTACCTCAATTCAGCTATCCAGCCATCTCAGCTCAACTTTGTCCTATTACACAACTATCCTCTTTATCTATCTCTACCAGGACTGACCTGAAACTGATAATCCTAAGCTTTCTAAACCCAAATCAAGGCAGAGAGGAAGAAAAGATGAACTTAGTGGGAAACGCCAGCATCAATCAATGTCACAATGCTTGTATCCTGGTCTTTGGTCCTTACTTTACTAGATGTGAGATAATAGACAAGTAGGTTAATGCCCCCTGCACCACAGTTTTCTCATCTCTCATAGGAAGTAGAGTCAGTCTTTCCAGTCCTACTTTACAGAATTACTGCAAGGATGAATCAACATTGGATTGCCTCATTTTTTAATTAATTAATTTATTTATTTTTGGCTGGATTGGGTCTTCCTTGCTGCGCGTGGGCCCTCTCTAGCTGCGGCCAGCGGGGGCTACTCTTCACCGTGGTGCACAGGCTCCTCGCTGCAGTGGCCTCCCCTGTTGCAGAGCACGGGCTCCAGGTGCGTGGGCTTCGGTAGTTGTGGCGTGTGGGCTCAGTAGCTGTAGCTCATGGGCCCTAGAGCACAGGCTCAGTAGTTGTGGCGCACGGGCTTAGTTCCTCTGTGGCATGTGGGATCTTCTCAGACCAGGGATCAAACCTGTGTCTCCTGAATTGGCAGGTGGATTCTTAACCACTGCGCTCCCTGTCTCATTTTTTTTAAATAAAGAGGGGAAAAATTAAACCGAGACCACGTGCTTTGAGCACTAATGTGTTATAGAATTGTAAAGAATTATTATTATTAGTTATTGTTGTCATTATTGTTATTATTTAACAAAGTACAAAAATACACAATGAAAAAACATTTCTATAAATTGATTTCACTGTTCAAACAAAAGTTTTCCTTTAAAGCCCCCAAATTTATCTTTTCTAGTTTCTGTATTTATACCCAACAAAGAGGCAAATCAAAATAAAAATGTAAAAGTATCACAAGTATTTTTTCTTATTTTACAGCTTACCACATTCTGACATGTTATCCCACTGAATGATTTTGTTTGTGTGTTTTTTTTTCTTTTTTTGCTATTCACCTATTTTTCCAAAAAAGATTATACTAAGTAAGACTGTATACCTTTCTTTGCACTAATATATATTGTCTCAGTAACTGCAGCTTTCTAATAAATCTTGAAATCTGGTCATATGAATCCACCAACTTTGTTGTTCTTGAACATAAAACTTGGCTAATTTTAACCTTTTGCATTTCTACATACATTTTAATATCAACTTGTCAATTTCCACACACATAAATACAAATTTGCTGTTATTTTCCTTAGATTATATCAAACAAAAAGTTTAATTTGGGGAAAATTGTTATTTTGCGATATTGAGTCTTCCAGCCCCTGAACATTATCAACTGTTTTGTGTTTATCTTCATTTATTTATGTTCATTTTAACTGATCACAAAACACTTGTAGTTTATAGTTTTCTCCCTGCTCTAGTTTGGATATTTTCTACTGACGGATTCCCAGTAACAAGCCATCCTTCAGCCATGTAATGAATGTCAGGTTCTCTTCAATTAGTGACCTTTCTCTGCAAGATATTAGACCCTCAAATATAGTTCATTTTAGTAACTCTTTACTCAGACTCTGTGCATGTGTGTGCATGTGCATGTGCACATACATGTACACAGGCCAACTTAATCCAGTTTTTCTTGGTTCTTGACTGCAGTACTGGTTTGTCTCAAGCTGGTCCTTCAGAGCTACTAGCTGAAGCCTTTTCCTAAAGATTGAAAAAACAAAAAATAAAGGATTCACAGTAACCTTTCCATTAAATACTTTTTCTTTCCCCTTTAGGGTAGCCTGGAAGAAGGGATTTGAAGAAAATCTTGAAATTACCAAATTTCTCAATAGAATTTCCTGACACTGATGAAGCACTGACACGTGTCAGGCATAAAATGTTCTCTGGTTTTAAAGTCCTTCCATATCTTAGACTATGAATTCTTATATTACCATAAATGTAGTAGTCATTAGTGCTGGTTTCCAAATATTCTCATTCTTCCCTCTTCTCAGCAGTTTCACCTTCTGGACAATTGCCTACCTTAGCTCCCCTGTGGTGGGCTATGACTAGCTCTGGCCAATACATTGTGAATATACGTAAGTGTGTCACTTTCTGGCTGGAGGAGTTCCTTGCCCCAGCGAGACCCTATAGAACTCTCATTTTCTTCTGCCACAGTCACCATAAATGTTCCAGTTAGTACTGTGTCCCAGAGTGAAAATGATGACAACAAGGAAGAGAGCTCCCACCCCAGCCTCAGGGGATGAACAGCATGGGCAAGAAATTAACCTTGCTTTAAACCACTGAGATTGTGGGATTGTTTGTTACTGCAGCATAACCCAGCTTATACTGATTAATACATTAAGGAAGGCAAAAAAATCTACAGTCCCATTTCACTGATAAAATTAAACAAGACTCAAATTCTTGCCCAGAAACCTCCTTATGAATGTGAAGAATGTCCTATTTATTTTTACTGGCCTTTTATCTTGTATGGTTTAACTAAACTATTCAATACAGAAGCTGTCTGAGGAATTTTTGAAATGACTGGATAGATGACCAAATTAATCCCTTTGATTGAGTCAGTGTATATAAGAAGACAGGAAGGCAGGATATTATGATCTCATTGATTTGGAATCAGATAAATATGGATTCAAACCCTGACGTTATCATTAGCTGTGTGACCCTGAGCAAGTTTCTAAATTTCTCTAAGTCTCTGCTTCCTGAACAGTAAAATGAGAAAAACAATACCAACCTCTAGGGGTTGTTACGAGAATTAAGTGAGAGAACATGTTACCTCATTAGCACAGTTTCTGGAACTAATATTCAAACATGGCAGTTGTCATTATTATTATCCTTCAAAAACAGTTGAAAAAAAGGAAGACTATAGGAAGCAACGTAGGTGAGGGATGTCAGTATTTCAGAAGTTACTTATATATTCCCTCCAGACTTACATCAAAATCCAAGAAAATGCGGCTTCCCTGGTGGCGCAGTGGTTGAGAGTCCGCCTGCCAATGCAGGGGACACGGGTTCGTGCCCCGGTCTGGGAAGATCCCACATGCGGCAGAGCAGCTGGGCCCGTGAGCCATGGCCGCTGAGCCTGCGTGTCTGGAGCCTGTGCTCCGCAACGGGAGAGGCCACAACAGTGGGATGCCCACGTACCGCAAAAAAACAAAAACAAGCACAAACATTAAAATATATGGAAAAAACAAAGCCTTTATT
>NW_006771034.1:871764-896578 GCF_000442215.2 Lipotes vexillifer
AAAAAAAAAAAAAAAAAAAAAAAATCCAAGAAAATGAATCTGGAGGACAAAACAAAGCTAGTTTCCAGAAAATGAATCAAAAACTAAAATAATTGAATTTATTAATCCATTCAAGGAACAATGAAATTAAAATATAAAGTGTTAATATATGTATGTGCATATTACATATATGAGATACATTTAAAATTTGAGATTTGAGACGCATGAGTAGATAGATAGGTCAACAGATAGTAGCTAGATATTGAATATAAGGGTCATACCCATAGAAACTGGCAATGATATCTTGAATAGAGTCACCGTGGTGCAATTGAGAAAGGCTTCTAGGAAGGCAATGATTGTTACTTGGACATCAAGTCATTAAAAGGAAAAGCTTCATAACCTGGAAAAATATACATCATTTATGCATGCCAGTGATGGCATGAAATTTTTAAAGACTCATCTTAAAGACACCACAGCATAAGCAAATACTTCTGATGGCTAATGTTAACAAAAGTTTTATAGAAAAACAACTTTTTGGCTCCAAAGAAGGAGCTGAGGAAATGCTGATGCAATCTTTGTATCTGAAGGCTTGAATTTGCTGGGAGTCCAAGACGGCACACTCACAAGGCTGGCAGCTGATGCTGGCTGTCACCAGGGGGCATGGCTGGGGTTGTCAACTGGTTCACACATGGCTGCACCATGGTGGCTAGGTTCCAGAGGCCAAGGCAGAAGGTGCCAGTCCTCGTAAAGGCTAGGTCCAGAGCCGACATAGCATCACTTTCACAAAGCTCCATTCATCAAAGTAACCACAGGCTACCTCACAGTCAAATGGAGAAGCATTATGCCCACCTCTTGATGGGGACATGCCAAAGACTCCGCGCCCATCTTTATTTTGCCACAGTCGGGTACATAGAAGGCACTATACAAATATCTTTTTAACAAGTGGATGATTAAGTAGTTGACCATCTTAACCTGTTCCTGTTACATGTATGTTCTCTTCCTTTACCTCTGAATATATCGATTTCCCATATGTTCCAAAATTTTAAAGTCTTCCCTTCCACCCTTCTTTTGTATCTTCCTTCCTTTTCCTCCTTATCAATTTCTCTATAAATCATTCTCTCTTCATCTACCTCCCTGCCCTACACCCTGCCACATACACACACACATTGCCCATGGTGAGGGAATATGGCAGTAATAGAAGATGGAGACTCATCCATGCAGTTGGTGTGGATGCTTCTGGAATTCATGTGTTTGCAAGTTGGCAATGCCCCCTTTGAAACTTGGAAGAGGAAAGAAAGAAAACAGCAAACACACATATTTCTTCATTGTACAAATTTGTGGTTTCAAGTCTACACTTTGCAAAATATGATTTTACTTTTTCAAATTAAAAAAAGAACTGGAAATCACAGAAGCATCATTGAGTAACATCTTGATGATTTAAGTGTAAATGGATAAGAAACATATGGATTCCATTGCACACAAGCGCACACGTTGGAAGTGAGTGGGGAAAGCATCTGGCAAAACGTGTTTCTGGTTTGGTAGAATTCGGACTGCTCAGGAGGTGTGGTTCAGGACACCAGCAACCCAAAGGCCAAGTACGAGCTGAGTTCATTTCATCCTGCTGCCAAGGCAGAGCTGGGGGTTCATTCACGTTCAAATGCACCTCACCTAGATTTTTTTTTTCCTCCGTATTATAGACTTGGCAAAATTTGAAGATTCCTTCCACGTTGGGTTCATGTGAGCTCTACATCCTGGCATGAGGAAAGTAATCTAATACAAAATGATGTAAAGTTTGGGAAAACCGAGAATCTGACCTCATGTTCACTTTAATATGGAAAGGTTAATAACATTCAATTACAATTCACTCCAATTTTCATCTTCTCAATGAGGGGCAAGGGGCTGCCAAAGAGAGGTAAGCTGGGAAGATTTCAGCCCCTGAGGAGGGGTGGTAGTAGGGCAGGGGTTCTGCTGAGGGTGTGCGCAGTCCTGCAAAGATTTAAGCATGTGGCACATTTCACATTGACATGATCATCTACTTCTCTTCCCTTTTGTGATAAGTTAATTTACAAGACATGCTTTAAATAAAAAGAAACTTTACTCTGAATTAGACATCAAACATTTGAAAAAGAAAGATCAGTATCTAATTCTAAACACAAGAATTAAGGATGGAGAGAGGAGAGGAAAGGCTGGTAGAAAGATAATCAGAAATGATAAGCTACTTGGAAGGCTTTCAAATTCCATCCCCACATGAAATAAGAAATTTGAGAGTTTATTTCTGCCTGATGAGCTCCAACAGCGATCTGTAAATGGAACAAATACCATCTTGGTTGACTTGTCCTCTTACAAATACTTTGTGCTGTCCACCCCCTGTCATACCCTAACTTTGGCCATTATCACATCTCGCTGGGATCCTTCAACCACCCAGGGCCTGACCCCCACCACGAGCCAGTGCTCTCTTCTCAGAAGGGAAATCTGATCATGCCACCCCCCAGCTCAACACCCTTCAGTGGCTCCCCAGTACTCTTAAGCTAAGCTGTGACTGCTACAACACCTCAGAAGAGGTGAAGGATAATCAGCCCCCAAGCTCACCCCTCTAGCTTCATCTCACCAGCACTACAAGTCTCACATTCTTTCCCCATAATGAATTTATTTCAGTTTCTCAAACACCTCTTGCTTTTCTTTTACTCTAAGTTTCGTCTCTACCTGTGATACTCCTCCTTCCTTTACCTTCCTCACTTCCCCTCGTTCACACCTATTTTCCTTCAAGCCTGGAGGAAACTTTTCCAGGTATCACAGCTGTCAATCGAGACCCCTCGGGGTTTTCTCGACACCTCTACACACCTTCAGGTGCTGTAACCACCGCCTTGGTTTGGTCTACATTGATGGGTCGATGGTAAACTCTGTGGCATCAGAGGTCACAGCTGTCCTGTCCACTGCAATATCTCTAGCACTTAGCACAATGCCTGACAGTTACTAGGTGCTCAGGAGTATTTGAAGAACAAGTCGGAATTTCAAGTCCACATGCTCCAGTGTATAAATGTGACAGTTAATTCTATGCATCAACTTGGCTAAGGCTACGGTGCCCAGTTGTTTAGTCAAACACCAGGCTAGCTGTGGTTGGGGAGGTATCTTTTAGATGTGATTAACATCACATCAGTAGTCTTCAAGTAAAGCAGACTATCCTCCATAATGTGTGTGAGCTCCATCCAACCAGTTGAAGGTCTTGGGAGCAAAAACTGAGGTTCTCCAAAGAGGAAGGTGTTCTCAAGACTACAACACAGAAACCCTGCTAGAGTTTCCAGCCTGTTGCCCTGTGGAATTCGGACTCAAGACAGTGACCTCAACTCTCAGCTGAATTTCCAGCCTGCTGACCTGCCCTATAGATTCCAGACATGCCAGGTTCACAATTGAATAAACTAATTCCTTAAAATAAATCTTTCTCATCTAATGGTTGTTTTTCTGAAGAACCCTGCCTAATACATTAAGAAAAGTACGTCTTCAATTTCTATTCTGACTCTCCGTTCAGAATCACTGGGTCAGAATGCTCAGCTCCTCCAACTCAGTAGCACCTTCTTGCCCAGAGTCAAAGCTCCGGGTTATGCCGTGCCCACTCAGGGTGGGAGAGTGGGACCTGGGTCTTCGGTAATCTTCTATCTCTAGGCTTGAATCTACTGAGGTGGCCATCATCCCACCTGGCCGTACAACTGTTTTGCCACACTGGTGGGTGGTGTCTTCCAACATGGCTTCCTCTTTCTCAACTGTCTCCAAGCCCCTCTGAGACCCACAGACATCGTTTTGCTGAATCTAGAACTCAGGAGCTCAGAGACAGCCAGAGAGACCTGTCTGCCTAGGTAACCTAAACAGCTCTGTGGCTCTGAGCCCTTCCTTCCTTCCTTCCCAGAGCTTTGTCCAGGGAAGAAGGCCCTACCCAAGGTCTAAACCAGGAGGACTCAGTAGCTCTTTCTCAGGGACACATCAACATCTAAGCTCTGACACTGGAGAGGGTCAATGGTGGCCCCCCAAAATATACATACATCCATGAGCTAACCCCATTCACAGAACCTGTGAATGTAAACTTATTTGGAAAAAGGATCTTTACAGATGTAATTAAGGATCTCCAGATGAGATCATCTAGATTATCCAAGTGGACCCTAAATCCAATGACAAGGGTCCTTAAAAATACTCAAAGAGGAGAAGACATACAAGGAGAAGGCACAGACATGAGAAGGCCATGTAAGATGGAGGCAGAGACTAGAGTGGTACAGCCCCAAGCCAAGGGACACCTGGAGCCACCAGAGGCTGGAAGAGGCAGGAAGCATCCTCCCCTGGACCTGTCAGAGGGTATGTGGCCCCATCTGCGCCTTGATTTCAGACTTCCGGCCTCCAGAAATGGGGCGAGAGTACATTTCTGTTGTTTTAAGCCACTCAATCTGTGGTACTTTGTTACAGCAGACACAGGAAACTTTCCCCACTAATTGCTTTCCCTTTTGGGGGAGATTTTGTAGTCAAGATGAGAGGGGTAGTAGACTACTCTTACTCATCATCAAATTTTTTTGATCTAATGTACGTGCTAGGAATCTTTTCCATTTCCCTCTGAGACCAAGCTCCTGGAACTAAGGATGCCAGCGAGAACCTAGCTGACTAAGCCAGCTAGTTGGGGGCGAGTGAGGCAGGAAAATACCATTACACCAGGGAAATCTCTTTCAAGTGATCTCTTCTGAGAACTTTTAGGAACATAATTTTTTTTTCTGAAATTGTCCTGAATTCTCACTTAGAGGGTAAACACACAGTCCAACAGACACATAGCACCCCAAATGCTACTTTCTTAAGGTGGAAACCAATCTACCCTCCACCACCCCCATTCCTAGATTTGTTCTTCATGAGTATACAGCCTTCTTTGCTAGTTTTTCCTAATGTGTGAATATGACTTTCTGTGACCAAAAGAATTCCCAGTAACCAGGAGATAACTTCTGCAGTGATAGTTCTTTGGCCCAGAGGTTGTTCTTGGTCATTATTTCTCAGGATCTCCAGAAGCCTCTCAGTTCCATGGACTCCCCTGGCTGCCTTTTCCCAATAGCGGAGAACCTGCCACCCCTGAAACATCTCCAAGGCTCTAAATGATGAGCTAACTCAGGGACTTTTTTCAGAATAGAATAATAAATTATGTATCATTGTCATTGCAGAATGATTTGAATATAAGTTTTGCCTTCATTCCAGCTTTGCCCTAATAAATGTGTGACTTATAGCTAATTATTTAAAACCTTGGTGTCTCAGTTTCTTTACCTGTGAAATAGAGATAATGTCTTGCTTATAAGGCAGCTGCGAGGAGTAAAAGAGTTATAGTATGAAAAGGAATTAGCACTAATTGTGTCATCTTTTCTCTGTTTACCATTTCTCATTTATTCCTAAGTGGATTCTTTACCAACCATGATGGAATAGTATGTAGCCATTAAAAATAATTCTTCATAAGAGTGTTTAGTAAAGTGGGTGAGGCCTGGGCCATATTACTGAGTCAAAAATGTTATTAGGCAGTATAGATGATATGACCCCTATTTACATTGGAAAATATACAAGAACCTATAAAAATTCTTACTTTAGAAATTATAGAAAAATAGAAGCATACATACCAAAGCTTTAATAGTGGTTTTCTCTAATTGATGCTACTTTATGAGTAAAAAATGTTCTCTTTCTCCCCATAGTTTTCAAACGTTCTATATAGTACACTTATAATCAGGAAAAAATATTGAGTGTGGCCTTGGGGAAGTGACTTTGCCTGTTTGCATATTGGCAAATTGGGAATAATAAGAACTACTTAAGATCAAAGGAGAAAATACATGTAAAAGTGCTAGAAATCTAATGTAAGAAATCAGTTTTCATTACAAACATACTATGACTGCATTATGGGCAATTGGTGTTGGACTGAAAGGAAATTTTAGCACAAAGTAAACATTCAATTGCTCCACGCATGTTCTTTGCTGGCTACTTGTAAGGAGACGTGTGTGCGTGTAATTACTAACGCAGTTGGGGCTGGCGACAGGGACATGCAACCCATGTGGTCTTACAAGGATTCATCTCAGAAAGGCTTCGCTCTTGGTTTAATGCTCTTGAAATTCTGTTGCCGCCATATTGAAATTCTTAATAAGTTTGTTGCCATCTTGAAATTCTTTATAACAAGGGACCAACATTTTCACTTTGCACTGGGTCTCACAAATTATATAGCCTGTTCTGAATAGAAGTGACTGTGTGTATGAGGCCTTGTGTATATTTAAATAAACTGAATATTCTACAGTAAGAATGATTGATGGCAAATGGGGGGAAGGATGTATATTTGGCTGAACCTGGAAGAAGCTACAGGCAGAAATGAAGGGATTGGAACCCACTGGGAACTAACTAAGCAGGAGTGGCAGCTGGTTGTCTTTCTGAAATATGTAATCTGCTGGCAAACAATACCAGTTAATTGAACTCTGATTAAGGGGCTCTTTCCTCTCAGTTCATACTAAACATTTGAGGATTTGTTCACACTTCAGATAAGATTCTAAGTAAAATGGAAAAGACATCTATAAAAATAGAAAATGCTCATTCTAAAATAAATCAGTGGGCTCTGTCTAGGAAGGAAAAATATTACCTAAAAAGACACCAAAGTTATGCTGTCTATGGGGTCCATTTCTGCTACAGAAACCCTTAACACAATCTATTCATCCAGAGATAAAAGCGTCTCAGGGATTTGTTTAAGACTTGGCTGGATGCCCCTGGTTTTGCTCACTCTGATGCTTCCTGAAGGCTTAGGCCAAGGGGCTGGATGATGAAGAATGGGTGATAGTGGTTGTCTGTGGCCACTTCATCTCAGCCAATGGGACTGGCTATTCCAAAATTGTATTTAGCATACCATCGGACCATTGGGATGATGTCATCTTAACTCACTGGGAGGAAGTTGGTTGCTACCAGTTTTTGAATTAATCAGTTCCTCTCTTAGTGAAGTAACAGATTTCACATCAAGTAATTGAAGAGCTAAACATTTGAAGTCAGGGTCGCCACCCCCAGCATTTTTCAAACCATCTCTTTTTGGGTCAAAAAGTCTCCTTCTCACACCTTTTTTTATAAGTATTACCAATATATTTTTTAATCATAGTGGTTAATTTTTAATTACGGAAGGATAACATGAGACATTCAAAACCTTCTGCCACACCTATATTTGTCTTTTCAAACTGCCCCAGCATTCCAGAAGCAATTTTAAATATCTTCAGTAATGCACTGTGTTATTTCAGATTTACTTTTAGAAACTGGACACCTCCAAAGTTCACAGCTAAACATGGGAATTTATGAAAATAACAGGAAGTTCTATTGGTTATTCAATGGTCACTTTTGTCCCTTGCTCCTTATGGAAAAGATGTCCCTTGCTCAGAAATTTTTAATTTTATAATTTTTATTCAGATTTCATACTTACAAATGCCAACTTCATGCCCTGGCACAGCACAAAGGTAAAATCTTTGCTCCCTTGTAGGTGAAGTATATCAAGTAATTATCTTCCCTAAGGTGAAGAATTTGGGAATTCCAATGTCAGAATTTTAAGAACCCTAGGATAGGTCACTAATTTTCTATAGCTAACGACCACAAAATAAATGCAACGTGTTTATCTAGGACAGTGGTTTCTACAGTGTAGCTGAGATTATAATTTTTTTTAACTAGATATAGGTAAGTTCTGAAAGGACCCTCTCCAAGCCCTTCTGCATCTTGTTAATTTGGAGCCAGGAAGTGAGTGTCATCCCTTTCTGAGCCTGCTTTGAAACCATCACTCAGGACTCTGCCTGTTTTCATAAGAAAACAACTATAAAGAGATTCTCTTAATTCACTTAAAAAAATTCTGACCTCTATTCAAGAAGTGAAAGTCCCTTCCTTGCTCTAGTATTCAAATTATTTCCTTGAAAGGTGATGATTCGAAATCAGGGAAATCATTTGCTCTTTACCCACTGAAGAGCTTAACCCTCATGCTTCTCAACTGGTCTGTATCACAAACCATAAAGCACAGAATTAACCAGAAGTGAGCAAAACCCTTCCGTGGTTTAGGCTGGATAAGCTCACCAGAAAAGTGGCCTTTCCAAACAAACCTGGTTTTGTAAAACAAAGACGGAAGTCCCTTAGCCGTCCAAGGAACCCCATCAAAAGCAGGAATCGGGCATCTGCTTCCTGTATTTTTCTCACTGGCAGGTCAACCCCACCCGTCTTCCCTACCTAATCTCCCTTGCCTGTCTTTGAGCGATCATTGTGAGCCGAAAGTAGAAATCGTTTTGTCTGTGTGTAGTGGAAAACCAAGTTTAAACAGGATGTTGGAGATCAGGACGGCTGACCCAGAACATGGGCCAGGGCAGACATGAAAGCACGAGAGTTTCATTCACAAAGGTTTCCTGGGACCAGCTCTTTCTCAGCCTAAACAGAGTCACGCACAGGCTGGCCCCAACGCTCCCACACTGCTCCCAGAGAGGACACGATGGCTTTGAACGTCCTGCAGAGCTGCAGCCTCTGTGGATGGCAGCCCTGAGCACAACTGGGAGTAATTACCAGTTGGAGAGTGTGCTCCTTGCAAAGCCAGCCCTTCTGCCAGCTACTACCCTTGCAGAGCAGGAGGGAAGGAACACAGGCTGTCCCACGCCTACTTGTTTTCTTTCCCTTCAGTGGGACAGTTTCAACTGATTTTGATTACCCTGGCGCCAAATAAATGAAAACATTTCATAGACATATAATCATCCATCACTGTGAAGAAAGGAAAAATGTTTCACGTTCAGTATGTTTATAAATACATTTAATGAAAAAAGGACATTGCTGTCTTTCCTCCACTCCTTCGCTGCTGCTGTTGGCCAGACAGTTCAGCTCTGGGATCCCCCCCAGAGACCCTACAACCCTCCCAGCAGACAGTTCACCCTGACAGCACGATGGCGCTCCAAGGAAGTTCAAGAGAATGACCCACTCCTCCAAGGCCACCTTCTAAACGCTAGCCCCTCTGCCAAGACAGGAGAGAGACAGGGAGCTAGGAAAAGGTAAGTGGCTTGTACATTAGGAAGGCAAAAGCCAGCCTTGTTTTCCCCCCTTCTAGCTTAAGTCAGTCCCAGCAAGTGAAGCAGCTCCATTTCAAAGGAATTAATGATTGTATGTGCAGAAATGGTACAGCCCTTGCCTTTGGGTCTGGTTATAAATGAATGGCAGGTTGAACTTCATATAGTGTGTGGGTTATGTCAATGCCAGGAAGAGGGGAAAAAAAAATGTGTTGTGGGTTTGCATGTCCCATTGTTTTACATACAAGGTGTAATGCCATTTAAGCTAATTTGGGATTTAGGATTTATACAGGCAGTGATAAATCTTTGGGAGAATCCAGAAGAGTGACAAATTCTAACCTCTCTCTCAGGCTGTCAAACTCTTTTACTTCGGGGTCCCATGTGCTCTCGGGCACCATAAATACCCATGGAGCCTCTCAGAGGCCTCAGTTGCAGACTAAGAGGCAACTTAGCTGGGAAAGTACAATGGGGGCCATTCCCTACACATATGAAATCAGTGTTAGTCTTCTTTCCCCTAAATGTCATTTCTTGCGATGTGTCAAATATTTGCATTCACACTTGGCTCATAAACAGGGACAGACCCCTGGGGTATGTAAGAGACTCCCTAAAAGTCATTTATGCAAAATGCATCTCTATTTTAATCACAAGGGATGTCACAAGAGGGGGAAATCCATCCGTTCAGATACAATCAGCCCCGCACTCTGTATCTGTATCCTTGGATTTTGTAATCCCCCATAGAGAGGGCGGACTGTATTCTTTGAACTGGACCATTTCATAAGAGACTTGAGCATCTGTGGATTTTGGTATCCATGGGGGCTCCTGGAACCAATCCTCTGCGGATACCGAGGGACAACTGTTTTCAATATCACCAGAGACTATTTCTCACATCAATAAAGTTCATAAAAATCATCCCAGGCAGCAATAAAGAGGGAAGGCCCCATCAGGCTGTGACACAAAATCTGGAAGAGGAGAAGTTGTGACTTTATTTTTTTTAAGAGCTTGTTAATCCTTCAAGCAGAAAAAAATAGAGAAGTCGGATGTTCTGTGTGCTGCCCTCCTTCAGTGTGGGAGCCACCCAGGGCAGGAACACATGTCTATACTTTGGAAGGTGAGGGTTACAGCAGCAGATGTAGAAATTTTCTGCATTTCAGGTGGGCTCCTGTTGACACCTTGTACACTACATAGGACCATCCCTGATTCTCAGGAGGCATCAGATCCAGGCCTGGAAGAAAGTGAAAAAATGCTGCTTAAAGAGGTTTACACATTCTTTGTGAGTGCTATTCAGAATTTGTTAATAACCTGAATTGTCAGAAGGCTTCTCAACCTCAAATAAAATAACAGCAATGATGATTCACACATGAGTTGAGATTTATAATTTACGAAGCAATTTGGCGTGTGTTGTTCCATTGGATTCCCCTAACAACCTTGAGGAGATGAGGAACTGTGATTAAGGACATGACATGACATGATGAGATATGACATGTTCGTGATCCAGCATCTATGGAAAGGGCAGGGACTTTGAATCAGCTGCTTCACCCTTGCTCTTCTTCCCATTTCATGACACCATTCATTTTCATTTATTTATTCTAGTTGTGGCAGATTGATTTCTAAGATGGCCACAATTCTTCACCCATCCTGTGGACCCATCCTTTATAATGTGACTCTGCAGCTCTTCCCATCAAGAGATGCAGCCTACTTCCCTACCCCTTGAATGGTGCCTGGCCTGGTCACTTGCTTTGGCCAATAGAATATAGTAGAATTGACTGCTTTCATTTCCCAGCTTAGACCTCTAGAGGCAATATGTGTTTCTGCTCGCTTTCTGTCCCTTCTACCTCCATGAGAACCTGCCTAGACTGGTGTCCTGGAGGACAGGAGACCATGTAGAAGACAGTCTGGCTATCCCAGCCAACTCCCAACTAGTAAGAGAGCCCAGCCAAGGTGAGTAGAGCTGACCACCCAACCTGCAGCTGACAGAAGATGCATGAGTGAGCCCCACTGACTCAGACCCAAGAACGTTGATAAATGTTCATTGTTAAATGCACTCAAGATTGGAGGATATTTTTAATTCAGCATGATTTTAGCAATAGATAATGGACACACTGGTCAACAAAAAGTGATGGGCCCCTACTACTTTCTAAGCCCTAAAGGTACCATAGCAATGATTGAGTCAGGCCCTTTGCACTCCAAGTATTACAGTCTGTCAGGGAAGATAAGGTGTGGGCATTGGTAGCTAGGGTGGTACACAATATTAATTGCATGAGTGGTTAAAAAATGCCCATGGTACTTGGAGGAAGGAAGGATTTCATGGTCATTTTGAATGACCTCACAGACAACCTAGTTAACTGCTAAATCATCCCCTTCCCTTGTTGAACGAGATCTAAAATGACCTAAATGCATCCTATGTTTTACAAAAACAAGGACACTTGCAGGCCTAGGCATGGTCAACTTATGTTATTCCTGAAAAAAATGTTATTTAAACCTCCAAAGGGAACATATGACCTCTTTGTAGTATAATTGAACACCTTATAAATAACTCATATTGTGGAGACAAGAAAGACAATAAAATTTGGGAACTACCTCCTACAAACCCTCTGAACTTGAGTGAAAATATTTCTACTAACCTCAAGCAAAAGATCCCAGTGACAATCTACAGAGCGTGTAGAATTTGAATTCCTGTTGAAGCAAATCTTCTCTTTCCTAACCTTAGTTGATTCTTGGATTAAGAATAAAAACAAAGAGTAAGGATGAAGGCATGGAATCCTCTGATCACCATTATGTAGTGAGGACGTGTGCAGAATTTGGAGTCAGACTACCTAGGTTTGAAACCCTGGCTCCCCCACTTTCTATCTGTGTGGTCTTGGAAATTACTTATTCTCTTTATACGCCAGTTTTCCCACCTGTAAAATGGGGATAAATATGGGGTTGTGAGAATTAAATGAGTGTAAAGCACTTAGCAGGGGGGGTCAACCAATGACAGTTGCTAGTCTAATTAGTAAACTCAATGAATTCCATTGTTGATGAAATCAAGATGTCACATGTCACATGTCATGATGTGTCAAAGATATATCAAGTGTTTTCCTATTATTTCTTCATTTTTAATTCTTTTATAAAGGGATATTTTTTAAGTTATCAAAGGTTATTAATTTGACAATTAAAATAAATAGAATCATTTCTTTCCTTTTCTGTTCATACAAAGAAAACTTTCCAAGTGAAAATATGGTCACCAGATTAAAAAAGTATTTCTTGTTATTATTATTATTTTATATCTTTTTAGTCTAGCTCCTTACTTTGGTTGAGATGCAAAACTCCAATTGTCGATCTTTACATGAAATGTTAGGTTTCTTTGTTTTAGAGTTTAGACCTATGAAAAGATTTTAGAACTTATTAAAAGCAGAGTCATTTGGCAGTTAATAATATACGTGATATACCCAGGATCCTGGAAAAAATGACAGTTTAAGGAATTTTACTCCCCTATTCCTGGACCCCAGTGTGTATAACATTCCAAGTGCAAGTGGATGACAAGGGAAAAGAAATAGAAGACTGAACCCCTGATCTAGAAAGTTCTAGCCCAACACTAATGTCAATCAGAGATATGTTTTCAGTGTTTATCACCTGAATGTTTTTTGGAAGGAAAACAGCAGGTAAAAAATTATCCTCTTCTCCAAAAAAATAATGGGGTGGTGAAACCTGGAGAGATTTTGGTTACCCTAGCTATCTGCCCAGAAGAGAAAAGTTACTGAGGTGTGAATAGCCAATAAGAGGTTACTAACAGTATTGAGGAGATAGAGGGGACACTTGGGAAGGGATTATTTTAATTAAAGGCAGTGTTTATCTTGGAAAGCTAAGGAGGGAGGGATGTGATTTAGGTTGTAACCCTTATAAAGGTTACTAGTTAGGGCACCACTAAGCCAATACCAGCTCATAAAATATTATAACTAGGGCCTAGGGCTTGAAGTGGAGGGTAGGTGGTAAAAGCCAAATATAACGTTACTTTACACGGCATATAATAAATGTCTAGAATTCTACATGTCTTAAAACAAAGTTTTTCCACTCTTTTGATAAGCACCTGAGGACAGGAGCCTTGCCTTATGCATTTCTGAACTGTCTCTCTGCTTCTCCCAGCACCTAGCCCAGAAAGTAACATAGACTGGGTGTTATCAAAAGGTCTGTTAAGTGAATAAGTGAAAGAACGGTGCACTTAGATCAATGCATGAGTGGTGGAGCCATAATAATTTAGTAAGGAGACAAGAGTTGTTCTGGATGCAACCCTTACTTTTTAGTACATGAAACTTATACTCTTTCTATAATAATCAACCAACTAACAAAAAAGCCATAGTTGACTTCAGAGAAAGAGAGAAAACCATGAGTTAGGTGAGTATTGGTTGGAGCCAATATATCAGTCAGGACGGACTAGATTCTGGCCCCAAACTACCCAAATCTCAGTGGTTTATGACCACAGAGACTGAGTTCTTGCCCACGTTGCTTGTCAGCTACACATTGGCTGTGGCTCTGCCCTTTGTCTGCTGAAAAGCAGCCCCAGCCAAGACGCTGCCAGGCTCAGGGCAGATGGAGCCGTGAAGGATGGGACATGTGATGGTGAGGCACCAAGGAACCCAGAGGACACTCTTAACAAGAATCCGGTCTAACCATCCAATAGGATAACTCTGATTTCTAGTTTGGTGGTGGTAAATGTGCTTTCTACACGTTCTGAAAGATGGCTCATATCACTGATGCCATTCTGATAATTTTTAAAGAATTACTTAAAGGAAGAAATTCTTTTTATTGTATAGCACAGGGAACTATACTTAATATCTTATAATAACCTATAATGGAAGAGAATCTGAAAAAGTATATAAATATATATATATATATATATATATATATATACACATATATAACTGAATCACTTTGCTGTGCACCTGAAATCAACACATTGTAAATTAACTATACTTCAATTTAAATAATAAATAAATAAAAGAAATGCTTTTGACATTTCGGGACCAACCAAGAATGTGGCAAATAAAAACAATTCCTTAAACCATTTACTATCATAGGAGGGCGCATGAGCATAAAAGCCCATCTGCCCAGTCTTCCGCTAATAGGTTTGCGAGGTAATAGCTTCTCCCTTTCTCCATCATTTTTGCAACACGTCCCACAGATAGCACATTAATTAGCATTGAATAGCGACTCAACGATACCGCCTAGTAAGGGCGGATAAGTACCCCCTACCTAGCGTGTGCCAAGGGTTTTTCTAAGTGCTCCATAGGCATTAACCCATGTAATCCTCACAATGCCCTATGAGGTAAGAAATATTATTATTGTCATCTCACAACAGCCATATGAAGGGAGTAATGATATTATCCCCATTTTTCAGATGAGAAAGCCAGGTCACAGGTTAGTTAGGTTGCTTGCCCAAGGACGCAAGCTAGTAAGTGGCTGAGCTGGGAGGCAAACTCAGGCAGTGTAGCCCTAAAGTTCACATCCATAACCTCTATTCTAGACTGCCTTGCCCCAGAACTTCAATGGGACAGGCATTTTTGTCTATTTTGCTCACTACAGCCATGCCTGGCACACAGAATGTGCTGAATAAAGGCTTGTTGAATGAATAGAAATTTCAGTCCCTGAGCTGTGAAATGGAGATGATGTTTTCAATCCCCCGTCTGCACCCCTCACCTCTCCCCCTCCACTTCCTAATGTCCTTTTGGGATTTTTCTGTCAAAGTTATACCTTGGGGGAAAAAAAAGAGATCCATTTTTCCTTTTAACAATTTCACAATTAAATGTTTCATAGATGACTAGTTATGTCTTGCTTCTTCCCCTTTATTAAAGTTTTCCCAGCACTGTGCATGATCTGTACCAGTTGTTTACTCAAAATAAATCAGGAGAATATCTTCCTAAGGTCCCCATCTTTGGCAACACTTAAGTCAGCTGTCCCAGGACAGAAGTGGGAGGGAGTCCTAGACTCAGATCTGGAGCCTGGCCACTGCAAGGGGCCCCCAGCGCCACGAGGAAGGTCAGGAGCCCGCAGCAGCCCCATCCTCCGGTGTTTTGTTGCTTGAGCATTTGCCGCCCGCTCATGGTGGTTGGTAATTGCTGGGTTCACTGTGTGCCTTTGGTCTCTCAGGTGTATTTCCTAAACCAACATAAAAGGAAAATGATAAGGGCAAGCACATGGAGGTGTTTATGTTTTCAGCTCTATTGCTTAAGACCAAAAACAAAAGTTAGTGCAGATGGAAGGGTGCAAGATTATGACGCTGACTACAGTGGAGACCCAAACCTCTCCTTGTAGAATGTGCCTTGCCCCCAGCTGTCGTCCACCTCCATTTAGTGGGGCTGCCACCCAGCAATTAGTACGCCTGGGTTCTCCTTTGGAAAAGGGACAGAGAAGAACAATGCCACAATGAGTCCTCCTGGACAAGAAAGCAGGTGAGTCCAGCATGGAAAAAAACAAGGTAAATGATCCCTTTGGCCATTGTTTCTTTACTGTTGGACAAACCACTGGCAAGGTGAGCTTGGTTTTAAACACTCCTCCTGGGCCTTGAAAGGGCTGCAAGAAAGGGGAAGACAAAAATCCACCCTAGCCTGCTGAGCTTGAAGTCCACTGGCATATTCTATTATCTTCTCCTCTATGCTTAAATTTACTCCCCAAAGCTTCCTGCTTCTTAGATGATGTGTATATAGATCCATATCTCACATCTTGACCATCAGTGAGGACTGCCAGGTAAGATACAGGACACCCAGTTAAATTTGAATGTCGGTTATACAGTGAATAGTTCTTTACTAGAAGTATGTCCCATGCAATAGTTGGGACATATTAAATACTTATGCATTTTTTCCTCTTTAATTCAAAGATAACAATGCAACTTTTTTTGTTTTGTTTCGCTAAATCTGGCAACCGTATCAGATTGCATCACAGAAGCGTAGAGATGAACTTGAACTTGAAAGTAAGTGATAAGCCAAAAATATGTTTCTCCAATAATGTTAGGGCTTGAAGTACAGGGAAACCACCTAATTGTTCCAGATGTTTTCAGTCCATCCTAAAAGAGAGAACGAGCTAAATTTTATTTACACACTGGGTGAGGGATATGAATAATGATGGAAATCTTGGAGTTAAAAGGTACCTATTTCAATAGGTGAAGCGTTCTGAATCTAGAAGAACCCATCACTTCCTTCTCATCACCGTAATAACCAGGTCCCAGGTAGTCCAGGGACAGCATGGCACAGGGAGCATAATTGTCAACATGGAGTCATTCCTCCATCTTTTACTGCCAATTTCCACTGGCATATCTGAAAAGGGAGTACTGGGGGGCACGCCAATCCCAAAGGATAAAACAATTTAATCAGCATGTTTTCGTAGGTTCATCTTATTGACCTGGGAGCTAGAAGCCCAAGAGGCTGTTGGTGAATCCTTGAGGAGATCCAAGGAGAAGATAGGTATTGTGTAGGATTAATCACAAGTAGCAACATATTTATAGTTCAGGCATCAAACAAGGTAACGTCTGCATGTTAAGATGCTGCACAAAAAGATTAATCATTGACTCATCATTGAATCAGTTATCTCCTCTAGGTCTGCCCTCTGTGTGGTCTACTAGTTACAGGAACAGGGAACATCGAAAGATAATGTTTGAGTTTGCTCGCACATTGGTGGCCAAGTAAGGACAGATCATAAAGTGAAATCAGTACCCTGGATTCAAGTGTGTGTGTGTGTGTGTGTGTGTGTGTGTGTGTGTGTGTGTGTGCAAGCGCACATGCACACATGCTCATCTGAGTGTGTGGGTCTATCTAATTTTTGAAACAAAATTTATTAAAAGATTACATATCCTGGAAAAACATCTTAAATTTCACTTTTCTCAACTTAAGATAGAACTCCAGATTCTTCTATAAGCAAGGAAAAAGTATAGACTACCATGTAAGGTGCAGCCAAAGTCAGAAACTTTCTGAAGAATCATTTTTCTGGGCGGTCTTCTGATTTCTTCCAATTATCAGAGAAATAATAAAGATTTAGTAAATGCCTATCAAGTAATAAATACTATTTTAATTGTGTCGCACACGGAGGTAAAGGAAACTTCTCGGGAGTCTCAAGCCATAAGATATACTCCACTGACTCAATTACCTAAAGGGAGTATCTATACAGGCAGACCTCAGAGATACTGAGGGTTCAGCTGCAGACCATCACAATAAATCAAATATTGCAATAGAGTGAGTCACATGAATTTTTTGGTTTCCCAGTGCATATACAAAAGTTATGTTTACAGTATGCTGTAGTCTCTTGAGTGTGCAATAGCGTTACATCTAAAAAATAATGTACACACACTAAAAAATACTTTATTGCTAAAAAATGCTAACCATCATCTGAGCCTTCAGAGAGTCATAAATTTTTGCAGCTGTCACGTGAGAGATCACTTATCACAGATCACCATCACAAGTATAATAACAATGAAAAGGTTTGAAAGATGGCAAGAATTACCTAAATGTGACACAGAGACACAAAGTGATTAAATACTGTTGGAAAAATTATACTGTTAGATTTGCTTGATGCAGAGTTGCCTCAAACCTTCAATTTTTAAAAACTGAAATATCCGCTAATGCAATAAATGGAAGCACAATAAAATGAGGTATGCCTGTCCAGGTCAGGCTGTATCTATTTTAATCTGACGAAGCCAGCATTGCTAAGGGGAATAAACAATAATTAATAAATAAATCCCACTCCTACTTACCCCGGAGCTTTGCGAATCAATATACAAGAGTTCCACCGTGGATATGATCAGTTATTTTGGACACAAAGAATTCATTGGGTCCTATCATAAAAACCACTTGACTTTTCTTTATTGTGGTAAAATATACATATTCATTATTCTTTTTATTGAAATGCAGTTAATTTCCAGTAATGTGTTAGTTTCAGGTATACAGCAAAGTGATTCGGTTATATATACATATAAAATCGAATCACTTTTTTGATTCTTTTCCACTATAGTTTATTACAAGATATTGAATATAGTTTCCTATGCTATACAGGAAACCCTCCTTGTTTATCTATTTTATATATAGTAGTATGCACCTGTAAATCCCATATTCCCAATTTATTCCTCTCCCCACCTTTCCCTTTGGTAGCCATAAGTTTGTTTTCTATGTCTGGGAGTCTGTTTCTGTTTTGTAAATAAGTTCATTTCTGCTATTTTTTAGATTCCACATATAAGTGATATTATGTAATATTTGCCTTTTTCTGTCTAACTTACTTCACTTAGTATGATATTGTCTAGGTCCATCCCTGTTGCTGCCATTGTATATATATATATACATATATATATATATATATATATATACATCACTTCTTCTTTATCCATCCATCTGTCAATGGACACTTAGGTTGCTTCCATGTCTTGGCTATTGTAAATGGTGCTGCTATGAACATTTGGGTGCCTGTATCTTTTCAAATTAAAGTTTTTGTCTTTTCTGTATATATGCCCAAGAGTGGGTTTGCAGGATCATATGGTAACTCTATTTTTAGTTTTTTAAGGAAACTCCATACTGTTTTCCATAGTGGCTGAACCAATTTACATTCTGACCAACAGCACAGAAGGGTTCCCTTTCTTTGCAACCTCTCCAGTGTTTATTATTTGTAGACTTTCTGATGATGGCCATTCTGACCCGTGTGAGGTGGTACCTCACTGTAGTTTGGATTTGCATTTCTCTCTAATAATTAGCGATGTTGAGGATCTTTTCATGTGCCTGTTGGCCACGTGTATGTCTTCTTTGGAGAAATGTCTATTTAGTTTTTCTGCCCATTTTTTACTTGGGTTGTTTGTTTTTCTTGTCATTGAGTTGTATGAGCTCTTTGTCTGTTTTGGAAATTAAGCCCTTGTCAGTTGCATCGTTTGCAAATATTTTCTCCCAGTCTGTAGGTCATCATTTCATTTTGTTTTCACATTTATCATTTTAACCATAAGTGCATAATTCAGTGGCATTTACAATTACTCTCATAATGTTGTGCAACCATAACCACTATCCATCTCCAGATTTTTCATTTTCCCAAACTGAAACTCTATACCCATTCAAAAATGACTCCCCAATTCCCCTTCCTCTCAGTCCCTGGTAACGACTACTCTATTTGTTGTCTCTGAATTTGACTACCCTGGGTACTTCACATAAGTGAAATCATACAATATATGTCTTTTCATGTCTGGTTTATTTCAGTTAGCATGATGTTTTCAAGGTCCATCCATATTGTAATACATATCAAAGGTCATTTATTTTTATGACATATTCCGTTGTCTGGATATTCCATTGTCTGGATAAACCACAGTTTGTTTATCCATTCATCCACTGATGGACACTTTGCATTGTTTCCACCTTGTGAAAAGCCACTTGAGTTTTGTCTTTCACTGTCCTTTTAAATCTGTTTAGTGTGAGTGACCCTTTTCCTGATCCTCATGTAGATAACAAAAGTCATAGGGACCCTCTACATTGTATACAGAGTCCCAAATAACCAAAACTGCAAACTTGCTTAGACGCCCACGGCCACAGGTGAAGCCCATTGGGCTGACTGCTTCGGTGGTTAATGGAGTGTGGTCCAACTCCTTTCTTCTTACAGCCTAGCATTTGTCTGTCCACCTCCAGCTTTTGATAGCTGAGGCTCCTCACAGGGCAGTGCTTGGGAGGGCGAAGGGAGCGAGGGAGAGCAATCAGGAGACACTTACTTATCAGCTACTGCTGTAAGTAGCTTGGCTCTCTCGGCTTCATAGATGTTTGATGTGGATTGTTTCTCTGTGTGCACTTTTGTGGGTTCTACGTTGGGCTCTCTCATCAGGCTCCTTCTGCTATGCCCCTCTCTCTAGGCTCTTGGCCCCCAATCCATCTCAATTCCTTCTCCCAGGGATTCACACCATAACCTCTTTGGGGTTGAAATCTTTTTACCTGGGCAGCCCAACCCTGGGCAAAATCCCTTTTAAAATAGTGCCAACATCCTACTTGGGGATTCCATATCTGAGGCATCTTGGAGCGGGTTGCTGGAAATTCCTAATGCAGCCCCCATCCTACCTTGCAAGAGGTCACTCGCTCTCCCAGGGGTAACTCAAGGCCCAGACTGAGGGACACATGATCCCTGTATGGTCCAACTCAAGCCCCCTCACTAGATTTGTTATCTCAAGTGACAAACTCTCTCCTAGGCCTTGGCCACTTGGGTGCGGGGAAAGGAGTGGGGTAGTCACACCTCAAAACCCTCTCCTAAAACCTTCCTCTTTAATGCCCACTCTTGACCCTTTATATCCTCACTGGGGATCAGTTGTCCAGGTGGATCTTGAACACCTCTTTGGAAGTTTACACATGGTACATGGCTCACCCCTCACTCTGACATGGAATATCCATTATATCTTGGTCACATGGGTGACCACCAAAGTGGAGGGTCCATCTCTTTGAAGGGTCCCCTCATTTGCCCCATGACAGCTCATCTCAAACATACCCTCAAAGTCTAGCCATTTTGTGGGATGTAGCAGCAAGCACTACTCAAAATCTTTCTTTGGATGCACTTTCTCTCCATTCTCTCCCGGTAGATGCTCTATAAACATTTCTTTTGAATTGAATTGAAACAGAAAAAGCCATATAACCAACTTAGATATATTGGGACACACAGAAATGTGTAATAACATAATTTCATATTAGCTTTCCATTCAAGCAAACGAGGAGCTGCTTGTCTGCATACTAGCAAAATTGGATGTCACCCTTCTGTGTAGTCTGAGGAGGCATCACAAAGGAAAAGATCTCAGGTGGGTCCTATTTGTCAAATCTGTTGACTTTCTCAACGTTTTTGTTTTTCTGGTCTCTCTCTTTTCCACATCTAACTCTGCATACCATCCATCTCTTGAAAGTTCTTCCTCCCTTGGCTTGTACCAAGCTTCTTTTTCTCTGTCCTTCTCTCGCCCTCTTCCTCTGGCTCCTGTCTCCTCCCACTCCCTTCTTACGTGGATTCCCCATCTTCAGCTTTCTATTTTCTTTCACCTTGAAAATTTACTGATTCTGCCTGATTATCTCAGCCAGCAGCTCAGCACCACTCTTGCTGCATCTCTACCTCTTCTACAACAAAATCTTCTTCCATAATGATGCAACGTTGCAAACCACCCCAAAACTATGGCTTCTGACAACCACCATGTGTTACAGCTCATGTGTCTATAGGGAGGCTGGGCAGTTGTGCTGCTCATGGCTGGGTTTGGCTGGTCAGTTCTTCTGGGTTAGGTGGAGCTCGTTAACTATCTGATAATCAGCTGACTACTGGCTGATATAGGATGGCCTCAGCTGGGACAACCGCACTCTTCCGTGTGTTTCTCTTTCCAGTGCACCAGCCCAGGTGTTCAAGTATGCAAGCACTTCCCCGAGCCTCTGCTTCCATCAACTTGTTACTGTCCCATTGGCCAAAGCAAGTCATGAGGCTGAGCTCAGGGTCAGAGTTGGAGGGGACCAAGTTACAGGGCAAAGGGCATGATTCCCCAGCCTCTTGTCTTAATATAGCCTCATATCCATCTATCCACCTGTCCATCCATCTGTCCATCCATCCATCCATCCTTCCATCCATTCATTCAAAAAGTTTCCACATACCAAGCATAGTGATAGATGCTGGAGATACATTAATGACCAACAATAGTTAAGACCGTACTCTCAAAAGCCAACAGATGAACCAAATAACCAGAGGTACCACTGCCAGATCAATTTGCCAAAATCTCCAATTTCAGTCCATCACTTTCCTGGTCCAAAGCTTTTGACAGCTCCCCATTATGTACAGAATAAAAGCAAACTCCTTATCTTGGCCTTTGTGGTCCCCTTTACCTGGCCCAGGCTTTTTCTTTCCAGATGGGTTCTTCTCTGGTCCCCTTCACCACCAGGCTAGGCTTCTCACTATCTCCCAAACAGGCTGAGTTTATTTCTGATCTGCCTTTGGCCTCAGAGCTCTGCTCCATCTGTCCTTTTATCTATCAAAAATGTACGTGTCTGGTGAAACAAAATGAAACCCATATCTGCCAAGGTCCAGCTCAGGACTCCACTATTCCGAGGCTACAGGCTTTTCAGCCACACAGTTTCTTCCTGACTCAGACACCACCCTCTGCCCAGCCAGTGGTCTATGCTCAGTTTTGTGAGCCAGACCCAGGGTCTGGACTAGGGTGAGACAAGTGAGGCACCTAGGGTGCAAAATTTAAGGAAGCACTCACTTCTAGGATTCTGCAAGTTTAGGGTTAAATATTGCATCCTGGGAGCCTCACTCACTTCTCCCCAGTCCCAGCCCTGGCCATACCTGTCATTTTAGTATTTGCTATTCATTTTGTTTCTTATGTAAATGGTTCATAAGATTGTAAACCTTCTGAGCAGGACCAAGTCTGCCTCGCCGGAGGCTAGGAAATACTCAGTGAAACAACAAGGGTTGCGGGGAAAGAGAGGTGTTCCTGATAATTGGTAAAGCCCAGGGAAAAGATTGGAAGAGGCAAAGAATGAAGGGATAAAGGGGCAATTGGATAATTCTGCCAAAGACGAAGACAAGTGAATTCATGTTGTGATAAGAGTTAAAGGCAAACAATACTGCCATGATATAGAACATCCTTGGGAGGTGCACTGCTCACTGGATGTAGAGAAGCATAAAAATTGGGAACCTGAGGGGGGCAGAGGGAGGGTCCAGATGTAAATTCATATAGATGGAAAAAACTGACATAGATGGGGAGGCCTGAGTTTTTGGGTGAGGTTAAAGCTAAATACATACATACTTGACTATGGCCATAGCCAAGATAGGGGGTCAAGAGAAAGGAGGCCCATCACATCATGGAAATGTTGTGATTTTAAAAGGACCAGTCAGAAGGGCAATGATGGGTTCCTGTTTAACAAAGACAAGACTAATGGTTACCGGGGGGGAAGGGTGGGGGGGAGGGATAGATTGGGTGTTTGGGATTGACTTGTACACACTGCTATATTTATAATAGATAACCAGGGACTTCCCTGGTGGTCCAGTGGTTAAGAATTTTCCTTCCAATACCGGGGATGTGAGTTTGATCCACGGTCAGGGAACTAAGATCCCACATGCCGAGGGACAACGAAGCCCATGTGCCACAACTAGAGAACATGCGCATCGCAACTAAGACCCGACGCAGCCAAAAATAAATAAATAAACAAACAAAATATTAAAAGATAAAATAAAATAGATGAACAACAAGCACCTACTGTAAAATAAATAAATAAATATAAGCAAATTAAAAAAAAAAAGACAAAGGCACAGCAGGAAAAGGTTAAAGGTCACCCACAAAATTTGGTAAAGTGCATGTTCCTGAAAGTCTTTTCATTGACAATGACAGTAATGCAGATGTAAGAAACAACATTCTCAAGGAGCTCAAAAAATTTTTAAGAACCCCAGATGACTTGGGTATAATTCCAGACCTTTCAACATTCATTAGATTGATTTTCTGAAACCCCTTAATGTCTGTTGGACAATTACTTTGAGTTTCAGTAAGTTCTGGAGTCTCAGTTCACACCATGAAGACCATGCGGGCAAAAGCTAATGTCTTGAGTCTCCATTTTCCATATAAATTTGAGAATTATAAACAAGCATTGGTAAAATCTGAAAAAGCACAGGGAAACAAACTAAGGATAATACCTCTGTAACAATCGAAGGCCATTAAAGCTCTGATGTGGCCTGCAAGCAAAGATCATTGATTGCCCTCTGATGATGGAAACCCAAATGAACGCTCCTCTGTTTTACCTCTCAGTAATCTTTTAGTTCCACTAACACTTTCCAGTCCTGGAAATTTCCTTATCCCTCAAGGAGTATTATCTCAGATATAAGTCCTATGTGGGAAGCAATATCTTCAATAAAATCTCTACATTTATATGTATCTCTTAAGACCCCGGGTCCCAGTGGTAATGTTATATGACTGGCCATTCACAGGCAGTCCCAGATGCTGAGGCAGTCATGGTCTGATAGTTGTATATAGCAGAGTGACATAAAGTGGTGCTTTGGTTTCTTCTTTCTGCTTTGAGTAAACTAAAAACTTGAGAAGAAGATGAAATTAGAACCAGAACATGAACAAGACTTTTCTTCCTGCCCTCCTTCCAGAAATCCAGCCAGTGTCTGAACTAGCCATAGGAGGGGAAAGGAATTTAAGGAGAAGGAAATTAAAATACACACCACAAATTTTAAATGTGATATTCCGTTTTCTCAATAGAGTTGATGTTTTTTTCATTTTGACATTTTGAGGTTCTGTAAGAATTTGCCGCCTGTATCTGTAAGACTGAATGATATTCTTCCAAAAGAATATTTAATTCAATCATTAAGTGATGAACACTAAGGATTTCTTTCCACAGAGGAGATTTTCAACTCATTCTTACCCAGACCTCTAATTTAGGGGGCTAATGCCATGTCTTTAGGACACCTGGCAAATGCACGTATTAAAATTCACATATTGCATTTTTCCATATTGAAACATCAACCACAGATCTCTTATTCCATTCAAACCTGCTTTGCATAGTCCAAAAATTACTGATCCTCACAGCACCCCAGTGAAAAAGGTAGTATTATGCTTCAGTTTCTAAAGAGTCATGTGGAAGTTTGTTAATTTGCCTACCACCAGGAAAATGAGCAGCAATTACAGTAAAAGTCAAAAGTTCCTGAGGGGCTTCCCTGGTGGCACAGTGGTTGAGGGTCCGCCTGCCGATGCAGGGGACATGGGTTCCTGCCCCGGTCCGGGAGGATCCCACATGCCACGGAGCGGCTAGGCCCGTGAGCCATGGCCGCTGAGCCTGTGCGTCCGGAGCCTGTGCTCC
>NW_006771034.1:897123-973452 GCF_000442215.2 Lipotes vexillifer
AGGCCCCACTACCGAAAAAAAAAAAAAAAAAAAAAAAAGTTCCTGAGGCAGGTGCTCTTTGCTCAGAATACAGCTCACTCTGCCACACAAACTGTATTGTTGACTCCGCCATTTAACCAATATGAATTCTGGCTTCTCTCACTCAGAATAATTTTAGTTTCTTCATTTCCCTTAGCTTTCCCTGCCTGGATCTCATGCTAAAATTAACCTCAAGGTTGGAGGAACTGGAAAGTTCAGTACCAACCAGAAATGTTTTCCATCTTTTGACCAAACCTCGAATACTGAACATTCTAACATTCAAGGAGGGTTTGTTGAAGTTTTCCAGCTTCACCCTCCTGGTTTCAAATGGCACCAGAAGCAGAAGAGCCAAAATGCTGTTAGGAGAAACTATTCCAAACAAGATTCTTGGCCCAAGACAGGCCTGAAAGGATCCAGATGCATCTGAAAGAAGTAACCAAACTCCTGGGTGCCTATGGAAATGGGGCCTCTAGACTCTGGAAGGTTTGGCTGTCACAAGCGGGTGCAGTGTAAGGCTGGGTCCTTTCTTCTGGACCAGAGCACGGGTGTGACAGTGGCAAGGCCATGGCTGGAAAGCAGAGGCAGGCAACCAGTGGCAAGGAAGACAGTCCATCATGGGACTCCTAAGACCACCTGCAATGTTGTGATGTGCTGGAGGAATTCTCAGGGTGAATGTGCTTCCAAACTGCAAGCTAGGTGAAAACTGAGAGTCTCGTGTCCCTGGAGGAAAAAAAAGCCTTCTGTTTACATGCATGTGGCCGTCGGCCTGGCATTGGGAGGGCACGGGAGCCTCCTACACTGTGTGCCTGTCAAGCCTCAGACTACAAACGTGACCCGAACCCAACACTTGAGCCAAGAGTGACAATCCAAGAAATCTCAATCTTGGAGGACATGAACCATGCCTCTTGGTGGTGTCTGCTGTCTAGAAATATCCAGGGCTTACAAAATTATGCCAAGGTAGCAAGGTAGAAAAGTCAGACCTTTCAGAAAGTTCCAAGGAAAAAAAGTGATCTCAAAGAATGTAGAAAATTATCATATTCTTTCTTTACCAAATTCCTACATTTTCAAGGCTTCTCTCTGAGCTACCTTTCTCAGAGTTTAATGTGTGTAGGAATGCCCTAGAAAATCTTATAAAACTACTGGATTCTGGTTCAGTGGGCCTGTGGGGGAGCCCAAGATTCTGACTCCTAACAAATTCCTGTGTAATGTTAGTAATGCTGGTCCACAGGCCACTCTTGGAGTAGAGAAGTAACTTAAAGTCTTATATTTGAAACAATGGTCATTAAACAGCTTTTTATACCCATTAGACGGCTTTCATTTGATGGGTTGGTTTCAATGCCTTTTTAAAAAAATCCTATTTTCCTATTTCCCCGTTGAGCAACACATCTTCATCTAGGGAAGGTTAAGAAATAAATGCTGAAACTCTTGCTTGACTATAAAACAAAGTCTTACATTTGAATTGTACTTTCATCCAGAGGGACTTGTGCATAAGACAGATGTGCCCCACTGGGGACGCCACCATGAGGGTCCAGGAGAGAAAACCTTTAACGTTTGGGCCTGCAGAGCTCTCCAGTTGTTTTAAAATCTAGGATTTGCCAAGAGCAGATTATATTCCTCCCATGAATCTCTGACGTCTATGTCCCAGCTTAAAAATTATCACTGAGGTTATTATTAGCATGGCATGGAAGTTTCTGGATAGCACCTCTGTTGGAACACAAAGATTTAGAAAATAATAGACATGTGTGCTGTGGAGAGATTATTTACAAGCCTTGTTCTCCTGGGATTTTAGACTATATACAGTTTGGGGGTCGGGGGGATCTTCTTTGCCTCCATTTTATGGCCAGAGAATCTTCTTAACAATAGACACGTTCAGAGACAGTGTACGGTAATCATGGAATGTAAAAGCCTAACAGAATGTCTGGATTGGATTGGACTGCACACAGAAGCCTATACATTAATTATAAGGTTACACAAATATGTAACTTCCCACCTTTGCTAGTATTTTTATAGAACCGTTAAAAATGACACCTGAGCATATTTTTCCCCCTAATAGAAGCTGTAGCCAAACTGAGCAGGGATGAAAACTGCCATCCAATTACTTTGCAAAGCCACAGTTGCTGTAGCCGCTTGGGTAAAATTCCCAAGCCAGCAGCCCAGAGTCTGAGTCACTTGAAGGAAGCAGGACAGAGGGTGTGGGGTCAGTGCACAAACTTAAAAGAATCCCGAACGGTTCTAGCTGAGATACAGTTGAGTATCCCCCTAGGCGGTTCACTGATGACACACGTGTCCTTTCGTCTTGGGCTCCTAAGGAAGAGAGAAGGCCAAGTTCACCACCAGCTGGATGAGTCTTTATTATTGTCATGACTTGGAGGATGCCCAGAAAAACTCCAACTGTGGCTTCAGCGAGCCGTCAAGTTCTGTTGTTGGTTGTCATGTCAGATAACCCGGAGAAAGGCAGCTCAGGGCCGGCGTGCAGGCCTTCAGACTCTGCCCCCTGGTGCCCCATGGAAACCCCAGCCCAGATGATTACAACAAACCTCGAGGCCACAGCAAATCCCAGCCTTACTGTGATCTTTAAACTTGACCTGTCCTACGAAGACCCCATGGGAAAGATACGTATTTGGCTCCAACTAGGCCCACAGAGGAAAGCCAAGAATTTGGGCATTTAACTGACACATCCAAACCCTCCCCTCAAGCATCTGGACATGTAAGGCTAAAATCATCTGGGGAGTTCCTAAAATGAGATATCCAAAGGAGTTAGCTGCATCACCACTCGAATTTCTAAGTCGTTATTAAGTCTCAGCCGACTCTGAAGTGACAGCTGCATGTTACGGCGTTGAGCTCCTAGGATCCTGCCAGGCAGTATTCAGTGTGGCAGAGAGAAAAGAACTTGATATGGGGTTTAACTAGCCACGACTTTATCAGGGATCCCAGAAACATACTGTTAATTATCTTCACAAAGGATTTTCATTGAGAGTTCTACGCAACACGCGTGACATTGAGGTCTTCATAAACTTCATAAGAGAAATACACACATTATTACTCTTTTAAATATTAATAAGGTGTCAACCTTTGCCAAGCTAACTTCACACAAGTCTGGGAGAAAGCAGTCTCTCGAGTTTCAATTCCTGCTTATGTCAAAACAGGAGTTAGTAAAAATCATGTCTATTCCTTTTAAAAGCCCTGCGCCATGGCCTTTGAATGTGTTATCCCTGGTGTGTGGAGACGAAATTGAAAAAGTGAAGGGAAAATCTGAGGAGTTGTCCTGATAGTACAGCCTTTACAGAGTGCCTTTGCCGGCTATCACAGACCAGCTTGGAACCCACGGTTGGCATTTTAAAACCTCTTGTCTCATAGTTTCTCTTGACCGTGTGCATTGAAACTATATACAGAGTGCCGTGGATGACGTATATGGAGCAGAGCAAAAGAAATAAAGTCATTAATGGGGAAAGGGGATGCTTATTTTGGAACTTCAGATCAATATCTGATTTGTTAGTAGGTAAAACCAATGGGCAGGAAAAATAAATAAATATGTGTGCCCAGGACGGCTGGCCCGCGTGCAGAATTAGCCTATTTTTAGCACTTCCAAGCCGGCATGTCTTCTTCCTAAGGTACAGCTATATAATACTCTTTCATCAGCCTCTTGCTCTGGAGGATCACCGCCTCTGGTTCCTCTATCTTTTGTGAGGTCTTCTTAATGCGTTCAAAGTACAGTTACAGTAGTCCTGGGCTGAGTTTTACCTAGAGGTATGAATTAGCCTACTGATTTGAATTGAAAAGGCAATACAGTGATCTTTCATGGGTGAGAACAAAAAATAAACAGTTGCCAGATAGCCACTGCTTTGACCCAAAATACAGAATCTCTCTTTTCTTTGTTTTCCTTTAGCTTCCTAAGTTACGTGTGTGTGTATGTGTGTGTAAGAGAGTACTATAATTTTATCTATTTATTGAAAAGATGTCCAGTTAGCAGGAAGAAAACCACAAACTTTTGGTTTTATTAAAATGGTCTTTTGATCACAAAATTAAAATGCTTTCCTTCTTGCAGGCTTTAAAATACCAGTAAGTTGCTAGACCCCCTTAGGGGTCAGACTCTCATCAAAACATTTCCTTTTAGTTTTTTTTTTTTCCTTTTATAGTTTCACTTAGGCCGTGATCGTCTTTACCAAGGGCTGAATTCTCCTGAGCCAATGCCCAGCATCTTAAATGATGAGGTCCACATCCTGTCTGAGCAGCAGCCCGATGCTAGGGTTGAATTACTATTGAATAAGCAGCAATGAAATCTTTATCAAAATAATCAGGAGTTCCCAAAACCACAAATAACAACAACAGGACTCAAGTTGTACTAAATCAGCAAAGACCATTGATAAAATAAGAGACTGAGTCACTTTCTTCCACAATCTCTCTCTCTCTCTCTCTCTTGCAAAGTCTACTCGGCTATTTTCTTGCACCGCCCGGGGGAGGGCAGGTGGAGGGAAGGAAGGGCATTGCTCAGAAAGTAAAAAAAAAAAAAAAAAAATTGACATCACTGAAGTCACATGATTGGCAAGAACCAATTAAGATGGGCTGTGGAAAGGGGAACAGTTAAATTTGTAATTTGGGTTGTGTGAAAACTTCTTTGGGCCTCATAAACAACCACAGAACCACAAGTTGGGTAGCCTGGCAGTGTCAGAAGTCTGAGCCCGGCATAGTGGTCAGCAAGCAGGACGAATCACACTGACTGCAAACCACAGGGTTTCGCAGAGTTCTGAACATCATCAACCCACAGCCAAGACGCCGCTTTTTTTTTTTTTTAATCTTTACCAATTTGAATATTTGTCTTCGCAAAGGTACATTTTTTTTTCATAACGCTCAGGGAGCCCCAGAGGCGTCGAGCGGGGAGAAAAGGAGCTGTAGGAAACCATGGTTGGGGGTGAGGTTAAAACAGTGACCTTTCTTGGGTTTTCGTTCTTAAGGTAAGAGAAATCATTGAATCCCCCGCCTTCAGAAGAAGGTACCTTTTCAGGAGGAAGCGATGGCTTCAGACAGCGTGTTTGAGTCATTTCCTTCATACCCACAGTGTTTCATGAGAGGTGAGTACGCTCTGGGCTTTTCATATCTACTTTTGCTCAGCTTTGCTGGTAATGAAGTGGCAGCCTGTTGTAACTTGGTGCAGAGAGAGCCCCTGCCGGTGCCCTGTCTGTTTGGTATAGGAGGAATTCAGACTCGGGCATATGATTTCAAGACTATTGGATTACTTCTTAATCAGATGGCCACTCTGCAGAAATGTTTTCATAAATACTTAGTTAAGCTGCTGAAGGGTTCAGTCGGTGGGTGAGAACTTTGTCAAGTGCAAGTAAGTTGGGCTGCTCCTGATTAAAATCCTAGAGATTAGAATGTTTGCAGGAAGCTCTCTGGGTTTTCTTCGGTTGCCCCTTGCCTGGGATGACTGTGGCTGAGTTGTTCTGCGCTGGGCATGCAGTATGCCCCACATGCCAGCCTGTCCCGGGCTTTAGTGGGCTCGTGCACGGCCAGCCAGGAGGGCCGGTGCCAGCGTAGGGCAGAGGCAGAGGTAGGCTCACAGCCCGGGCGGAAACAGCAGGGACCAAGTAGCAAGTCAGTTGTCTCCAAAAGGCAGAGAGAACGGGAGCTGGGCAGACTCGTGTAGGTTGAAAGCCCTAGGATGGGGCCATGCTGGGTTATTCCTTGCAGCCTCAGTGCAAAGAGGCAGCCGGCTTCTTTGGAGAGAGAAAGAAAGCAAAGGGTACAGAGGTTTCTCTCGCCAAGAGCAATGAAAAAGTTGCCTAAGTCAGGCGTTTGTGGCAGCTGAAGTCATTAGATTACCCGTTTCCTAATAGGAGCAGCTACTGTGGGATACCTGTCTGCATTTTTGCAACCAGCCTCTTGAAATACACAGAGCTGTGGTTGAGCTCTGAGTGTATGAGTACGTGTGTGTGCATGTGCGTTCTGTGTATCTTTGCTGGGAATATAGGGCCGCGCCTAAACCAACACAAATAATAACATGGAAATGTCACGGAGGCATTGCCGTGTGCCGGGGTAAGCACTTTGACCAGTGCCTGTGGAGTGTGGCTTGATGGTTTGGCAGAGCTGGGATGGAGTGGGATGGATGGGATGGGGAAATAATTAATTTTCTGGCTACAAACTCTCGCGCGCACCCAAATAGTATCTGTGACTCATTATTTATTCATCAAGCCAAGTGAGCCGAAGAATGCAGAGGGCTGCCAGCCACTTTGTCACAACAAATGCTATTGTGGATGTCACAGAGCTTCTATGTTTCCGGGTCTCTGAAATTTAAACACTTGACAAAGATGTGTGTGTGTGTGTGTGTGTGTGTGTGTGTGTGTGTGTGTGTGTTGGGGGACAGTAGGATTTCAGACGGAGAAGAAAGCAAGTCATTAACCGATTCAAAGCTTCAAATTAAAGGGTTTTCAAGTGCTTCTTTACTGGCAGCTGAGGACATTTTAGTGAAGTTGAATCATGCGATGCGTATGAGTCACACATCCTCGCGGCGATGGGCCGAAACGCCGGCCGCTGGTGAGAAGCTGTGGACGACTCTCGCTGCATTTCCTCTAGGCCGCTAACAAGCAAGGAAGCAATATTTGTAGAATAACAGAAAAAAAAAAAAGATCTTCCTGCTTCGACTCTGCTTTCAATACCCCCTCCAAACGATGATTGTTTCCTATTCTATCAACTCAGGAAGGCAGATTCAGGAAATTTTTCAACATTCCACTGGGTAATAGATTGGATTTCTGTGTGCAGTGCTGGCCTGCCTTCTGTCCTTCCTGGTCGGACAACAGAGATAGTGAGGGGACCCGGTGACCTGCTCAGATGCCGGGAAAGACAGGGACCTCAGCCTCTAACGCAGCCCCACAGCCTCTGTGTCCCCAGGACAGTCACCAGCCCACCCCAGGTTACGAACCGGTGGCAGTTAGCTTTCAAGGGGGCAGTATGGAGCGGACTCCAGGACCCCAAGCAAGACCTAGAAGGGCTTGTGGGAAAAGGTCTTTTCACCCCTTCCTCTCCAAAGGAACTCGGGGCCTCTCATAATCTCTAACTCAAGAATATAATATTGAGATTGAATTTCAGAGAATCAAAGTGAAATCTTGGCCATTTTCACAGCTCACTTTATCTAGGTGATTTGTCAAAAGCCAAGGGTTTACGTTGTCTGTGTTAGCTGTCCACATCACTCATCTGAGCTGGAAAGGTGGCAGAATGTCATGGCATTTGGTGCTATGTGGGTAGTGCCTCAGAGTGTGATACTAGAAGAATCGCCCTCCTCTCTAACAAAGTGTTCTCCCCAGATTCGGTACCCCTGTTTCCCCAGCCCGGCCATCAGCAGCTCCCAGCACTGTGGTCATTTCTCACTGCCTGTAATTTAGAGCGTGTGTGCCCTCCCCAGCTGCAGCTCCGAGCGAGCGGGGAAAACATTTTGTTTTGTTCCTGGGATGGTCCTTTATCAGTGCATGCAATTCTCACAGGAGGAAACCCGTAACTCATTTTTAGCAAGATACCCATGTGGAAATGGAGGGGAAAAAGAAGTGTGGCTCCCAGCAAACCATTGTTCCCTTCTGTGTGACAGGCAAGCGAGAGTCTGAGAGCCTGGCATGCAAAACAAGTGTGGTCTACCACAGAGAAGGCTGCTCTGTTTCTGTCCCACTGCACCGGCTTCTCACTGAATGTGCTCAGGCAAGAAGACGAGGTGTGGTTGAAATTCCCTTGCATGATTCCACGTGGTTCACGGCGTGAGGTCCCTGCAGGACCCAAACTTGGGTCTCCTGGAGGGGTGCCACGTGTGGGCCCTCAGAGCTGCGGTAGGCTTATAGAGGAAGAGCATCGGCACGTATGTTTTTGCAAAATGCCTCAGGTAGCCTTGTTCTTAGAAGTGGCTTAGTGGTCTATGCAAAGCCTGAATGCTAATATGCCTCCGAGTTCCTAGAACCGCAGGTAAAAATCTCGGCGGGGCTGACTCTCCGCTGTCTTCTCGAGGCATCTCTCAAAAGGAATTGCAGGATCCAAGGCTGCACGTGTGAAGCGTGCTTCTCTGTGAGCCTCGGTTTGCCACTTTTTTCAGAGAAATATTTATGAAGGCACTTCTGGCTCTGCTGAAGTTTTAAGATCACAGAAAGCCGTCGATTTAACTGGGTATCAGACACTGTGTGAAAACTGTATTAGTTTGCTAGGGCTGCCGTAACAAAGTACCATGGACTGAGTGGCTTCAGCCGCAGAAGTGGATTGTCCCATGATTCTGGAAGTCAGAAATCTCATGGCGAATCCTGGTGTAGTTTTGTTTTTTTGGAAGGTTTCAAGGTGTCAGGAGGTCGGTTTCTTCTGAGGCTTCTTTCTTTGGCTTGTAGAAGGCCATCTTCTCTGTGTCCTCAGACGGTCTTCCTTTGTATTTACCTATGTCATAACTTCCTCTTCTTACAAGGACACTAGTCATATTGCATTAGAGCACACCCGAAGGACCTCGTTTAATCTTAATTTTCTCTGTAAAAGCCCAATCTCCAAATACAGTCACCTTCTGAAGTACTAGGAGTTAGGACTTCAAGTATGAACTTGGGGAGGACACAGTTCAGTCCTTAACAGTGTGTGTTAGCAGATCTGATTCCCTCTGACCCACCAGGAACCTGTACTTTTCCTAAGTGCCCTCCTGGATATGGAAGAATCAGACCCCAGCTCCCCCATGTGAGATGCAGCTTTGCATTCTGAAACCACCCACACATTTTGAAACTGAGGGGGAAATAAAGGTGTTAAAATCTAGCTAAACTCACAATCATAGCCTTTGCCATTTAGTTCCTTTGCATGCTAAGAAACCTTTGAAAATGACAAGGTGATTTTGAAATGTTTAAGCTTTAAAAGAGCAAAAATCAGTCCCCCCAAAGACACCACCTCCTTAGCTCTGCCTCTTCCCCAGGGATCATCCCTGTAATTCCAAACCCTCCCAGGACACACTCCCCCCTTGGGGGTAGGGGACAGGCCACAGGAGGCCCCGCACCTGCCCACACTCCAAGGGCAGGCACAGTGAGCCACCAGGAACAGAAGTAACTTCAGAAGGAGCAGCTGAGCCAGAATCTAACCAGCAAGAAGATTTGAAGAGCTTTTGGAAGCAAATTCATAGCCAGGAGATTTCTCTCTTCTCTTGAAATAGATCTGAAATGTGTACTCTGAAAAGATCTGCCCCTTTACTGAGAAAGAAAGTGATGCTGTGGCAGAGGGAGGCTCCAGGGCCACTGCACGTGCAGAATCTAATAGGGAAACGCCTGCGGGTATCGGTCTAGAGGACAGAGCCCAAGAGTTTGTAAAAGCAGCCAGGACCAGAAAGAGAAGGCGCAGGGGCTGAATGAGGGGCAGGCACAGACTTAGGACAGTGATGCCCTTTTCTACCTTTTCCATTTTTCTGGCTTTTCCCAAATAGCAGTTTCTCTCTTGAGCTTTGGTTTCCTCGTGTATAAAGCGAGGGTGGTAGTAGGACCTATCGTTAAAGTACCTGCGTGGACGGAACTAAGCAACCAGTGTGAAGTGCTCAGCACAGTCATAAAAATAATAGGCAGTTAATGTCAGCCATGGCTACTAATGTTCAGTTTCCTAAGATGACGCTCAGTCAAAGCTGTCTACTCTCAGAAAGGAGAGGCCATGAGGCCATGGGGGGACCCCGGGAGAGGCTCCCTGGAGACAGAGTCCCAGGGGTTGGGGATGAGATGGTGTGGAAGGTCGGAACCAAGAAGGGAGGGAAGGGGGCTCTAGGTGAGGGTCCACCCAGGGCAGAGGTGGGGCGGCAGGACCACAGTGGGGTGTGGGGAGTCCACCTCTGCAACACCATGTTACCCTTGTTCTACTTGTAAGTAACCAAGAAGAGGACAGAGGAAGAGCAAGGATTCTTTTCGTAACTCCACGGGCTTAGCTTTTCAATATTGAGGCTAATTGAGGCGTGTTGTTTTGGAATCTTGACAGAAGTTTCTCCTCCTTGAGGTCCTGGTCTCGCTTTATTCTCCTGAAGGCCCCTCTTAATGAAAAAGCCATTTCACCCGGTGACCCTCTGCAGGTTACTGGCTCCATGCTTCTGGTGACACTTCTGACCATGCATTTGTCAAAGCCCAGCAGCGAAGGCACCTCGGGTGCTTATCATGTTGGGGGCAGGAGTGGAGGCTGCACAGGAAACTCAAGCGAATTTTCAGTTTCTCAGGTAACTTCCTAGTGACCTAGATGAGTCATTAGACATCTCTGTGTCTCTGTCTCGTTTGAGTTCTGCAAAAGGGGCTAATAATGTTCTAGACAAGCTTGCCTCCGAATGACAGAGTTCCTGTTGGAAATCTTTAAACGTGTCAGAAAGAGGTACCATAAAATGCATCACAAATTTTCTTAGTTTAACAACACGAGGCGACTATTTTTTGTTAATTATTTTATTTTCTGGTGGGAAACAGCTATCCTACCATTTCACATGTGGCAAGCATTGTCCTATATTCTCTCAAAAAAAATTGTTTTTTCCAACCCCCATTCTTCAGAGAACTCTCCAGAAGCTGCTCTGGTGCCTGAAACAGACCTTAAAACTTGCAAAACACTTTTTTCTGAAACTCTTGTTCCTTGAGCTCCCCTGTCCCTTCTCCTTGGGGCCGCCAATGCCCTGCCTCAGCCTCTTTGCTGAGTAAAATAAGCCTCAAGTGATGTGTCTTTCTTGGCCTGCTTTCACCTCCGCCCCCATAAGATGATGCCCCAGAGTGGTAGAAAGGGAGCATTTCTTTTAAGAGCTTTGCAGGCTGTGAACATAATCAGGGGGTGCATTCAGAGAGCTATGGGTGATTCTTGAACATGAAATGGAGTTTAAAGCCTCACGTAACTTTTGACCTACTGGACGAGTAAGATGGACACTCCCCTGGATCACACAGACTTCCCTTTTCATCGGAGAGACATCCCCTCATCCTCTCTTAGTTTCCTGAATCTCTCGCTCCCTAATCTCTCTCCCCCATCCTTCCCCCCTCTACTCTCCTGATAACACTGAACAATGCCAGAGAAGGGAAAGAAGGAACTCAGGTGGAAAAGTAAACCATGAATCCAAAAGCCGACTGAAGTGCTGCATTTTCTAAGCGTAAAGCTCTTGCTAGGATTTACCAGTGAGAACTATGTTTGGCTGCACAGTACAGGAAACTTGGCTACGGTAGCTCAAGCAGCCAGGCATGGATAGGGAGTAAGTGGTCCAGGGCTGATACGGTGGGATGCTCCTGTGTTCTGGTTCCACCGTGAGATGACTGCATCTCAGACCTGTCCAGGCAGGAAGGAGATGAGGGGCTTCAAACCCTTCTCCTTGTGAAGCTCCATCTTTTTACTCAGGGAAGGAAGCCCCTCTCTGCCAAGTCCCCCTTATGTATCTCATAGGCCAGAACAATGTCACAGGGTCTCTAGGGGGAAGGAGCCTAGGACAGTGGACTTGTGGCCTGTCAGACTGCTCCCAGGCAGATATCCTGCTTTTTCCAGGTGACATCTCACCTCCTATGTTTTCCATGTGGACAACGCTTTGAAAATACATGCAGAGAAACTCCAAGTTCCTCCTTCAGTCCTTCTTGGAAGTTGCAGGTGGATGCTGGGGGTGGGGGAGAGGGTGATATTTATCCTTTTTTTTTCTTTCTTTCTTTTTTCTTTTTTTTTTTCTTTATGGAAGAAAATGAAGGTGCCTTCAAGCAAAGGTCTTTTTTTTTTTTTGGAAGTGTAATTGATTTACAATGTTGTGTTAGTTTCAGGTATACAACAAAGTGACTCAGTTATATATATACATACTATATATATATATATATATATATATATATATATATATGATATATAGAGAATATATATATCCTTTTTCAGATTCTTTTCCATTATAGTTTATTACAAGGTATTGAATATAGTTCCCTGTGCTATACAGTAGGTCCTTGTTGTTTATCTGTTTTATATATAGTAGTGTGAATCTGTTCATCCCAAGCTCCTAATTTATCCCTCCCCCCACCCCTTTTATTCTTGACTTACTGAAAGCAAAACAGGCAGGAGATGGGAGGGGGCGGAGCAGGGAGCTGGTTAAAGGGGAGCCAGGGTTACACCTATTTTCAGGGTCAAAACCCAGAAGCACACTTGACTCCCACAGTGTTAGGAAAGAAAAACAGCCAGCCTTGTATGGACGGGAGTGTGGCTTGTATATGAACCAGCACACCGGGCCCCGGGATTGATGTATCTATTAGGATACATCAATACTAACTATAAATAGTTTCCTTTTTTCTCTTCCTCACTCTTTTGAATTCTCAAAACCCCACAGCCCACGCTCTACATCTTTTTATTAATTTATTTATTTTTTTGCGGTACACGGCCTCTCACTGTTGTGGCCTCTCCTGTTGCGGAGCACAGGCTCCAGATGTGCAGGCTCAGCGGCCATGGCTCACGGGCCCAGCCGCTCCGCGGCATGTGGGATCTTCCTGGACCGGGGCACGAACCTGTGTCCCCTGCATCGGCACTCTCAACCACTGAGCCACCAGGGAAGCCCTACATCTTTTTTTAAGAGAATTCTTTCCTACAGAATTTCTTGAGGGAAATTTTCTTTTAAGTCGCCCTCCTTAAATTTACCTAAAGATGTTTTTACCTTTGATTGAAATACGACGACAAGATAATATCCCTCTATCTGGGAGATAGAACACATTCATACCTTGTATTTCCGCAAGTTACAGATTATTTTTGCTTCATAATTACTGGCCTGTCTACTTCCTGAGTCTGGATGCAAATCTACCTCCCTACAAGTCAATGCTTTAAGAAAAAAAAAAAAAAAAAAAAAGCCTTTATTCAGTTTTTCCCTGAAATAAGAAATAGTGTAAAGCTTTCGTTTTGCTTTGCTGCAAGATTAGTATTCCTTGAGGATCACTGCTTTCGTGGACAACACTGCCCTACCAGCCCGTGGTCCTTCTGTGTCTATTTTCAGATGGACTTCTTTTTAAACAGTGGGCTCCCCCAGACATTTTAGGGACCCCCAAGGTAAAATGTCACCCAAAATGGAAATCGCAGTCGGCTAGTTGGGCTTGTTCAATGGCTCTGCTGATTTCAAGTCTGATGCTTTTTTGTGTGAACTTGCAGCCTGTGCTAAACTGATGCAAAGTTAACAACTCAACTTAAGTCTTGAAACCATGTCCATTGGGAGAAATATGTGACTCCAACATTTTGCAAAACTCCTGCTTACCTTCCCTGCCAACCATCTGGCTTTTACTCCTGGTCTTTTGGATGTCCTCTGTGAAGATTAGGACTCCTAAAATAAACCTTTTCTGATCTCTGATAGGGAACAAAATTATAAGATATGAGCAATAAATCAAATGTATCCTGGGACCTCAAAGCAAGCCTCTGTCTCCTCTTCTTGAGAGCTATATTGGTCCTGATGAGCACTTAAGTTTTTCTGAAAATGTGTAGGAATTCAGATTTTTTTCATTAGTAGTAGATCCTGAAGACCGATCTAGAAAATATTGCAGTAGTCAGGTTGCTGAATAGGGATATGTTAAAAAGAGCAAACAAAAGTCAGAACCCTGGGATTAACAGATACACACTACTGTATATAAAATAGATAAACAACAAGGACCTACTGCATAGCACAGGGAACTATATTCAATATCTTGTAATAGCCTATAATTGAAAATAATCTGGAAAAGAATGCCTATATAGATATACATGCAAAATGGAATCCCTTTGCGTTACACCTGAAACTAACACAACATTGTAAATCAACTATAATTCAGGAAAAATAAAGTCAGAACCCTGGGATTAACAGATACACACTACTGTATATAAAATAGATAAACAACAAGGACCTACTGCATAGCACAGGGAACTATATTCAATATCTTGTAATAACCTATAATTGAAAATAATCTGGAAAAGAATGCCTATATAGATATACATGCAAAATGGAATCACTTTGCTGTACACCTGAAACTAACACAACATTGTAAATCAACTATAATTCAGGAAAAATAAAGTCAGAACCCTGAGCATACTGCATGCTGTTTGGTGGTCATAGGCTGTTGTGGGTCAGTTTTTTAAGGGAGGCTAAGCAGAAAATCTTTAAGGGAGGTCATCAGAAAATCTCTCATTGCCCAGGGGAGGAATAATTTCCATTTTCTACACACAAAATATCTTGACATGTATAGGCTTTGATGTTTATCTCTTATTACAACTTCAAAACGTGCAAAAGAGAATGTAGACTAAAATACATAAGTTAGGGCACCATTTTTCCAGGAGCAGTTTCAATGCCAACCACAGTTTGCTGCTTTATTACACAGCTTCTGTTTGCACTTTGAACTACGTGCATGAGGCCCCTCATTCCACACCATCTGCAGGCTGCATCTGTGCAGCCCTATCCACCTTGCTAACAGTCACAGCTGAACTTGACATTAACCCACTTTGAAAGTGTACAGTTTGTAAACCCTGAAACTGCATATAAATATATATACATGCAAGGGTCTGGAGGAATTAGGAGGAAGGGGAAGAATAGCCACATCTTTTATGAGTTTGCTCTCTTGTCTCTGCCCTTTGCAATCCGGCCTGAGCAACACGGAACCATTGGGCAAAAATGAAATGATCTAGGCATTGATGGGTATGAACAGAAACTCACACTGCTGTTTTATTATTATCGACTCTGCCATTCATAAAGATCAGAATGACTGTGACTCTCAAAGTCCGAGAGGAGAGGAACAATCATTGAACAACCTTAAACAAATATTAGGACAGCGAAGCGGGTGGTGTCGTATAAAGAAGTACAAATGCCAACAATGGAAATTCTGTTCAACTGCCAATCATCACTTCATGTTAAAAAAAAAAAAAAAAAGCTACACCTCCTACATGCTTCCCTCTAGATTGTATTCAAAACAAAGAAATAATTGTATCCTAGAGGTGGATGAATCTGTTTAAATAACAAATGAACTACAAGGCATATAAACTATGTGACATTGTCCTGTGTGATACTTTCTAAGTTATGTGTGTGTGTTCTCTATATCCAACTCTATATAGTCTCAGTTGGCATCTGAAACTATATAACTGTATATAACTATATATATATATAGTAATATTTAGTTATATATATATATATATATATATATATAGTTATATATATGTGGCTGGAATCATCTGAGACATCTGTCTGGCCTAGGGCACCCCAGACAATTCCTTGTCCGAGGCCCCACCAATTGTCATGCTTCCCTCTAGATTGTATTCAAAACAAAGAAATAATTGTATCCTAGAGGTGGATGAATCTGTTTAAATAACAAATGAACTACAAGGCATATAAACTATGTGACATTGTCCTGTGTGATACTTTCTAAGTTATGTGTGTGTGTTCTCTATATCCAACTCTATATAGTCTCAGTTGGCATCTGAAACTATATAACTGTATATAACTATATATATATATAGTAATATTTAGTTATATATATATATATATATATATATATATAGTTATATATATGTGGCTGGAATCATCTGAGACATCTGTCTGCCTTAGGGCACCACAGACATTTCCTTGTCCGAGGTCCCACCACTGGTCAGTACCTGAGTCAGAACCAGAAAATCGGTCAGCTCTCCTTCTGACCCTAGAGTTTTGCAGACACTGGACTTGGCAGACTGATTCCACTTGGGGGTCTAAATAATCAGCAGACACCTCTCCTAATCATGCTCCATTCCTTTGCCTTAGTCAGACACCACAGCTCTTGACAGGCCAAGTCCCTTTCTCTGTGTGGAAACATCAGGTAGACAATTTATGCGGAGCCCACAGCCCAGAAGAACCGCTGTAGGTACGTGTCAGGAACGGAACAGCCTCACTGGTGCAAGCTGGATGCTCTTTCCTGCCCTGTGGTTTGGGTGTCCTCTCTTACCCGGAAACCCAGCGCTGCCTTAGCAAATCACCCACCACGTGCCCACCGTCCCCCTTAGGCAAGTGTACAGTTAACCAGGTTGGTTTTGATGAGAATCTCTCATGAAATCTGAATGACCAGCAGAAGAGCAAGCAAGCGTGTTCACACAGAGGGTGCAGAGACCAGCTCTCAAAGGAACCCCTGGGAAGTGTGCAATTGCTGTCTTCAGCCCAAATTTGAACACAGCTACAATTCCCATTAGGGATATCTATCTTCACAGCACTATGGATTCAAAGCTCTTATACTCAGAAGTGGCCTCCCTCAAGAGAGATAAAGCCCTCTCTCTGTCTCTCTGTCTCTGTCACACACACACACAAGCCGGTGTTCAATTCTCATGCCTTAGAGATTCCACTGGCATCTCTTCCCCTGATGTACTCAGCGAAGCGAAGCGGCTTCCAAGTGGACCAGGAACTGCTGAGCAGTAAGACAGTCATTTCCAAACTCTTCTGATCACACCAAATATAAGTAGCATGCTCCCAAACCTACGCACATTTATTTATCTAGAAATTACATGCCTGCACTACTGTACTCATATAATTATAGTATGTGCAGTATACAACACATCCCCCAAATAGAAATTAAAAAAAGATAAAAACTAAAAAGGCAAGTTGTGATTTTTTTCCTCCCCCCCTCCCCACATGAATACCTCAGTTTGAATCAGGACGTCCCCAAATACTTGTACTTTTCGTGTCTTGCTCGCTGGGACTCAGCTTGTACCAGCAGCTTTGAGTCCTTCAGCTGAAGTTCCAATCAATGTATTTTGGGTGTTTTTCGTTTGGTTTGTTTTTCTATTGGAGTATAGCTGATTTACAATGTTGTGTTAATTTCTGCTGTACAGCAAAGTGATTCAGTTATATATGTATATATATATATATATTCTTTTTTTATATTCTTTTCCATTATGGTTTATCATAGGATACTAAATATAGTTCCCTGTGCTATACAGTAGGACCTTGTTGTTTATCCCTTCCATATATAATAGCTTTTATATAACCTTAACCTCCCACTCCATCCCTCCGCCATCCCCCCATAGGTGTTGAAGGATCAACTCCACTCCAGAAGGGACCATGTGTTCTTGAGCCCCAGCCTTGCTCTATGAGCTGTCATTGACGGGGAGGCCACGAGAAGGACAGGCTTGACCACCGAGTGGGTTGGGGAGAAGGGAGCCCAGTGCTTTGGGGCCGGGAGGTTCTTTTCTACCCCATCACCAGCACTGACCGCCTGTGTGAACTTCACTTGCTTCCCCAATCTTGCAGAGCCTGGGTTTCTCACCTGTGAAGTGGGTGCAATGATCCCTGCTTTGTATGGTTGTCAAAAGGGTTTGAGATAATATATACGAAGCAATGGACACAGAGAGGAAGTCAGTAAGTAAAGGTAACTCTGGAAAATGCCACTGAAGGTGTACAGAATGGAGGTGGGGCAGGAAAGGAACCTGTGCTAAGCCTAGAACATAGCCCTGTAGCTGTGCCAGGAACCAGCATGTAGCAAGATGAAGACCTGGGTCTCTTCCTCTCACCATGCAGCAGTGCACAAACAGTCTTAGCGCTCCTTGGCAGACGCTGAGCTTACAAATATTAAAGAGGACCATAGAAACAGGTAGTGTTTATTGAGCATATACTATGTGCCAGCACTGGCATGGCACCAAGCTTTTCCTTGTGTTACCTCGTTATATCCTTCACACAAACCTGTGAGTAGGTACCCTCATTACTAATCCTGTTTTATTCAGGGGAGCATGGCATGAACAGGTTAGGTAACCTGCCTGAGGTTAAGCTGCTGGTAAATGAGGGGTTTGCTCTGCAGAGCCCAGGGTCTGCCTGCAGGGAGGAGGGTGGATGTTACCATTCTGTCAGTTTGACACAAAAGAGAGCTGAGCTTTGTGGAGTTAGAGACTGGCCAAGGGCCCTGGACAGCAAGTGACACTATAGGGGGGGGGTGCTGAACCTCAGGTGGCCTCAAGCTGAGGCCACTGTCCACTGTCAAGTTCACCGTCCTGGACTGCTCGCATGATTCTAGATGCATTCGGTGGCTTTAGGTCCCCAACGTCAGAGTCAATGGCTCCCCTGACCACTAGTTTCATCCTCATGTCCCCTCCCCATCAGAGCAGCCCAAGGGAGACATCCTGGTGGTTCCAGGGTTGTCCACAAGGGATGCTTCTCTAAGCCAGCAGGGCTCAAAGAAGTGTACATCGGAATCACCTGTTCCCAAGATGATGGTGAGATGCTGGTTGGCAGTGAGGGTGGAGGGAGACCATGACTAAGCCTATCTTCCTACCAGCTGGTTGCCAGTTTATCAATCTGGCAGTCCATCTGGGATAAGACTAGTTTGATTCAGCGAGGCACTTCCCCAAAAATCCTTTAGGAGGCACTCACTCTCAGGGTCATGTAAGGCTCACCCTGCTCTCACATGACTTGGAGAGACATTTTGTGCCCGAGATGACTCTCTTGCCCCATCCTGGTCCATGTCCTGGGACCCAGGTACAGAAGAACCCATGGAATGATCCCTCCCCCACCAAAATCAGGGGCCTCATACAGGAGTCCATCCTTCAGGACGCCGGGGAGCCCCTGGGAGCCAGCCTGTCAGGACCTTGACCTCTGCCAGGGTTTTCAGCAAGGTTCCCAGCAAACACCCACATCCAGTTATTCCCATGGTTGGGATAAAAATTCCACCTGGAAGCAGTTGATAGTAAAAGTGGCCTCACGCCCTCCTGTCAACAGAACTCTCCACATCACAAAGTCCTCAGTTGTAAAGCCAGAGACCCACCCACTGATGGGCCTTTGGGAATCATCTCTCCATCCTTCTGCAGAAACATCTGCAATTTCAAAAGTCCACGTCACCAGCCCTCTGACATCATTACAAATCCTTTTCTCAAGTAGGTGGGTTTGAGGTTTTCTTTTTTTCTCTCTAACCTTATTTGTACAAAAGGCATTTCTCATCTGGTTATTCTCCAGCGAGTGACCACAGAGTCTCAGAAAGTTCCTTCCCTTTCTCCTCGGGCTCCACGTGGCAAAGGACGGAATAATTAATTACATGCCCGCCCGCCCCACCCCCCCGCAACAAAGCCAGGTCCCAGCCAGCCCAGTGAGAGTCCCCTGCTCTCCTAGAAACAGGGAGACCCACCAGCCTCTAATTGTTGTTATGCAAACGTCTCAATGGGAACAAATTAAAAGGCACTTGTGCTAATTATTCTTCGAGATAAAACTAATAATAAACTAAGAAAGCTCCTTTGGAAAGGCAACCTTGTGTGAGACTTGCTTTCCTTGTACAAAGTATGCAGGGAAAAAAAAGTCCGTGGTATAAACTGAATGTTATAGTTGGGGAATTCTTGTGACTCAGAAAACACCCTTGCTGTGCTTATTTAGCACCCTCTGCATACACCCCAGGGCCTGGTCTGTCCCAGCCCCACTTCCCTCCTTCCCTCTTCCATCTTTCCTCCGTGAGTTCCACTTGACCTTTACTCAGGCTTTGGTTCCTTCTGAGGAGTCCTGGCCCCAAGTCCAAGCTGACCTGCCCACAGTGCCCTCCCACCATTTTGTGGGACACATTTCACCCCCAACAGGGACAAGTCAGTTTAGAATCCAACAGGTCATTTACACAGATGTAGTTGGAGTTGTTTCTAAACAGCCTCCTCTCGCTAGTCTGCTTTTCTGTAAAGATCACACAGTCTGAATGAGTAAAAAAACAGAGAGGGACCTTGACCCCGCGGCCTCACGTGAGCCTGGACAACCCTTGCAGCCTGGGCCAGGCCATGGGTTCTGGAAAAGCCCACACCAAGGGAGATAGAGAGGGAGCCCCCTCCCCCAGTTACATCCTGCCTCCTTTGCACTCTTGCTGGGAAAGATTCTGGTCTTCACATTAGATAATTAAGTTACATTGTTGCTTATCAATAATGACAAGTACAACTAACATTCTCCAAGTGCTTACAATGTGTCAGGCACATCCCCTCCAACATCCCTTTTAATCAAAAACCCTGTGAGATAAATACAGCTCTTAATCCCCAGTTGATTAATAAAAAAAGGAATATAAAATATTCTGTAATATTCTGTAATATATAAAATATTCTGTAATAACCTATATGTGAAAAGGATCTGAAAAAGAAAGGATATATACATGTAACTGAATCACTTTGCTGTACACCTGAAATTAACACAATATTGTAAGTCAACTATACTCTAATATAAAATAAAAATTAAGTAAAAAAATAAATAAAACTCATAAAATAAAATAAAAATAATACAATCTTGAATAAAAAATAGATTAAAATGTTTAAAAATAAAATAAGTAAAATAGACTAAAAGCCACCCAGGCCATACAGCTTGTAGGAGGCTGAGCCCATGGGATGCATGTATTCTCTTTGCCTTACCCAACTCCCATCCTATGGGCAGACTGCCTCCCCACTCTGGGCCTCACTTTTCTCATATGTACAGAGTGACAATGACGATGATGCCACCTTATAGACTGTCATGAGGCCTGAGTTAGGAGCACCAGAGGGCTGCCTGACACACGGGACACTTCGAGTTAATTCTACCAATTGTAAAGCACTTTTCCTTTCCACCTGATTTGCCTTTTTTTTTTTTTGCAGTACACAGGCCTCTCACTGCTGTGGCCTCTCCCGCTGCGGTGCACAGGCTCCGGACGCGCAGGCTCAGCGGCCATGGCTCACGGGTCCAGCCACTCCGTGGCATGTGGGATCTTCCCGGACCGGGGCACGAACCCGTGTCCCCTGCATCGGCAGGCAGACTCTCAACCACTGTGCCACCAGGGAAGCCCCCGATTTGGCTTTTTTTCATTAGACACTGTTCTGCTTGATTTTCCTGTTTTCCTCTTTACACACTGTGGCAACCCAAATCCCAAAAGTGAACCCTGATCCTGTCATTCATGTGACAGCACGTGGGCATCTAATGCCTCCGTGCTGCTGGCAGTGAATGGCTGATGTACGGGGCGAGGGGTGGAGTGTGACAGAAGGAGCCTTGGGTTGATTCGGGGTCTCCACTGGGGTTATGTGCACCCTTGCACCCTGGTCTTCTACTCCCTGTAAAACTAGGAAGCAGGTGCCTGAGATCTGTCAGCTCTGGTGTTTTAAGAAAGGCATCTGACATCATGCAGGCTGAGAATTTGCCTTGAATTAACCTCACCAATGTTGACATGGGGGATGGGCTCATTCTTCATTGAGGGGCCCTGTATATCGCAGGATGTGTAGCTGTGACCCAGACCTGCACCTACTAGATGCCAGTAGCACCACCTCTCCAAGATGTGACAACCAAAACTGTCTGCACACATGGCCCAATGTCTCCCAAGGGCTACAATCACCCTGTTTGAGAAACACTGCTCCAGCGAACCCTTAGGAACCAGTGCACTATGGTCAATTCCCATTTATTTATGGGCCAAGGAAATAAAAAGATGTAACGAGTTGACCCTCTGCAACATGTTTTTACTCCTACGCCTGGTTTGAACCCTGGTCCTACCTCAGCCCCCTCGTGCTGGTTCAAGCCGTCCACAGAAACTAACAGTCCATGAGCAGGGAGCTTGAAAGCAGGGCAGTCAGTCATATACCCCATAACTAAGAGCAGAAACTAAAAGCATCCATGATTCCAGTCTGCTGAGGACAAACCAGAAAGAACTGATACACCGGGATTACTTTCTAGAGGAAGCCAGGCCTATTAACTCAATCTTTAATAATTTTTCTACTGAAAAACTAGGGCAAGGGAGAGAAAATTAGGTACTCCTAGAACAATGCATCCAGGTTGCTTTGGTTAATGTACACTATGATTAAATTCAGAAGACAGGGCTTCCCTGGTGGCGCAGTGGTTGACAGTCCGCCTGCCGATGCAGGGGACACGGGTTCGTGCCCCAGTCCAGGAAGATCCCACATGCCACGGAGCGGCTGAGCCTGTGAGCCATGGCCGCTGAGCCTGCGTGTCCGGAGCCTGTGCTCCGCAACGGGAGAGGCCGCAACAGTGAGAGACCCGCATACCGCAAAAAAAACAAAAAAAACAAAAAAAAATTCAGAAGACAGAAGTCAGCTGATAGGAAGTGATGAGAAAGCACTGTTGGAATGTCAAGTTTTATTGAACAAGCACTATTATGAAGCATTTTCCATGGACTGGGCCCTGTTGCAAGTGCCTTACAAATAGAACTCATGTCATCATTGTCACATAGACAGTGGGGACAATTAGCTTCCTCATTTTACACATGAGTGGCTAAGGCACAGAGTGGCCCAGAGGTTTGTCCAAGGTCACACAGCTGGGAAGTGGCAGGGCTGAATTAAACTCCAGTCTGGATTTGGCTCTTCAGCACTTAACTACTAAACTATGCATATTCCCAAGAGATGGTCTTCTAGAGAGGGTGTAGCCTGGACACTCATGTCCTCTGAAATAAATTCAAAATGAGTGATCTGAGTCTCTAATTACAGACATCATGGGAAGTAGGACTATGATTTGATGATGAAAGAGCCCTTAACTATTCTAAAACTGTATTTGAAATGCATGGTACTGTCAGTCTGAATCCTTCCAGTGCCTGATTCTGAAAGATTCCCTTAAGAGAGAAGCTAAGGACTGGAGCGCAGCAGCAGGGTAGGACAGGAAGAGCAGGGGGACTGAGGCTGAGATGATAGTAAAGTGTGGGAAGCAAAGAAGAGCCTAGAACATGAGGAGACATTCATCCAGGAAATACACCTGGGCTAAGGGGCAGGGAACTATGGGTTACTAGCAGCTGCTGGGAGCCAGGATCTCTCAGCAGTCTTTGAAAGTTATTGCACTGACCCACTCCATGCCTTGTGAGCTAATATTGTTAGGCTGACTTTGAAGATGAAAACACAGAGGCTCAGGGTTTAGATAAGGAAAACCAGAATAGTGAAGCTTAGAAACGTTAAGAAAGAAGAACAAGGTTGCATGATCAATAACCCTAGCCATGTAGGGATTAAAGCAGAGGTATGTTGGGAGTTCCCTGGTTGTCTACTGGCTCGGATTCGGCGCTTTCACTGCCATGGCCCAGGTTCAATCCCTGGTCAGGGAACTGAGATCTCCCAAGCCATTCGGTGTGGCCAAAAAAACAAACAAAACAAAAAAACGAACAAAAAAAAAGAGGTGTGTTTATAGCTTTCCACTAAATCATTAAAGTACTACCATTCTTTTTTTTTTTTACATCTTTATTGGAGTATAATTGCTTTACAATGGTGTGTTAGTTTCTGCCTTATAACAAAGTGAATCAATTATACATATACATAAGTCCCCATATCTCTTCTCTCTTGCGTCTCCCTCCCTCCCACCCTCCCTATCTCACCCCTCCAGGTGGTCACAAAGTACAGAGCTGATCTCCCTGTGCTATGAGGCTGCTTCCCACTAGCTATCTACCTTACATTTGGTAGTGTATATATGTCCATGCCTCTCTCTCGCTTTGTCACAGCTCACCCTTCCCCTCCCCATATCCTCAAGTCCATTCACTAGTAGGTCTGTGTCTTTATTCCTGTCTTACCCCTAGGTTCTTCATGACATTTTTTTCCCTTAAATTCCATATATATGTGTCTTAAATTCCATATATATGTGTCTTTCTCTTTCTGACTTACTTCACTCTGTATGACAGACTCTAGGTCTCTCCACCTCATTACAAATAGCTCAATTTCGTTTCTTTTTATGGCTGAGTAATATTCCATTGTATATATGTGCCACATCTTCTTTATCCATTCATCTGATGATGGACACTTAGGTTGTTTCCATCTCCGGGCTATTGTAAATAGAGCTGCAATGAACATTTTGGTACATGACTCTTTTTGAATTATGGTTTTCTCAGGTTATATGCCCAGTAGTGGGATTTCTGGGTCATTTGGTAGTTCTATTTGTAGTTTTTTAAGGAACCTCCATACTGTTCTCCATAGTGGCTGTACCAATTCACATTCCCACCAGCAGTGCAAGAGTGTTCCCTTTTCTCCACACCCTCTCCAGCATTTATTGTTTCTAGATTTTTCATGATGGCCATTCTGACTGGTGTGAGATGATATCTCATTGTAGTTTTGATTTGCGTTTCTCTAATGATTAATGATGTTGAGCATTCTTTCATGTGTTTGTTGGGAGTCTGTGTATCTTCTTTGGAGAAATGTCTATTTAGGTCTTCTGCCCATTTTTGGATTGGGTTGTTTGTTTTTTTGTTATTGAGCTGCAAGTACTACCATTCTTTTAATCTGCCTAGCTATAAGTCATACCCTGAAATTTCTTCCAGTCTGAGCTTGGAGTTGGGCTATTTAGCTGACCACCAGCTGGGCAAAAAGGAAAGAGGGAGGCCAGCCAGAGCAAGAGACAGTGGGCCACCCAAGAAATCTACCACTGGGGGATGGGAGTGAAAAGCAAACACCCTCCCTTTGGTTCCTTTATTTAATAATCTAGATTTCATGTAGAATGAAAACTATATTTAACAAAAAGAAATTCCTTCCCCAATTCATAGAGCAGACAGATGAGTGAGGGTCCACACTCCCTTTTTCTCACTTTCTCTGTGTCTTTTGTGACCTTATAACCAGATTATCAGCTCTCTCACCACCACCCCCATTTCCCTTCCCAGCTTCTTCTGATCCTAGAACCTAGTGTACCAGGTTCATCACACACTGTAAAACGTGTCAGTAATGACCCATCGGTAAATTTACTGAACAGTTGATGTGTGTGTGATACCGTGTTAAAAAATGTTCTGGAATACAAAGATCATATGGCATGAAATGTCTCTCCAGAAGCTTACTGTCTAGTTAGAGAGGCCAAGCAAAGCGTCAGAAATAGGCAGTGAACAAAATGAGAATTGAATAGCACAGCCCTAATACAAGAGCCATCACAGGGCAGGAAAATAACTGATCGCTAAATGAGGAACCGTGATCTGAGCAGGGCTCGGAGAGAAAGAAGTCATTTTATACAGGGCTGGGAAGACGCAGGGGATGAAACGAAAGAGGCAGCCAGTCAGACTGGGTCAAGGCGTGCTCATGGGCAACGAAGAGGCCACTTCAGCTCACTGGTGAACAGTGAAACTGAAGGCAGATCTCTGAATGCTGCAGCAAGAATGCTGGACTTGAACTTGCAGACCAGGCGTTTGTCAGAATCCTCAGGCGTGTCTGTTAAAACGCACATTCCTGGATCCCATCCTGGATGCCTTGAGAGACACAAGGCCCAAGGGCCCAAGAGTCTGCATTTTAACCGCCCTGTAATTTTAGTTGTACTCTGAGAAGCACTAGGTAACAGGAAGCCCATGACTGGTTTTGATAAAGTCAAGATGGAATCTTCGTGAAATTTCAGGGTTTAGCAAAATTTAGCCGAAAATTTTGACAGCACCGCCTCAGGCAGGATCTACACATACTAGATTGCAAGTCCTCTCTTGCAATCTTATTCGCATACTATGGATTTCCTAGTCTAGCCTCTCAGGTAGTACTTAGTGCTAATTAAACGTGACACAAAAACATATACTTTAAAGTGCATGCCACAAGATCCTAAAGGTAGTCTGAGATCCAGTTGGGTCTGGAATACTCAAATATGGGCTCCAAATTCCGTACCACTACACAAAACTAGACAGCTTCTGAGAAATGTGGACATTCATTGAATTCCAGCTGTGAGATGCAAATGTTTTCCTCAGTAGGAAAGGCCCTGACTAGGTTGGGTTTTAGGGGATGTGTTTTTCCGTCCCACCCATCCCCCAACCATCTCTTGGCTCCGAACATAATCTAGACTCTCCTGAATCCCTGAAGGTGTTGCCAATTAGGATTTAAGAAATCTCTTGGCTTTTTCAAACTTCCCTTCCCTCTGGAGCACAAAGGATGCTGCTTCTCTATTAGCAAGGTGGCGGTGTTCAATAAATACAGCTGGGCTGAAATACTTGCACGACCTGCATTAGGATTCGTTCTAACGTGGAAGCCTCTGTATGTGGCTTGTAGCCTGTACAGAGACTGGCGGCAAGAAACCTATGGAGAAGGATTGGACAGGAATGTACCCCAACGCCTTTGCCATTCAAAGTGTGGCTTTGGATCAGCAACAGCAGCGTCACTGGGAACTGGGTACAAGTGCAGAATCTCAGGCAGTGTCCCAGACCCGCGGAATCAGAGTCTGCATGTTTGCAAGAGCTGCAGGTGATTTCTGTGCACATTAAAGTTGGAGAAGTCACTATCCTGTATCTCCAGCCTTTCCCATGATTTGGGCCTCTCTGCCTCAGGACGCTTGCAGAGATGGGACAGTGGAATCCGTTGCAGGGCAGGGGGTGGGGACATGGAGGGGGGACGGCAAGTTTCACTCCCTCCTGCCTCCTCTCCCTTTGTGAATATTCTCCCAGCGACTGCACCTGCAGTGCTGTCGCTTCTCTGGGAAGCCTCTTGAAACAGAGACCCCTGGCCTTGCCTCTAGGGTGGGGCTGCACTACCGCTTTTCTCTCAAAGACTGGGATGCTGACAGCCTCAGATGGAGGCATCCTGTTTGTCGAAAAATAAACCGGCAGTTAAAGCAGGGTTGCGAGAGCGAGAAAACCACAGGCCTGCGCGCCTCTGATAACGCGCGGGCGGGCAGCTTTTGCAGAAGTTCCGTCGCTGCAGCGCACGGAGCACCAGGGCCCGCGTCACCGCCGCCTTTCCTGTCTCGGCCGCTCGCGTCCTCGCCGTTTCTGGCTGTTGCCTCTGCCCTGCTCTTTCAGTTACTTCACCCATTGTTTTTTCTAGAGGATCCCCTCGCTGCTCCCTGAGGAGGGATGAAGGGACTACTCCCCTGGCCGATAGGCGTGCAGATCCCTGACGGGCCTGAAAGTTACAAGCTGTCACGAAACTGACAGTTTAGGAAAGACTGAAGTTTCTCTCTCCCCTGCAGTATGTAATGCTTTGACCTGGCTTTAAAAAAGAAAGACAAAGAAAAAGCAATCCAGATGGGACCTGTAAGGCCAAAATCTCGCGTAAAAGGAACTCCCAAGTCCAATATACACATTGTTTTCTTTCTTGGAGTAAAGCTGACCTGGCCTGATTCCCTGCGGTGAATAACTAATTACCAATCTTCCCCTTTTGGGGGATATTAAAAGCTCTTTCCCCATTCGCCTGTTATCAGATAAGCAAAGCAGATGAGAGGTCGGTGGGTAACCACAGGTACAACCACAGGATTCGCTGGAAACCAAAGGACTTGACCCTCCAAGGCAAAGTGTGTAATTGAGAATTAACCTGAAAATAGGTTCGCACAAGCTGTGAAAAGCACTGTTCTCAAGTCAGGAACGCAGACTTCTCTGAGTGTAAAAAGAACAACCCCCTTCCTACCCCGCCACAAACACACACAAAAGAACATCTCCAGTCTCAGAAAATGGCTCCTACTGGGGTTGATTGAAAATACAGCAGACCACCGTGCTTCCAGGGGTCGGGATTATTGCTGGGGCCGCTGGCTACCCTGACTAAGGCTCTCGTCCTGAAGTTTCACATTTGCTTCTGTTATTTTTCTTTGCCCAAAAAAGCAGGCTAGAAACAGACCACACACATTCATTAATGTTTCTGTGTACATGATGAATAACTATGCTCGGTGAATAAGAACACACCTATTTTTAAGGATTTCCAGAGAACCCTGTCATTTTTCCGTTTTCTCCCCCAGAAAGTTCTGCAGATTTGCTAACTCCTCTGTTGAGCAATTCTCCAGGGGAAATCACTCCTCACACGTCTAATTAAGGAACTCCTGTTCCCATTTCTATGACCTTTTGTTCTTTTATCTCATGTATGGCCTCATGTTCTACTGTCATGTTCTCCTGGTTGGAGTTCTTTGGTTTGATGCAAGTAAATAAAGAGACCCGTATATTTTGGCTAATCTAGGTACAGACTCTAACAAGGAAAAAGTCAACTGTATAATGAAATAGAGGAGTGAAAACTCAAGTCAAAGGATGGTTGATTCTTAGGGACAGAGGAGAGGATGAGATGGGCTGACATGAGCCAGGTAGGATTGGTGATGTACACAGCCTAATGGGGAACATTGGCTGTCTCCTAAGACTGGCTTAGGGCACCGGAGGTGCTGGGGGTGAGGGCTATGCTGCTGCTCTGGTGGTGAAAGGCCGATGGAGAGCTCTGAATGCACTTAAGAAGGAACTTTGTTTTGCGGGCCATTGCCCAAATTGATGCATGATTATTTTTGTTATATACTTTGCAGACCCCAATGAAAGGTCCTAAGTGGACTTCCTTCTCATTTAAAAATTATCATAAACAAATGAATACAAAGATTGTGGATAGAAAATAATAGACCTGATTTTAACTATACAGTCTGGAATTTACACATCTATAATTGCAGTGTCCTTCAAAGTAGTCCCCTGGGGAAAATACGCCATCATTCCAACAGCTGCATTATTATTTTAAGCCTTTTGGGAGCTGCTGTTTTGAAATGACTTTCAGGGCAGCTTATTGGTTAAACAAGTAAAACAATCTCCTGAGTTTTACATCCACCTCATTTTTGACCCAGACAAGCATTACCAGTCTTTGTTAGCTACCTTATTTATCACTAGTCTCCATCTTAAATGGCTTCTGGCTATTCCTAAAATTCAAATCCGTTGCTGATGTTCCAGACATTGTGGTTATTCCAGAGAATATGCTCCGTCCTATGAATGCTCTTATGAAAAAGGAATTCTAGCTGGATGCTCAGAATTTCAGCATCACCAAAATATAATGTAAAGTTGCAAGGTATCTAGGTTGAAAGAGGAAATATTATCAGCCTACAACCTCTTATATAGGGTCTAAAAAGTCAGCTTCAACTTACAGCCACAGCTGGTTAAAAAGAAAACAAAAAATAGCCAGCCTGATGCACTAATGTCATGGTGTAGTACTTTTAGCCTTAAATTACTTGCACTGGATAGGAACTTTACTGTATAACTTATCCTCACTATTTAAAAAGTTAAAAGAATAAGGTGCAGAAATTGAAATTCTGTAAAGTCTTTTGGGGAATGCTAAGGGATCAGCTATTATGCAAGACATGCTCTAATTATTAATAGCAAGCTGATAAATACATTGTGCTGTATCAGGGTATTTATTGGTTTGCCTGCTGTAACAGAGAGACTCCAAATTATTTGGGCTTCAACAAAATAGAAGTGTGCTTCTCTCCTTTGTAGAAGTTTGGGTAGGTTGGTATGGGATCTTCATAATCACAAGGAACCAGGTCTCTTCCCCTCTAAAACCTGGTTCTTAACTCATGGCTCAAAATAGCTGCTCTACCCCCCCAACATCACATCCATATCCCAACCAGAAGAAAGGGAGAATATGGAAGGAAAAGATCTATTCTTTCCCTTTAAGACCAGGCTCTGAAATTTGCCATAACACGCCTGCTCACAATCCATTGTCTAAACAAACACCTAGAGGTCACCTAGCTGTAAGGGAAGCTGGGAAATGTAGTCTTTTGCTGTGCAGCCATGTGCCAAGCTAAATATATATTTATATTTTTTCATATTTAATATATTAGCATATATTTATATTTAATACAATATGTAAAATATATACATTTAATATAAATATATGATATAATATACAATAATTTAATATAATTAAATGTTTAATTTAATATATAATTATATCACTACATAAAATATAATATAATTATATTAATTGTAATAATATAATAGAAATAGTTTAAAGTATAGATTATAAATATATTAACATACTATATTTTTCTGATCATTATAATAATATATCTTAACATATTAAAATAATAGTATAATACATATAACATCTAATATATAAACATGTAGTTAATATATTTATATTTTAGATTTTATCTATATATTATCTATATGTACAAAAGAAACAGTCTGACATACAGGAACTTCCAGCATCCACAGATGCTCCCCGTATTTCTCTCTCCATCATCCTCAGTCGTACACACCTGCGGTCCCCAGCAGTCACCCTGCGTTCCTCAGCAGTCACCCTGCGGTCCCCAGCAGTCACCCTGCGGACTATGCAATGCTGGGCTGATTCCTGAGCCCCACTCCCCTACCTTTTCCCCACCTCCAGGCTTCTGTCCCATTTATACCCAGATACATTTGCACATGTATGGGAGCACCCAGGAGAGAAAGCAGCGCTACTCACCTGGGGCACAAAGGCCAGGGAAGTCCTGTCTGGCCTGAAAGCCCCTCGGCTTCTCTGTGGGAAGGGGAGCTGGTCATTTGCAGCACTCCCTGCTTGCCTTGTAACGGGCTGCTTCAGCCCAATCTGCCGCCAAACTGGGAGGGAGAGAGAATCACAGAAGGAGAAGGGAAAAGTTTGTGGCCTCTTCTTCCCACAGCAAGGAAAGATGGGTTTCAAACATGTCATGCCTGACTCATCTCACAAGAGTCACTTGCAAATTTTCAGGAATTTTGCATGCTGGTAGTTAAATACAGCCATCATTCAAAATGAAATTATATAAAGTTGGAGTTCAACAAATTATTTTACAACACATGTAATAAATACTCAAAACCCATCACTGACAGATTATTTTACTACAGTTTACAATGATCAGGTCATTTATGCCAGTTGTCTCTAAACAGTGAAAACACTATATCGTGGATGGCTGCTGCAGTGTGGGAAGGGTACCGATGGGTAATCGCTGAAATCTGCAAATGCCCCAGCAGACATTTTGTCCTGGAGAGCTGGTTGTGAAATTCTCCCCAGGACCCGCTGGTTTAGGGCTGGGAAAGAGCTGCAGGCTCTCCTTCAACATCAGATGCATTTCAGGCCAACCCGGTGGGTCTGAGAGGACCACGGGCTCCATCAAAGGCAAGGCCTAGAAGGAATCTCTTTGTCCCCCCCCGACCCTAACTCTTGCCCCCCTTTGATTGTACCCACCCCATATAGACGCTTCCACTCTGCTTATCCTGTTCAAAGACAAGCCACACTCCTGTCTCCAGTGCTGTCTGCAAACCACAGGACCACCGAGCAGCTCCCTCTGGAAAGTTGCTATTACCCACATGCCATCTCAGCTGCCCACGAACCTGTGCCCAATCCAGATTAGACAATGATGATCCCTCAGCAAACTGCTTTTTATACTTAGGTTGACGGTGTCAAAAAATAAAAATATGCATTTCTCACTGATTCCGTGTTAGGGAATTTTTCACCTGCTCCTGGAGCTCTTGCCATCCTCATACATGGCAACTCCCACCCTCTTGAAACATGGAAATAATAGCTCTGACCTTCCTTTTCCCTCCATCCCCCTCCCCCTGTGGGAGGAGAGACACATCCGATGGGATCCATTGGGACCAGCCTGCCTGGGATGGGTACATATCCTTCGGCTCCCATCTCCTGGAATGATGCCCCAGGCAGGCCGGCCTTCCAGATTTCCTGCTCCTTGCCCAACTACAGCAGATCTCAGGGCTCAGCAGAGGTTAGGAATTCAGGCCCTTGTGGCTGGCTTCGTGGGTCCCTAGGGGTGCTTTCCCATGGTCCACACTCAGTGGAGACTGCAGGAAACCCCAGTTGGACTCCTGAACTCAGAACTAAGCCCCGTCCTCCAACCCATCTCTACAAGCAAAATGTTGACACCTTATGTTTCCATTTGATTTTAGGGTCTATTTCTCAGTTGCTTCAGAGTTTGATGTGGGGAGGGCAGTAGTGTTTGAGTTGGCATATTTCTATCATGTATATATTCACAAATACTCAGAATATCCATAGTGCCCCATTTTAAGTGGCTATGTTTCGAGTTTCTGTGATTGCTGCTTATCTCACAAATAGCAAACAAACAAAATTTCCCTAATAGAGAAAAAAATATCACTGCCTAGAAGGTTAGGACCATCTCATTTATTTGGTTAGTTACTTTGTTCACAAACACATGCCAGGCATTGTTCTAATGTTTGCAAATGATAACTCATGTCATCCTCAAAGTGGTCCCCTCTGGGGCTTCCCTGGTGGCGCAGTGGTTGAGAGTCCGCCTTCCAATGAAGGGGACACGGGTTGGTGCCCCGGTCCGGGAGGATCCCACATGCCGTGGAGCGGCTAGGCCCGTGAGCCATGGCCTCTGAGCCTGCGTGTCCGGAGCCTGTGCTCCGCAACAGGAGAGGCCACAACAGTGAGAGGCCCGCATACCACAAAAAAAAAAAAAAAAAGCGGTCCCCTCACATGGTAGATACTGTTGTTAACCCCATTTTACAGATGAGGAAACTGAGGCACAGATTGGTGCCCAGGGTCTCGAGTTCCAACTCAGGCTGTTTCCTGGGTCCAATTCCACCTTGCCTAAGTGTAGCCCAAAACCCAAGGACAAGGTACCCACTGGGCTCTGCCAAGCATTGGCTTTTCTCTACTGAGGAAAACCACATATGTCCCCAACTCCCCCCATGGTCAGTTCCCAGGTGCTGCTGCCAGCCAGCATGGAGATAAGCTGGGAATAGTGTGAGGCCTCAAGGTCCTCTGGGCACCTCATTCCCCACCTCCATCCAGACCTAATGAAGCTTTCTGATGAGTCACAGATAGGCTAGAGCCCCTTCTTATGGGGAAGAAATAATGGCCTTCCCATCACCCTTCTCAAAGGCCACCAACAGAAACTCAGGTCAGAACCTTCTGTGAGACACCTGGAAGCAAATCCTCTTTTAAAAGTTGTAGAATACACTACTATATATAAAATAGGTAATAAAGACCTACTGTATAGCACAGGGACCTCTACTCAATACTCTGTAATATACACACTACTATATATAAAATAGATAATAAAGACCTACTGCATAGCACAGGGACCTCTACCCAATACTCTGTAATGACCTATATGGGAAAAGAATCTAAAAAAAGAGTGGGTATATGTATATGTATATTAGATTCACTTTGTAGGGCAGAAAGTAACACAACATCGTAAATCAACTATACTCCAATAAATTTTTTTTAAAAACAAAAGTAGGGCTTCCCTGGTGGTGCAGTGGTTGAGAGTCTGCCTGCCGACGCAGGGGACACGGGTTCGTGCCCCGGTCCGGGAAGATCCCACATGCTGTGGAGCGGCTGGGCCCGTGAGCCATGGCTGCTGAGCCTGCGCATCCGGAGCCTGTGCTCCGCAACGGGAGAGGCCACAACAGTGAGAGGCCCGCGTACCGCAAAAAAAAAATAAAAGTTGTAGATTAATTATATTTCTGTCACTTACTTTTTAAAACCAAGATTTCCACGTATACCTCAGCCTAGCCCCCAGAGAATCAGTCCTGGCTTAATTCTAAAACAGAGATGGAACATGGGGTAAGAGGAAGAGGTCTGTGCAGGTGACATTGGCAGCTTCCTCTCCCCCATCCGCAAGATGACAGTGAGACTGGACTTCCCTGGTGGCGCAGTGGTTAAGAATCCGCCTGCCAATGCAGGGGACACAGGCTCGAGCCCTGGTCCAGGAAGATCCCACATGCCGCGGAGCAACTAAGCCCGTGTGCCACAACTACTGAGCCTGCGCTCTAGAGCCCGCGAGCCACAACTACTGAGCCTGCGTGCCACAACTACTGAATCCTGCGCACCTAGAGCCCGTGCTCCACAACAAGAGAAGCCACCGCAATGAGAAGCCTGCGTACTGCAAAGAAGAGTTCGCCGCAACTAGAGAAAAGCCCACGCACGGCAACAAAGACCCAACATAGCCAAAAGAAAAAGATGACAGTGAGACTAAGAAAGCCTCCAGGACCAAGCGCCTGCATTTTTCTGGGGGACGTGGATATTCTTTTGCATAACCGAACCCATTCAGGTCTCATTGCCTTTAACTTTCTTCTCCCAGTTCTGACCTCTGCCAAGAACCTGACAAAGTCCCTCAGGATCGATCATCCCTCAGAAATCAGGATAGAGTCAACCTTTGTTTAGCGGCCACTTTCTAAATGAGGGCAAACCACCAGCGATGGAAACAACCTAAGTGTCCATCATTGGATGAATGGATAAAGAAGATGTGGCACATATATATACAATGGAATATTCCTCAGCCATAAAAAGAAACGAAACTGAACTATTTGTAATGAGGTGGATAGACCTTGAGTCTGTCATACAGAGTGAAGTAAGAAAGAGAAAGACAAATACCGTATGCTAACACATATATATGGAATTTAAGAAAAAATAAATGTCATGAAGAACCTAGGAGTAAGACAGGAATAAAGACACAGACCTACTAGAGAATGGACTTGAGGATATGGGGAGGGGGAAGGGTTAGCTGTGACAAATGAGAGAGTGGCATGGACATATATACACTACCAAACGTAAAATAGATAGCTAGTGGGAAGCAGCCACATAGCACAGGGAGATCAGCTCCTCCGTGCTTTGTGACCACCTAGAGGTGTGGGATAGGGAGGGTGGGAGGGAGGGAGACGCAAGAGAGAAAAGATATGGGAACATATGTATATGTATAATTGATTCACTTTGTTATAAAGCAGAAACTAACACACCAATGTAAAGCAATTATACTCCAATAAAGATGAAAACAAAAACAAAAACAAATAAATAAATAAATAAATGAGGGCAAACCAAACCCAACCACTAAATCACCGTGCTTTCTACCGGCCACCACTGCAGCCCAGGATTCATGTGTGCTAGTAAATAGATGACTTTGTGATGACACATGCACAAGAGACCATTCTGTGTGTTTCCAGGCTGTCTGGAGAATAAGGTCTAGGAGAAAATGACAAAAACTTTCTACAGAGAGCTTGAAATAGAAATCACACTATTTCTATTTCAAAACCACTTATAAATTTTAAGGATTTAGGGAATAATACTTTTTCAGTTCTTTCTTTGCTATATATACACTATTGAATCATTTGGGGGGAAGGGTATGACTTGTTTTGATGTTTTCCATATCTGAAAAATATAAAGTTGGGAAACCCTAGGCATTTTGTATGCCTGAGACTGTGCAAATGGCCCATTATCGGCTTACAGTGCCCTGCTTTGCCATGAAAATGACATCTTGCTGATAAGCTGCCCTCTGCTAGAATACTCTGGATGCAGGAGAAAGTTGGTGCTGTGTGCCAGCCAAGCAGTAAATGGGTTTCCCAGTGAGTCCATGTGCAAAGGGCAATATTAACTGTCCCTTTGTTCTGGAGATGGTCTTGGCTTCTGCAGGTCTGGGTTTATGATTAACCAGGCAAGAGGCCGGCTTGGCGAACTGTCAATCCCGTTCCCCGGATGGTGGCTGAGAATAACATCTTACTCATCTTTCTAGAGCAGGGACTCTGCCATATGATCCCGTATGACCTGGGATCTCAAGGAACTTCACCTCATTTACTTACTTTGATTCCAGAACATTTTACCCAAGTGTAGGTAATCTCAATATTTTTCCAAAGAACTTATTTTTCCAAAGGACTTTTAAAAACACACGCTAACTCATTTTTATTTCCTAAGTGTTAGTACTTTATACCAATTTGTGGCTGACTTGCTCTGCACATGGACACTAGTATACCAGGCCTCTTGTAAACACAGAAGAGCCCTATGTAGCTTCTGCCCCCAGCAATTACATAATCGTTGGGTACAAAAGACACATGCGCGTGGAATAGCTGGGTGGGTGGCGTCCTAAAACTGTATGAGATTGAGCGATACCTGCAGTCGTGCAATGGCAGTTCAAAGAACTGGCAGGTCACAATGTGGATGGAGCCATTACAGAGGCCTCAGGCCAAGTCAGGATTTAAATATTAAGAGGAGGACAGGGAAGAGTTATCCAGGAAAGGGGAACAGCATACGCAAGGCAGGAAGTGCTGCCACATGGTTGAGTACGATGAGCCGATCACTTTTACTAAAAGGAGTGTAGTGCAGGGAGGTCATGTCAGGTTGGTGGAACCAGTGTAAGTTAGTCCAGGCCAGTCTAAGCCAGGTGGTAGGACTTCATCCCCAAGGCAATAGGGAGCTATGGAAACTTTTGGGCCGAGGGGGTCCAGGTGAAATGATTCCCTGCTCCCCTCCAAATCCAAAATCAAATCAAGCTGCTTTTCTTTTAATTTATTTTTTTAATTGAAGAATAGTTGCCTTACAATGTTTCAGGTGTACAGCAACATGGTTCAGTTAGACATATATAATATATATATATTCTTTTCCAGATTCTTTTCCATTATAAGTTATTACAAGGTATTGAATATAGTTCCCTGTGCTATACAGTAGGTCCCTGTAGTTTATCTATTTTTTAAAATTATTATTTTACTTTGACTATAGATGATTTACAATGTTGTGTTAGTTTCAGGTGCACGGCAAAGTAATTCAGTTATACCTATTCATATATCTATTCTTTTAAGCTGCCTTTATTCAAACAAGAAAAGTTAGCTAAGGGTCCTTGGAGAGCCAGCCCTGGGCTAAGTCCTAGGGCCCCAGAAAGAGTAAGATAAGTCCCTGTCCCTGACAGGCTCCTGGTCTCATGTGGGTTCACTATGGATAGTTGAACAGGTTGGGCACTGCACAAGGCAACCAGCTGAGGGGACAGTGAAGGCTGAAATCCAGCCTGGGCTCCACTGGCTGATCAAGAATCACTGTGTGAGGTGTGACTGCCCAGAAGAAGAGGTGCCTTCTTCAAACAAAGGGATCATCCGCTCACCAAGCCACATACCCAGGGACCTGCATATGTCTAGAATACTCTTATCTAGTCCCCAAATTGACTAGTAACTTGAACAGTATCAGATGACCCTAATAATCAAATTACTCATGGACAATTCCACTACTCAACTTCCATTCTTTATTTGAAGAATTTAGTTCTCTCTCTGGAAGGGTTGCTGGTCATTGGTATCCAGAATGAAGGGCTCACAGATCCCTTCCTGAAAGCTGGTTATGATAAAAGTGAATTGGAGATGCAGAACAAGGAGAAAGGTTGAGGACACAGGCTCCCCGGGGCTTGAGTAGCTCCCTAAATATAGACCCAGAGCAAGTCACAGCAAGACAGACTTCAGGACCCTCTTGTTCCCTGCCCCTTTCATAGATCAGTGCTTCCTGGCTCAGAGAGGTCAAGTAACTTGTCCAAAGTCACACAGGGCAGCATGACAACCTGACCTCGGAAGTCCTCATTTCCAGTTCAGTATTCTTGCACTTTTCCACAGTTGAGCCTGGTTCCTTCTCACAGTTTCCAGCTCGGACTTTTTGGTTCAGAAGTGGATAAAAATGAGCCTGATTCCTCACCTAAGGGTGATGCTCCAACCCTCTGCAAATTGGTGATTTTTAGATTCTGCTTCTCTTCCTCCAGACCCCTTTATACGCTCAGGGCTCCTCCATTACATCCAGCTTTGTGTTCTTCATTCCTAATGAACCAGACAGGTTCTGAGAATCATTTAAAGATGACGTCTACTTGTGCTGGGGTGTCAGCACACCCAGAAGTCCCTGATTTCACTGTGGAATGAAGGGCTTGGCCCTACCGAAGGCATTTCTCATCCTAAGCAGTAGGGAAGATCTGGGTACAGGGAAAGGAAGGCTGGCACGGGCCCCGCTCCCTTCATGCCTCCTAGGTGACAGGTGAGTCCAGCTTGGTTGTGAGGGAGGTCCCCTCCACCCACTCCTCCCACCACCCCCCCACCTTTCTTCCACTTAAATCCCTCGTCCCCTCCCATCCTTTGCTTTCTCGCTGTCACTCAGCCTTATTGAGCTTCACTGCCTCCTGTTCCGTCCCAAGGCCATAAGGATCCGGCCTCAGCTCCCCAGACACACACAGAGAACATCCACATGGCTTAAGCCCCAGAGATTCTGATGTAAGAGCCCCTCTGGCTGCTCACTCAGAGCCCTCAGTGGGAGGACAAGAAAGAGGCCTGGATGCCTGGGCACCTGGGCAAGCATTGCGAGGCACCCAAGGGCTCCTCTCTTGGCCCCTTTATTCCTGGATCCTCCTGGCCCCAGAAATGAGGTTTGGAAATGACCACACTGACCCTTGGTTCATGGGCCTGGAAGGATTAGAGCTGATTTACTGAGACTGTCCGTATCCCCTTGGTAGAAAGAACTTGCCCTCTGACCTGTAATGAGATACACAGATGACAGTGGAGGCAGTGGTGACCCAGGTATGAACATCAAACGTTAGTGCTCATAACAAGTACGAGAAAACTCATGGCAGGGCTTAACTGGACAAAAGTCACCTGTCTACCAGGTGTGCCTGATGATGATTCAGGAAGGAGGAAGCAAAGGTGCATCTAGTGGGACAAGAGGAGTGTTTTACTTGCATCATCTCCCATTCACCCCACAAGAACCCTATTGGGTAGGTGTTGTCCCCATTTTAGGGATGACAAAACCGAGGTTCAGAGAGGTGAAGAGATCACCCAAGGCCAATAGCTATTTAATGACACAGCAGAGTTCAGCTTGGGACTTTATGACTCCAACACACTAGCTGTTTAACTCCATACCACGCAGCCCAATAGCAATTACAGAAACCATTGTATGTATATTAGGTTAACTGTTGTGATGTGTTGTTTTGTTTGATGACAGTAGCCTGATCACCTAATCACAGCTTTGGAAGCCTGCAAAGAGCCATTCAGTGGGAAGGAGACAAAGCTGGGATACTGGGTGGACTGGAAACAATTTCTATTTGGCGAGTTTGCTGAGGTCAGGCTTTGGGTATAGTTAACTATATTCCCATCGCTCTCCATCTGCAACCCAATGTGGCATCATCTTCCAAAGCCCCCCCGCCCCCCCGCCGCCGCCTCACTCGTGCGTGGGGTATGGTTACAGGGTGAAGGGGCCAATCTGGAGTGAGGGTTGTAGGATGTCCCCTGCTTCTTGTAGACAGCTTCTCTCATAAAGAGCACTGATGTGTAAGTCGTTTGGAGCCTGAGTCAAGTTTTCTATTAAAATAAGGTTATATGTGGGAATTAGGTTTATGGGATGGTCTCCATCATACGTCAACTGCAGAAATCACTGAAGATACTAAGATAAAGGTACCATGTGCTGTAGGAGGAAGGGGTGGCAGTCACCCCCTTTCTAGAACACAAACAAATTGTACAATAGGTGTAGTTTATTTCCCTCCTCTTTCTTCTACTGTACAAGTCTCTCTGGCTGTGCTCCCCTCTCTGTGGTCTTCGGGGTGTCCTGTTACCCACCCTGGGGCAGATTTCCCAGACTATCTAAAGGAAGCCACGTCTCTAACCTTCTCTGTGCCCAATCAAGAGATTTCTTGTAGCCCAAATACAAAGGCAGCCTGGGACAAGCCTGCATATATGCAGGGATATTTTCTCATTCAAAGTGGTCCCTTTGAAAAGGTGCACGTTCCTCCCAGGGATGAAATCTTTATGGCAAAGGGAAGCACACTTCACAGTGGTTTTGCATTAATCTTGGTTCTGTAAATCACTAGCTTTGTGGGTCTAACCAAGTCACCTTAGCTTCCTGGGTGTATGCCTCATCCAGAGGGTGAGAGGGCATCACCAAAGTGACTTTTTCCAAAGAAGGGTCCCCAGAACATTGGTCTTAGCAATGCAGATATGTTTCTGTTGCCCACAAAGCCCCCTCTGGAAGAATCACAAGGCCCACTGGTACGTTAAAGGCTCTCAGAAGTTCTGCAGGAATGAAAAGTTCCTATTTGTGTTTAACTCTGTTCCCCACCTGATGTAACAACAAACCCTCCTTTTACTAGTACCCCAGGACATGCACACATTGGGATTAGCTGAACAGTTCATATGCAAGGAGATCTGTTTTGTGATCTTCTCATTTGGAAATAAATCTCTGGTGAACATTTTCAGAGAGGTGGGGAAGAAAATCTTCCTTCAAAAGCTGATTGACTTCTAAAAAGAATCACAATTCATGGGGATCTGAGAATGGACAATAATACATATTTTATGTAAAAACTGAGAAATACCGTTAATGACTTTCATGTCCTGTGGAAACTCACAGGCAGCCTCTAAGAGAGGCCAGGAGGGAAGTCTTTCAAACGGTTTGAGAGGCAGCAACTAGGCTGGCCACACGTGGAGCCTCCCTCTGTAACCGTGCCCCACCCCCGCCCCGCCCAGAACCTCCCCGAAGGGAAAGTCCACTCGGATGCCCGTGTGTCCGAGCAGGTTGGAGCCCATCAGTCAGCGGGTTTGAGCATCCACCTCAGAAGGAAAATGAGACCCTGACCTCACAAGGACAGCTGCTCAGAATGAGGTAGAGGATGGAAGGGAAGATCACTGGGGAAGGTCAAGGTCAGGTTGAGGGTCCTTGATTGACGTTTGGTTTTTGAGATTCATGTTCTACCTCTCACGGAAGTCAGGGAGGAGGCAGGTGTTGGATAACTGATTCAGATCATTGTTTTCTGTGCTTCCTGAATTTTAACCATGGGCCGTGGGGCGCAGACTAGGGCTGGAGAAGCTGAGTCTGCTTGTCATTGGTACCTGCAGAACCCGAGCCCATCGCCTCATTCCACGTGCTGTTGGGACCCCGTTCTTCGTCGTCCTCCCATGCCTGTGCCTCCCAGTGTTCTCATCCCAGGAACTCACGCAGCCACTTCCCGGGAGCCACCGGTCAGCTTCTAGAGACTTCCAGCCCCGCCATCGCTGCTTTGGCTGCAGTCTATGCATCCGTCCCTTCTGCCCAGACCACCCTGTGGGTCACTGAGTTATGTTCTTGCTTCTCCCTTGGCCTCCCTCCATTCCCATGAGCGTCCACACTCCAGCCAAGGGCCGACACCATCACTGCCTTCACCACTCTCAGCCCAGAAGCCTAGTCCGGCAATCGTGGGTTCCACGCTCATTTTACGTGACCTTGCGGCAGCCGCTTCGTTCCCTGCCACATCTCTGCCAGCTGCTGCTTTTCCCGCTCGGCCCACCTGCCCTCTCCTTGGGCAGCCAGACCTGCACCCTCACCTGCAGACTTGCACCCTCCATGTCTGGCTCCCTGCACCTCCTCCCATGAGCCCCGTCCCCACCTGCACGTGGAAACTGCCCATGAGTCCTGCCCTCCCTCTCCACTCATACATATGCCCAAGAGCGTCTCGTCCTAAAGCAAAACGAAACAAAACCCAAAAAACACCTAAATATCTTCTGTCGACTTTCCTCTGACAACAACAGTAATAATAATAATAGCACACCCTCACACGGTACCTCTCCTAAGCGCTTTATATATATTAACTCCTTTAATACCCACAGCAGCCCCTCAAGTCAGGTAGAATTATGGTCCCATTTTACAGGTGAGGAAGCTGAAATGCATGGGATTCAGGATGCCGGGGTCTCCCCACTGGGAGAAGGCAGAACTGATAGACAATCTCGGGCGATTGGCCTAAGAGTCTCTGCTCTGACCCACTTTTCCCCATTAGCTGTTTTCTCTCCTTCTCTTCCCCAAAGCTGTGACAACTTGGATACTCACTCGTCCTCACAGTGCCCACAGGACAGCTGCGTGGATTGTGCAGTGTCAGCTCTGCCACCCGGACCTGGCAGGAAGCTCGCGGGAAATCCCGGGTGCATCAGCCCAGCTCCGACCAGAGGCATCCCCGTGTAGCTGGGGAGACACACACACACACACACACACACACACACACACACACACACACACACACAGTATCCACGATAATGCAGCATCTCAGGTGCTGGGACGGGTCCACAGAAGCAGTGCACCTGCTCCAGGGTTGCAGGGCTGGAAGTAGGTCAGGAAACTGGAGGTGCAAACGTGAAAGGATGTACCCAAGACCCAACTCCCCCAGAGCTGTTTTGGATACTGGAGAGCTAGACTGACCACCATCTGCCCCTTCCTCACCACGGCCAAGGCTGTCAGCTTTCAGAATCTCCCGTCCCGCCCTCCCACTTGTCTGCATATTCTCTGTGGTGAAATTTTAGGCGGGTCATAACTACCTAGGCTGGAATTTGACCAGGTGGTTGAGTTGAACATTTTTACCCTTGCAGATGGGTTTGAGGACAGTATGACTTGGGTTCCTAGAAGGAAGTTCTGGTTTCCCATTTTCCTCGGCAGAGGAAAACCTGCACTAAGTAGAAAGTTCAGGAAGAGTCTGGCAAATTGGATTGTATGGTTGACTCAAACTTGACCAGAAAACTTCTTTTGTTTCTACCATGTTCCTCACCACCACTCTAAAATCTTTAAGCTCAATTTCCTGTCTAAATACTGCATATAGTATTATGTAACTACTGATTGAGGTAGAGGACCATGATATTTTTTAATCCTATGTCTGTTTTTCACGTGTACATACCTATCATGCTTGACCTTCCCAGCAGCTCTCTGGAGGTAAACTGAGCAAAGATGATTAGCTCCTTTTTATAGCTGTAGAAACTGAGACAATGAGTTATGAAATGGGCTCAAGGCTAGACTTGATCTTGGACCAGAAGGATAGTTGTCTGATTCCTAATCCAGTCTATATGGCATCAGCTGAGCAGGACTTACCACACTATAATTCAGTAGCTGCAGGAAACTGAAATATTAGACTGATTCTGTGTGATCCTCAGTGTGAAAACTGTACTCTTAAATACCTGGGGAGACTGTCCATTTCTTTTTTTAAAAAATCCAGTTAATTAAAATTCCACTGACTCTGGTTAATCACAATATTGATTTTTAAATAAAGTTTACTTTTTTCTTTTTTATTTCAAACGTTGATTCTAAAAAAGAGTGGATATATGTATATGTGTAACTGATTCACTTCACTGTACACCTGAAACTAACACAACATACTCCAGTCAACTATACTCCAATAAATTTTTTTTTTAATTAATTGGAAGGCTTCCCTGGTGGCGCAGTGGTTGAGAGTCCGCCTGCCGATGCAGGGGACACGGGTTCGTGCCCCGGTCCGGGAGGATCCCACATGCCGAGGAACGGCTGGGTCCATGAGCCATGACCGCTGAGCCTGCGCGTCCAGAGCCTGTGCTCCGCAACGGGAGAGGCCACAATGGTGAGAGGCCTGCGTACCGCAAAAAACAAACAAACAATAAAAGTTAATTTGAGAAATTTTGAAAAATCAGAAAAGTATAAAGAAGTTTGCATTGTCTATAAGCCTAATAATTATTCCTGCTCCTTGTTAATATTTTGGTGTCCTTTAAAGTATATTTTTAGTTGACATCACGTTTGAAGTATTACTTTATAAACTACTTTTCTAAATTTAATTTTTCTTTTATATTGGAGCACACTTGATTTACAATATTGTGTTAGTTTCAGGTGTGTAGCAAAATGATTCACTTATACATATATCAATTCATATATCCATTCTTTTTCAGACTCTTTTTCCCATATAGGTTATTACAGAATATTGGGTAGAGCTCTCTGTGCTATACAGTGGGACCTCATTATAAACTACTACCTTTTATCTCTTCGAAAATATTGTGAGCATTTCCGTGCCATTAAAAATTATTCTAAAATGTTATTTTAATTATTGCATGGATTTTCATGACACATAATTTATTCAACCAGTCTTAAATCTTTGGTACTTTCTATTGCTTCCAATGTTTCACTATAATGATGGTTGCGACATTGAACATCTCTGAACATAACCTTTGGGTGCATTTCTGATTATTCCTTAGGATAAATTCCTAGAAATGGAAGTTGGTTCAGAGGCTACAAGCAGTTTTTAAGAGTTTTGATGCTGATACGTTACCCTCTGGAAAGGCTACACCAATGAACATTCCAACCCGGAGTGTGTGGCCTTTACCATCACTGGACAAGAGCTTCACTTTGTTTTATTCTTTTGTGATTATAGCCCCATGTCCAGTTTGGGGGTGAAGGCCTTTAATAAACTCACCTCTGATACCCTTCCCCCCTCACTTCAGCTTCTCAGAGTTGCTCTTTTATTTTGGTAGCATTCCTTACTGTTTGTGGATCCATGATTAAGTATATAATGGACAGAACAGTTGATATGCAATTAGAAGCCAGATTTATACGTATGTTTAAAGGTGTCTATAAGTTAGTCGTATCTAGATAAGACTTCATATCATGCAAATAGCAGCTCTCAAACGCTTCGCCTGAGCCCGGCTCTCTGCCCTACAACACCAAGGTGAAAATTCAACTACACCTGTAGACCTCCATTCAATTTCATTTACTTACAAACACAGGTGGACAGGAAAAGGGCGGGACATCTTTAATGAAGAGAAATGATGGCGATGTGTATATTAGGGCTGGGATAATCTATTTGCAAATGTGCTATACTGTGGACATTTGCATTGCGCAGTCACGACCAGAACTATCATTTATATCAGGGATCAGCGAACTACAGCCCATGGACCAAATCTGGCCACCACTTGATTTTGTGAATAGACTTTTATTGGCAAAGTCACGCCCGTTTATTGACACACTGTCTGTAACTGCTCCCTTGCTACACTTTCACAGTTGGGTCGTTTTGGTACAGACCTTGTCCACAAAGCCTAAAATATTTGTTGTCTGGTACTTTACCAAAAAATGTGTCCAGCACCAGTTTATATTCTACTTAAGAGCATACAAAGGGTTTTCACTAGAAAGACCCCGTTTATTCCTCACTGTCCCGTGACAAGAGAGCTGGCAAAATTACTCATCTCAGTGTATGGATGTGTAAATAGTCTCTTCAAGGTAAAAGTTGTGTTCAAGATCATGCTTAGTTTCTGTGAGCACGAGCTGAAGTGTGAATCTAGATCTTCAGGTCTGATATCTGATGCTTTATACTTTCTAGACACAAAAAGCTACTATATTTTGCCCATTCTTTTTTCTCTCCTTACCAACCACTGTGTGTCATTTTCTTCCCAAATTCTCCTCATAAGCTCTTCACTTTGGTAACTTGAGTGATGTGATGGTGGTGATGCCATATACAAATAGATCCTAGCCTATATCTTGTATATATAGATATAAAATATGTGGATATAAAATTGGAGTCCTAGGTATATTGACAGAGTTGACATCTAAGTTAATCTTTCTTCCATGATTCAGAAGCCCAAGGCATCTTCAGAAATACCTGAGAGTTACCATAGGAAAATCTATTAATATAGCATTGCCCAGAATTATAGGTGTGCGTGATTGTTCTGAATCCCAACAGACCTTTTAATATCCCTCAAAGGTGACTTTTAAACAGCCCCCCCCTTGTCAGTTCATTAATATTCCCCTAGGTTTTCTCTCCTAATGGCAGGAAAGGCAAAGTCATGCGGGTATTTGAGCTTTTGGAATGCTTGTATCCTGATAAATAGGAATGTACTGGAAATTTCATCATTTATATTAAAATACAACTCTTGGAGAAAAGCACGGAGATCTATACGCAAATAATAGATGCACATGCCAACCAATATTTTTAAACCTCACTATTAAATGCGAGCCTCATGTTAGATACGGGAGATTAAGCTAAAGATCATATTTACTTTAGTAAACTCTTTTAAAAAGAACCCTAATTCAAAGTTTGTTCCTGAGCAGCTACCTCCTTAATCCCATAGCACCTGCCAGAAGACATCCAATAACCCACTCTTTAGGTCAGAGAAAAACATACAAAAGAGAAAGCCTTGGCTGGAATGACTCCTGTTACAAGCCAGCTGCTTTCCAGAATCCGTTAAGCTGTAGGGTCCAGATCTCCTTTTGTGGCTTTCTACAGACTTTATTTGAACAGGGAAATTACAACAACCCTGCCCACATAAAAGGCAAGGAAAGAAGCAAGTTGGGGTAGAGAGAGTGCCTCAAATTTTACTATACTTTGAAACAAAATGGCAAGGGTGTTAGCAAGCATTCTCTTTGTTTTGTGGTAATAAGCGCTCCTCTGCTTTCATTCACTATTAAAATGCTGAAACTTGAATGTGATAGATACCGTTTGACGATCAGTAGACATTTTTTTCCTCAGGCAATGACTGTTAAGGTCACTAAAACTTCATCTGGCGTTTTTGGTTAATGTAGCTTTATCACCTATCTTCCTCTGCTTCCTTTGACCGATATTAAATTGTTTTGAGTTCTTTTCCATTTCAACCCATTGAGGGATCTACCTTAACGCAACACATGAACATATTCTTGGCCAGTGAGAAGCAATGTCTAGTCCAAACACTGATTTTCTCCCAAGTGACAGCTCATGAATCAGTAGTGGCCTTCCCAGTGCCTTGGAGCTAGGGGAGAAGCATCTTCAGCGGAGTGGCCAGGATCAATTGTTTCTTGTGTAGGACTCTGTGTGAGTGTGTGTGTGTGTGTGTGTGTGTGTGTGTGTGTGTGTGTGGTGTGGCTGCCGTCTTTTACACTCATCTATCGATTCCTTTAACAAACTTCTGTTGACCATTCTTCTCTACCAGGAAGTATTCCAGAGACTAGGAATGGCAAGAAATCCAAGATACAGTCAGATAAAGACATTCTCATAAACAAAGACTGTGCCTTAATGTGACAAGTATAGTAGGAATATACTAAGTACAGGAGTTGTTGGTGCTTTGGGCCTCTGCTTATTTAAACATTAAGGTGGAAAAGATGCTGAGAAGGAGATTAAAGAACAGATTAAATTTCCAACAATGGTTATCGGTATCCCCAAATCTTTTGTATGGGTATTTTTAAGAATTATTTTCCTGAGGATTATGGAGCAATAATCCCTTGCTATTGGTCTAAATGTAGGGGAAAAAATACTTGAAACCAGAACATGCAATATGGTTTTCACATGCCCTAAAGCCAGAGTTGAAAGAGACTCTAACTTCGCATCACCAGGGCAATAGTCAGACTATCACAGACTGAAATGCTTTCCCTGAACTATTCTAACGTAAGATCTCATTCTCGACATCATCAATTTTTGAAACTCTGGTGAACACTCAGGGGCGATTTTTATCTAGAATATTTATACAGGGGTGTAGTTCGTCTAGCACAAATCACTGACAGTTCTTCAGCGTCCACTGACAGAACTTTTGGGTTTGAGAGCAGCATGTGCTCATATGCTCATTTTCTGCACGAAAGGAAACTGAAGCACCGAAATTTTAGCCTATTTGGCCACAGTTCACATTTAGTTAGTGTCAAAATTTTAATCCGACTGGAAGATAAGAACCTAGAAAGAGCCGTTCTTAAAGCATTTAGCTTCCATTTTCTTCCTCAATAAGCTTCATTCCATCTAAGTCAGAAGTGCAGTGTGTTTCTGTTGTCGATTCGGGCTGGAAACAGAGTTGAACAGAGCCAACCCTAATCAGCCCAGGTGGCCCTGCATTAAGTGGGAGAATGTCTATTGCCCTCCAGCTGGCCTGGCCCAATGGAGGGTTTGAACCACCCTGGTCTCCCTTATTTTTCAGCGGTGCACATTCAGTATCTTGTATGCTTGCATGTAAATGTATCATTTCCCAGAAATATAATAATATAATGAAGTGTAAGTAATACTAAAATTGTATTGACCAGGGTGTCATTTTCTTTGAAGAATCAGACCCAGCTTCGTGGTCTTGCACCCCAAGTTCATGGTGGTGAGTAACACACAGTTGATTTATGCAAAAATGTTGCTTCCTCCCTTGTGGATTGACTGCCAGATGGCAGAGAAGACATGGAGCTGGATTAATTTCAGTCTTCAGAATCACTCAGCAATGTCACAGGCCCAGTTTGGCTTTTTCAAAACATGCGTCCCGGGAGAGAAATTTATCCTCACATCAACTTTCACCAACAGCTATTTGTGAGACTTCAAGAATAAAGTGCATCATGGAAATAAAATACATCGTCAAAAATAAAATGCATCATCAACCCAGCAGAGTTGGCCCAGAGTTAAAAGATGCAGTAGGATTTCCCTTCTGATAGATCATATTTCCTTTTGATGCTGTTCAAAATTCTTTAGGGCCAGCAAGGAGACCACCGATAATTGCCTGTAATACAACACACACACGACCAGCACCCCTGAGAGCCAAGCATGAGCTTCTCTATTACAACGGATGGCCTCAAGTTTGAGTTTGGTTTTTTCCTTTATTTTTTTTTCCCTTTGGATCTGTGGCTCTTTTCATGCAAGGTCCTGCTTGAATCCTAATATAAGTGTAATTTCATCTTTCTCCAGAAGCCTACCTTTTTCATGGTCTCTAATGACCATTCCATCATCAGTGTGGTTAGAAGGACTGAATCCACCTCTAGGCACCTGTCATACCTGTAATGAAGGAAAAGAAGGTGTAAGTCGTGGAATAAACAGTGTTTGAAGCACATCCTGGGCTCAATACTCCTAAAGTTGGATCTTGATAGTAAATATTCTTGAAGTGCACATTCAACAAATATTTTGACATAGCATAATTAGAAAATCTGCTTAGAGAGATGTGCACAACCTAATTTTTCCCTTTTTCTCCTTAAATGCCACCTTGGTCTGGCCCCTCCTTATCTGTCCTCAAGGAACTCTCCCAGACCAGAGCTGAGACAAGCCTGGCAGGCGATCCCTCCAAAGAACATGCTAAGCTCACATTTGTCACTGATTCAACTCACCCTCATGGATTGAGCACCTTTCAAACGACTGTTGGAAATCGGGGCTACTTGTCATGGTGAAGGGAGGGTCAGAAGATGAATAACCTAAATCTTAAAGAAGTCTACCTCTAGCTGGGAAGAGGAAAAACTCATGTACATGATGCTAACATGGAACCAACTTGAATGTGCTATCATGGCACCATGATGAAAGTAGGAGGATACATCAGTTCTCCCTGGGGGAGGGGCTGGGGAAGCTTTTGAAGAATGTGTGTGTTAACTGCATCCTCGAGTTACACAGAACTCCCCAAAGCGGATGAGGCAGTGAAGATGACATTGGCCGCAGGAAGCAGCACCAATTAAAGGCTTAGAGGTGAAAGGGCACGGTTCATCTTCATGTAAAATAGTGTGGTCTGGTGAGGGGTGGGGGGGATAGGGTAGGTGGGAGGGACAGGGAAAATAACAGGGAATTAAGCAGGATCCATAAAATGGGTTCTCAAGGGCTTTGGGATGAAAGAGCTTGGACACAATAAAAGGCCAAGAACATTTTTTAAGTTGAGATATGAAATAGTTCGGGATTGTAGAAAGACCTTGCCAACGTTGCTTGGAGAATGTTTGGGACAGTGGTTCTGAGAGAGGCTAGAGGATTCATTTGCAGAATGTTGAAACAATATTATTATATTTTTATAAATGGTAATATTTATTATTAAAGAATACAGATGCCTGAACACGGACAGTAGTAGCAAGAATAGTGAAGAGATGTGACAAAGACGTGACCCAGGAGATTGGCAATTGATTTAGTATCTGGAGGGAAGGAGTCAGGGCCAGTGAGAGGTGCTGTGGAAGTCTGGAGTCTGGTTACCAGAAGAGCAGTTATCCCAGGTGAGAAGCAAGACCAAGGGTGGAATGCAGGACACGATGGGGTATGTTTTGGATTTGTTGAATTTGGGCCCCTTTCAAACATCCATGTGATGACATGTAGCCAAGGTACAAAGGAGAGAAGTCAGGCTCAGAGGCAAGGTTTTAGGAGTGGAGATGCAGCCAGCCAAGGGCATTATGGCACAGTTCTGTGGCGAGGATATTTGTCCCCGAAGCCCGAGAGAAAATTTGATGGCAGGCACAGCATATGTCCAAGAGCAGTAACGTGTGTATGGTCCACAGAGCTCAAACTCTAGAATAGCACTGTCCATTAGAATATAACACAAGCCCACATATTAAATTTTCTAGTAGCCACAATCAAATAAGTAGAAAGAGACATGCAAAATTAATTCTACTTATATTTTTACTTAGCCAATATAGCCACATATTATCATTTCAACATGTATTCTATTATAAAAATTATTCATGTGATAGTTGACATTTTTTTTTTTGTTAGCCACATTTGCTGTTGGCTATGATATTGGACAGCACAGCTCTGGAAGCTACTTGAGGTAGCTCATAGATAGGGTGACCTCATCATTTGTCCTCCTAACTGGGGCACTTCCGGGAGTAGGAAGGGATGTGGCAGTAAACGAGGACTGTCCTGGTGAACAAGGAAGGGTGGTGTCCTACATAGGACTCCTTGTAAGACCTTCTCATTTTCTGCCCTGTTATTCCAGTGCCTTCAGCCTGGCAGAGGAAGGGGATGGGCTGTGTCCAAGCATTGATTCAGGTCTTGCCGGCAGCCTATCTAAAGCACCAAGCTGAGCCCTGGCATCAAAGGATTGGCTGACACAACTCCCTCTGCATGCACCTTGTTCCTACCGTGAGAAAGGAAATGTTAATCATCGCAACGTCACTAACACATACTGAACATGTATGTGCCCCATGCTGGGCTGAGCACTTCATATGTGACACCATTGACATTGGTATTACTGTTATCTTCATGAGTTTCAGAGAGGTTACCTAACTTGCCCCAAGTCACCCTGCAGGACAGGGACTCAAGTTCAGATCTGACTGACTCTAGTTCTCAGGCTCTCAGCCTCTGAGCCACAGGGAAAATGTTCGTCTGTGTTAGCTGGAGGGAGGGTATTACATATGGAGGGCTTTGGAAGGCTTGAAAGACAGAGTAACATGGCTTTATTTTGTTAAAAACCACATGGAATATCCTTCTCGTTGTGCTTTCCGAGAAAGATATTGAGTTCAGTTTGCCTACGTGAGGCTTTTATGCAGGCAAAGCAGATTTTCTGTAAAAATATCAAGGACACTGAATTTGTAAATCTTCAATCTTCAGTGTGTGCATGTTTTCATCTCCCTCTGTGGATCCCGTCTCTCAGATACAATGCACCCGACCCCTGGCTACAAAGTGACACATTAGCTCCTCAACACTTAAAGAACTTGTGGCAATAATTGATCAGACTTGTCAGTCTTGTCTTGGAGGATGACTTACGACTGGGATCAGCCTGCCAAGGATGATGTGAGAAACTTACACATTGTCGGAGACCCTGGGGAGACGCTGCCCAGCTGTGAAGATGCCGATGCGGTAAAATACAATCCCAGGCATTCCAGCTGGGGGGTGGGGGGCACCGGCTGCCACGAGTCCCAGTTGAGCAGGGAGTAACTTTAAACGTGTCAAGGCCGTGTAGCAATCCTGCCGGGGCAGCAGGAAAATCACAAAATAGTGACACCCCACGCTCTGGGTATTGGCATGAAGTTCAAAGGGAGCTTCAAAGGTATGAGGTCAGGCAGAGGTTCCAGCTGCAGCCAGATGCCAGGTTCTTCCTCCTTAGGCAGCGTCCTCAGTGGGGAGAAAGGTGCTCTGCGGGCAAGCTCTGAAGGAACGTTTAGAGCCCCACTCACTGGAGGCTGAGCTTCAAGAAGGAAGCTTAGGGGCAGCAAGAACAATTAGTGTCCTTTCTGGGGATGGAGATTGGGTGCCAGGGATAAGGATGGAATTGTGGAGACTGTCTGTTAAGCAGTACAGTATGCTTGGAAAAGGGAGAGTCCCTAGGCTTAAAAATAGAGGCTAAGTACTGTGGAATTTCATAGTATTTATTAATTAAATAATTGATGGAGTCTGGAGGGATGGGGGCATAAATCTAATCTGATTCCAATCTGACTCAAGGCTAGAATTTAAAATGTGGTGCTTTGGAGGGCAGGAGAGACTATTCTCTGGGATGTAAAATGAGTCACACAGAATCTAAATGGTGTTTATAGACTGTAGACAGCCTGGTCTTTAAAAAGTAAGATACAGTCTCTCTCTCTCTCTCTCTCTGTCTCTCTGTCTCTCTGTCTCTCCTTCTGTCTCTGTCTCTCTCTTCCTCTGTCTCTCTCCCCCTGCCTCTTTGTGTGTCTCTCTTCTCCTTTCTCTCATCTCTGTCTCTCCTATTTCCCCATTGCTCTGTCAAATGGGATGAGCATACTGGTAAAAGTAAGAAGTCCTACCCTAATAAAGAACATGCTTCCTACCTCTGTATAGATCAATAACATCTGCCCAGGGCTTCTTTTTCAACAGTGAGGCAGTGATAGCAGGTTTCAAGGTTTTTGCTGCAGATGCAAAAAGCAGGAAAATTTCCCTTCTTTTACAAAGTTATAACAGATGATAAAGTAGGAGCTTTAGATCACTGGCTTATTATAAAAAGCTATAGTTCAGGAACAGTCAGATGGAAAAATGGCACAGGGCAGGGTGCCCAATCTCATCTTAGAAAGAGCTAAAATCAAAGTCCCTTGGTGATGGGAAATTGATGCGAATTTGAAACACAGGCATCACGTCCAAGTTGTGCTCTTGGAGGCCTGGGTTTTTGTCCAGGGCTGAGGGCGAGCTGGTCCTGGGATCATGAGATGGTCACCCCTCCAGTAGGCAAGCCACAAGCCAGGGCTGGACTTGGAGCTGCCTCCTTCGTGAACCTGAAAGTTGAATGTTTCTGTTTCCCCTGGACATGACCCCAACACATGGTGAAATCCCAAGGCACAGAAGCAATAGGATAAATTGGAGGTGGGTGGGATCAGGTAAGACCCCACTGCAAAGGATCCCTGGTCCATTCGGGAAAATTAAATGGTTAATTTTACACTGGACAGGGTGATAAGAATAGGGTCAAAACTTCTGGGTTCTAGTCTGAGCTTTATGGGACTTGACTGGTGACACGCCCTTAGCTGTGTCCTGTAATCGCCGGGCTGTTCTTTAGACAGCACAAGAAGAGAGCAGATTTTACTCAGGATCCTTTGAGATTTGCCATGATGCTAAGGTCTGCAACTCACATGCTGTCACAGGAGCTGCTATTGCAATGCAAGTGAGGTCTTCGTTATTCATGCTAAAGGCATGTCCTAGTTATAGCTTCTGGGCCTCTTGGCTTTTTAGAATTATTTGATACAACAAAATTCTGATGCAACCAAAGATGCTGAGCCATCTGTGGAGTGCCATCATCATGGGTGTGACTCATATCACATCAGTCCCTTGGCTCAAGTTTGAACAAGTAGCCAATGGCTGGCAGAGAGGGATGAACACAGTTCTGAATTTTCAAGTTCTTCCTTCTTTGACTCTACCATTTCCTGAAGGCAGCTACCGTGGCTACCTCGTACCTTCATTTTCTCAACAGCAAATGGTAGTGAAAACTTTTGCACTTTAAAGACATCTTATACGGGTGGGATGCACGAGTCTTAAGTGGATTATTTTGAAAATATGTTGACTACACAGATAAGGACAAAGTTGGAAGGTACACACCTTTCCCCAAAGAGGCAGCAGGCTCCTCCTCCTTAAGGACAGTAGCCACCCTGTGAGAATGGAAATGCAGGAATTGAGCCTTGAAGAGGCGCCGTCTCGATGCGCTGACCCTCCCACTGAAAGTGCAGTTTTGTGCTGTTCTCTGGAGATTTCACGGATTCATGAGGTCAGTGATGTGATTCAGGAGAACGCTCTCAAGATCGATTTAAAATAGGACACAGATGAGTCACATCCCTTTTAACAGGCAGCTCTCCTTCTTGTTCACTCATCATCATCACAGTGAAAATCATAAGTTAAGTATGTGAAATTGTAAATTTGTTTGGCATGTAGTTGCGTCTACACGTACTAAGTTTCCCACTCATGGGAGTCTTCCGTTACTGTTCATCTCTTTTACTTCCTTGCATACATTCCTGTTATTTTCCTACCAGCTGTCTGCTTACTCCCTTGGTATTGAGATTTGCTCTCACCCAGCCAAAGACAAGTTCTTGGCATCCCACATATAGTCATAACTGAATCTCTACGCGCTCAGTTCCTTTGCCATGGAAGATTAAGATGGATTAAGATACTCTGATGACTTTTTCAGACCGGGAAGTGATTTCAAATATATTGGGATTCGGAGAGCAGTACATTGGAGAGAGAATTGATGATCTGAAAACGGCCCAAAGTGAACGTGACTTTTAAAAAGGAGGAAATATTTGCACTCACCACTTCTTTGGGTGTTTAATGAAGCTGTATTGTTCTTTCACCAACGTGTTTCTTTCTCTTTAATGCCAAATTTTGTTAAGGAGGATGTGAGGCAAAAATCCAGTTGGTAGTCACTTGTTGGTCTTGTTTCATTACAAAAACAATAGACTCGAATCTATTTATTGTTCTTGTGTATTTTACATTCATGCCTGCACTCAATAAATATCTATCTTTAGTGCCTACTATGTGCCTGACACGTTCTGGGTGCTGGGAGTATAGCAGTGAACCAATAGACAAAAATCCCTGACCTCATCAAATTTATATTCAAAAAGGGAAGTCAAAAAATAAATAAGTAAAATATACAATGTGGGCAGATGATATTAAGAGCAATGAAGAAAAGTAAGGCAAATAAGAGATGATTGGGAGTGCAAGGGTGGTGAGGGAGGGCCATGATAAGAAGATGACAGGTGACATGTGATTGAGGTGGTGACAGCCTCATCCTTACCTGACGGAGGTGAGACAGGGAGCCATGCAGATGATGGCAGAGCATGTCAGGCAGAAGAAACCGCAAGTGAAGAGCCAATTAGGATTTTAGAATAAGTTTTCTATTTCTGCAAAAAGCACTGCTGGAAGGGGCTTCCCTGGTGGCGCAGTGGTTGAGGATCTGCCTGCTAATGCAGGGGACACGGGTTCGAGCCCTGGTCTGGGAGGATCCCACATGCCACGGAGCAACTAGGCCCGTGAGCCACAACTACTGAGCCTGCGCATCTGGAGCCCGTGCTCCGCAACAAGAGGCCGCGATAGTGAGAGGCCCGCGCACCGCGGTGAAGAGTGGCCCCCGCTCGCCGCAACTGGAGAAAGCCCTCGCACAGAAACGAAGACCCAACACAGCCAAAATAAATAAATAAAATAATAAACTCCTACCCCTAACATCTAAAAAAAAAACCCTCCCATTAAAAAAAAAAAAAAAAAAAAAAAAAAAACACTACTGGAATTTTGATAGGGATTGCGTTGAATTTCTGTATTGCTTTGGGAAATATTGAAATTGTGAATTGTGCGTCATCTTAACATTACCAAGTCTTTCAGCCCATGAACGTTGAATGTCCTTCCATTTATCTAGATCTCCTCTAATTTCTTTGAGTAATGTTTTGTAGTTTTCAGTGTATAAGTCTTTGCCTTCTTGGTTAAATTTATTCCTAGTATTTTATTCTTTTTGATGCTATTGTAAGTGGAACTGATTTTTAATTTCCTTTTTGGATTGTTCATTGCTAGTGTATAAAAATACAACTAATTTGATGTGTTAACCTTACATCTACAGCTTTGTTGAAACCGTTTATTAGATTTAACAGGTTTTTTTTGTGAATTCTTTTGGGTTTTCTACGTATAAGATCATGTCATCTATGAACAGAGATAATATTTTTCTTGCCTAATTGCTCTGGCTAGAATTTCCAGTACTGTGTTACACAGAAATAGCAAAAGTGGGCTTCCTTATCTTGTTCCTGATTGTAAGGGAAAAGCTTTCAGCTTTTCATTGTTGAGCATAATATTAGCTATAAATTTTTCATATATGGTGTTTATCATGTTGAAGAAATTCCCTTCTATTCCTAGTTTACAGAGTGTTTGTTTAGGGGTGTTTAAACAGTTTTGGTAATAGATAGTGATAATAGTTACACAGCAACCATCGTCAATATAATTCATGCCACTGTTTACTTAAAAATGGTTAAAATGGGAAATTTTACGTTATATATGTTTTACAACTTAAAAAAATTAGTAATGTAATATACCAAAAAACTTTGAATTTTACACTTTAATTAGGTGAATTTTATGTGAATTATGTCTCAAATAAAGATTAAAAGAAAAAAAAGAAACTTTTAAAAAAGCCAAATAGGAGAATATTGCAAATGGAGGCAAGAAATGAGGGTAACTTGTGGGAACAATAAAGTGGCCATTTTAAAGGTTCAAAACATTATTTAATGACAGTTTGGATGGACAACTTGAGCAAAAGAAAAGAGGCATGGAAGAATCAAATGTTTCTTAGCATAAGCCATCTGGAAACTACAGTTGCTATAGAAGCAGGGAAAACTATGGGAGGAATAGATTTGGAAGAAACGATCAAGAGCTCAGACACACTAGGGGCTGCCTTTTGCTTTCTGCTGCCTTATCCCCAGCTCACCCTGACACTGGAAGAAGTGGCCCAGCCACTGGTAACTAGCTGTTCCCTGTATGTGCCAGGCTAGCATCAAGAGTGACCCCAAACCCCAGCTCCCCCACAACAGACCTCAAGTTAGGAGGTCACTCTAGAAGACAAGGATGTGAGACACAGTTGAGAGAGATAACAAAGAATTTCTAAAATATTGAGAGTAGTTATTGCTAATGATACAAGTGCAAAGAGCAAGAACCACTCGACCATGGGAACATTCACAAAATAGCTCTCTTTGTGCCCCACAGAACCTTACACACAGTGGGTATATGGTAAATGCTTGTTGGTTGGTTGTTAAACACTAGCTTCCAAAGAAAATTCTGGGATCATCTTCCCTGTAGATTTGAAAAAGTCAGTAGATGTGAGTTTCCTTTTTTGGAATTCATTATGGCTCAACACTGAGTAAAGATCCCTTAGACATCTTTCAGCCTAGTGTTTTGAGATGTCTCAGGACCCTACAGTTTAAGTCCTAACCCTGGAGATCATTGGTCTTCAATTGGGTTTCATTTGTGTAAGAGTCAAATATTGTAAGTGTGGCTCCGACATCTTTGGGGAGAAGCTTATCTCATTTCCCCCAACGGAGATGAAGCTTCACGTGGGCAGATGAGGCTGAAATAGAACAGGGCCAGCTGAAAAATTTCACTTAGTAATAGACTAGCAAGTTCCTCTTTCTGTTGACTGGTGTCAGTGGTGAGTTCCTGAGAGGGTTTAGTCTTACAGATGATCATATTGTTAAAAGGAGAAAGACCAGAATCTGCATGGTCTTATGCTTCATAGGAGAGAAGACCCAGGAGAGAAGGAGTCAGGTCTCCTGCTCATTTCCACGTGCTTCCTGTGGGGTGAAGGCCTCACCACGTGTGGTCACAAAGCCCAGTACTGAAGCAGCCGACCGCTTTCATCTGTGTCCCCACATGGTGAACACTAGCTTGTGTGTGTGTTTTTAATACCACTCTCTCTTCCAGGGAGTTTGGAACACATGTGTTCCTTTTAACTCCCACCAGCCCCTGAGATCTGCCAGCCAGCATGACCATTCTGGAAGGAGTTTGGAAAGGTTGGAGGAAGCTGTTTTGCAACAGCCCGAGACTCAGGAAGCACAGGTCTCCCAAGGTCAGCCCCTCACCACTCACACTCACATGGCAGAGCTCAAAGGCCTTGCTGTATCTTGGTTTTGTTGCCCATAAAACACAGATAGTAACACTTGCAAAACAGACACTAAATGGAATGCATTTTGTGATCTTTGGAGAAAAGGCAGCCTGTTAACATATGCTGACAGTGTGTTATTCTGGGGCAGGCCTGGAGTCACAGCCCCCCATTGCCACCAGAATTGTTTCTGGAACCCGTGCCAAGAGCAGCCCGAGCACTCCAGCCTCCAAGGCCTGTCTCTGGGTCCAGCTGGCAGGGGATTAAGGGTTGCTCTGCCCAGCTGTTTGTGCCCTGCTCACCCACAGGCCTGATTTCAAGGCCCCCAATGCTTGACAGCCACTGCAAGTCACAAATTCAACCTCATAATAAACCTACTTGCTAGCATACGCCTGCCTCGGGTCAGGTCTATTAAATCGCCCATTTGTAGGGAAGAGCAGTAAAGGCTGGCTCCTTCAAAGAGAAGCGTTTTGCTTTGGAACACAGATTCCTTGATTGTGCTTCATGGGTGGATACTTAGTGGGATAAGAGGGTTTATGGTTTGTTTTGGTCTTGAGAAGAAAGAAATTGACAAGATGGGATTTGGATTGGATTCACAAGTGTCTGGCTCCTTCCCCGCTCTGCAAAGTTGAGGTTCATGGTGCCCAAAGCAAAAGAAAGATTCTCTGGGGAGGAAGACAGATGATGGAGGGGGAGGGATGGAGCAAATGTTGCCAGGAACTGCCGCCGTTATCTCTGCGAGTCACACAGTGGTCTCTGGACATTGTGTGGTCCTGCCGAGGAAGCCACAAGGAACGTTCTCAGGGAAGCGAGGTTGATCTCTGTGGTCCCTACTCAGGTCCCCTTTTCCTAAGCCCCTTTCTTCTCCTACCCATCCCCTCTCCCAGCCTGTCTTGCTTCCCTAAATATTTTCGAGAGAGGAAATCAGGGCGGCAAAGATATTAATTTTAAGGGACTTAACCTTTTCCTGATGGACGCAAAGTTTCAAAGAGAAACATAGAAGGAGGGGCAGTGCTTACCCCAGAGCGTAAATCTCAAGTGGCAGACATTCCGATACTGTCACCAGAGCCAGGCAAGGCGGCTGGAAAGGGAGATAAGGGGGAGATAAAGATGCTGCTGAGCAGGTGACCACTCGCTCGCTCGGCCCCAGTATGAGGCTGGCCCTGACCCTTCCAGCCCTCCTTGCAGGATTTCATGTGCATCCCAGATGCACCCAGAATACCAAAATGAAGACTGTAGGACAGCATCCCAGATGAATAGGAAGGGCCAAATGATGGTCTTAGATTATTAAAAAAAAAAAAAAAAAAATCTTAGAAAGCCCAGAGGAAAAAACAGGGCCTAGCTGCCCCCCATGTGCACTGAACCCCGAAGTAAGAGGAAATTGACTTTAATATCAGCATGAAGAGCTTAAGATGGACGGAGGGTAGAATCTCCAAACAGAAAGGCGTTCCTGCCGATTGCATAAGCCCTTCTCTTTGAAGGTCTGGAAGGTCTGACGGGTTCTATCATTGATGGAAGCAGATGATCAGTAAGATCCCTTCCAGCGCTGAGATTACCTCACCATGTAATTTTAGCAATGCCTCTTGACAGAGGGTGGGTTCCCCCGCTTCCCGGGGCTATCTGGGGTTCCACACACCACTTCCTACAGCTTCCTCTGATGTTGGCGGGAGGCTCTGTGGACTCAAGGCCAGATACACTGCAGGAAGAGACACGCTCAAAGCCATTAGGCTGCCCTATCTCACTGCAGCAATAAGAAGCCTGCTTTTTTCTCTTTCTTTTTGTTTTTTTTTAATTGTGAAGTTGCAATACTTGGTTTGAAGTTAAATATGGGCGTCAGCTTTGAGATCGATCCTCAGAAACGATCGTGAGGTCAATTGCCATCCAATATCCTCTCTTTCTTTGCAGGGGAGATGTTTAAAGCATGACGTTATTTTGACTAATTTAAAGATTTCATTCATATTTTTCACTCATTATAAATGAGTGCAATTTAAGCCCATCACGTAATGACAGAAAGTGGCCAGAAGCCATGGGAATGTGTTTCTCATTGTGGAAACTACAAGTTAGTCATTTTCTTCTCCCAGTAAATGTCTTTGGTTTGGTTAAGGGAATTTTTTTCGAAGAAATCATAAGTTCCAAATTAGTTTTTCATCTCAAAAGTTAACCCTATGGAAAATGTAGCAATGTTTCTGTAATTTTGCAAAATGTTTTTATAGTATCTATGTCCTTTTGCTCAAGAGCTAAAATCTTATTTTTTGTTGGGTTGGGCTTTTTTTTCTGTTTTTGCTTCTCCTGGCCTCATGGTGCAAAGAAAAGCGATAAGCTCAGGTGAAAGTTATAAAGCAGAAATGCCGAAGTTTCTAGATAATTTACAGCCACACTTTCTGTAACAATGATCTTTGCGAAACTAGCTTTATTTTCCACTTACAGTTTTAACAGAGGAGAGATGGGTTATGAAGTCAAGTTGGGGAAGAGAGAGAGAGAGGAGGAGTTTGCTGTTCTTTTTCAAGCTGTTATTGCGTCAATATTGTTCCGAGAAGTCTGCTCTTAGGCCAAAGTTTCCGTCCTCGAGTTCCCTGCAGCACCCAGAAACCTCTAGATGTGTGCGATGGGCTGACTTAATAGACTCATCTTCGGGGTCTGAGAAGGAAGAACAAGGGCCAGAGACAGGTGGGGCAGGACGTGGTAAGGCTACGTCTCCAGCCCTCTCCCTTCCATAGAAGGCCCCCAGCTTGTGACCATAGCCCCATGGGCAAAACCTCTCCTACCATCTCTCGTCTCTCCATTTCCTCTCCTGCACCGGATCCCGGGCTTTCCTCACTTTGCCCACAATTTAACTCCCTCCCCTCTTCAGCAAAGTTATCACATCTGAGCTCACCAGCTGGGCTGCAGGACAGAAGCAGAGATGGAGCCTGGTTAAGTCAGGTCAAACCCTGAATGTGTGGTACTTTGAGGGAGATTCCTGCCCCGTGAAGGGAGAGTCCCATGGCTCCACAGTCCTACCAAGTCTGAACTTTTATTATTCTCCATCACTAGGGGCAGGCTGCAGACATATCAGGTTCAAGGTGTTAAAAAAATCTGATCAGGAGCTTCAAATAATTCTCAGTGTTCAAAATTCTAAAAAGCAAGTGTACACTGAAGGTGGGGCAGGGATATTCTAGAAAGGAGGAGTGATGGATAGAAATAACTAAGCATACAAAGACATACCTACACATACCCATACCTACGCATACATGCCAAGAGGCAGAGAAAAGACAGAAAGAACTAAGAGACCGTTAGTTCCTAGTTCCTGTAGCCTTTGCTATAAACCATGCCCCGTGTCAGTACAGGACAATGAGTAACTTAGAACATTTAGACATTTAAATCTCAAATTATCTCCCAGAAATTTACAGTCTTGATTCCAAAGACATCGTCTCCAACAGAATTGTAATACTTTTTTTTTCAATTAGGAAAAAGATGATTTTAATGCATTACTCGTTCCATCATTTTTAGTTTACCAAAACCAACGAGAAATTAGTTTCCAGGTCGTAAAGTCCACCCTCTGTGGTCAGAGCTGCAAGGGCTGGTCCATCTCTGCTGGGAAGGGTGGAGCTTGGTGTGTAGGGTTGGTGGGGACAAGCTGGCAGGGCCCCCATGGCCTCCCCCAGACTGCACGGCTTGCTCGACGCCCTTTGTTGACTTCGGCTACCGGTCAAGTTTCCTCTGGAGCCCAGTGCCAGGGGTGCAAGTGCTGAGCTGACTCATGCTTTCCCAGACTTCCTGACACCCTGTTCACGGGCTTGTCTGCAGCTACAAGACTCTCTGCCCCAACGGTGTCGCAATTCCAGCCAGGAAACCAAACTAACCGTCCCAGAATTTGGCTGAGGTCCTTGAGGGTGGATAAGAACAGAGGTACCCAGTCAATATTGAGGCTGGAGGTGAATGCCAATTTTTTTTGTTTTTTCTTCCACTCTTTTTTTCTCCCCACTTTATTGAGATATAATTGACACACAGCACTATGTAAGTCTGAGATGTGCAGCATAATGATTTACGTATCTTGGGAAATGATTATCACCATAAGATTAGTTAACATTCACCATCTCATATAGATACAAAACGCCAATGCCGAATATTTTAGGTCAGCCTACCACTATTGAGCAATTTCTCTACAAGCATAATACTGTCAATGTATATGTGCATGAGTTTAAAACAGGAAACCTTTCATTACTCCCTCACCGAGGGGAAGAGATAATGGATCATTTCATTTAGACAGTTTACATCTTGGGTTTTTTTAATTTTTTTAATGGGAGTATAGTTGATTTGCAATACTAGTTTCAGGTGTACAACATTGTGATTCAATATTTTATAGATTATACTGCATTTAAAATTATTGTAAAATCTTGGCTATATTTTTAAATTTTTTTTAAGAAAACTTTGAATGTCAATGGTCAAGAAAATCCTGTTCCTCCTGGTTGCTCTGGGGAACCATTAAGTGATCCTCAAAACAAGCTCCATATGTATTCAGTTAGAATCACCGCCTTCATTTTCTCCTTCATTCACAAAGGGGAGCTTTCTTCTGTTGCTGAAGGGGCTCTTGAGACACCTTAGCATGTTAACAGGCACCTCAGAGAGAATCTGACTTTCCCCAAACCCACTTGCCTGACTTCAAAGTATATGAGAAAATCAGCTTTTAGGAAAATTAGTGAGTGGGGAATTTCAGTGAGTGATGTGGAAGAAATTAGACCAGTGCATTCATTCCAGGTTTTTCCCTCTACATTCCTCAATCACTTGTGTGTGTGTGTGTGTGTGTGTGTGTGTGTGTGTGTGTGTGTGTGTGTAGTAGCAAGCAAACAGGCCAATGTTCTCTCCCAACCCCGCATTGGCTCCTAGTAATGGTGTTTGACCTCAGAATGCAAATCAGGTGAAAAGTCACTGAGGACGCAGGAGCCCAGGGAGCAGTTTTGTTTGCTCCTCTCTCCAAAATAGTTATGTTTTACAATAATGGTTTCTATTATCCCATCACTAACAGCACCCTGTATTTTCTATTATCCTTTTCTGTAGCTAAGTCACTGTGCTTGCATCTAAAATCATCCTTGTTCATGTTCATTATCGTGTTCATTAGATTTGTTCTCTTTTGTTCCTCCTGAAAGTTTTGTTCTTCCTGCCGTTGGCTCCATGTGTCTTTCTCAAAGCGGCCACCCGAGACGCATCCCCGGGGGGATGGTATCTGCAGACAAGAGACAAGTCCGGTGCCCGGCACCTCTCGCAGGTATCCCCAAAGGCCTTGCTGATGCTCTTCCTGGCAGGAAGGAGCGTGGCCCTTTCGGGGAACTGCCGGCCTTGCAGCCTGGGGAACCGGCCAGGGGGACGCACGCTCCCTCCTGCGAGGTCTGGGCAGGCTTCATGCCCAGTCACCCCTTTTATTGCTGGCCTCGCGATGGAGAAACTAGACTTGGATGGGCCACACTCTGACCGCACGTTAGGCTGGCCTCTGGCATAAGTCTAGTGGGGCCAGCCCGAGGACCATCTGAGTCTGAGCTCACATGGTCCTGCCTGGTCCGCCATGGAGACACTTGTGCAATCGTTAACAAGGGCACAGAGCATCACCATTCAATGTGGGGTTTTTTGTTTTTATTTATAACGCTTAGTTTTGTGAAACCTCACCATCTTTTGAGAGGGGAATTTTCCTTCCTATCCCTTGTCATTGTCTGTAATCATCACTTGTTTACTGACTGAGTCATAGCCTGTCTCCCCTAGCGTGTTAATTTCGTGGGGACAGAGATGTGGTCAGTTACACCGTCTATTGCACTCCCAGTGCCTGACTCTTGTTCTCGTAAGCGCTCCATTTTTAAAAAATGAAAATTGAGGCACCAGGTGGCTGCCTCCTATCTTCCCAAAGTCCAGCTGCCAGGAATGTGCCCCAGGCTCCTGCCTTGTGTTCCAGGCCTGTGTCCCTCCCAAAATGCCATCTCATGAAAGGACAGGCAGGCCTTCTCAGTGTGTGTGTGGTCTGGGAATCCTGCCACCGGGCAGAGCTTGCAAGGGAAGCAGGCCCCCTGGCCCTCTCCCCTGTCCAGGGAAAGCACGGGGATGCCACAGGCCACAGAGAAACTTTTCCCTGCTCTCTCTGAGAGGTAGTTTATTATTTTTCTGTGTCTGCCATAACAAACGACCATAGGGCAGATGGCTGTAAACAACAGAATTTTTTTTCTCTCATAGTTCCAGATGGTAGAAGTCTGAAATTACGGCAGGACCACCCTACCTCTGAAAGCTTCCAGGGAGAATCCTTCCTGGCCTGCTTTTAGCTTCTGCTGGTTGCCAGCCATTGGTGTCTCATGTCTGTCTCCATCATCGAGGCAGTCTTTCTTCCCTCCGTGTGATTCTGTTTTCTCTTCTTACAAGGCCATCAGTCAATGGATTTAGAGCCCACTCTAATCCAACATGACCTCACTTTAACTAGTTGCTTCTGCAAAGACCCTATATCCAAAGAAGGTTGTGCTCTGAGACTCTGGGTGGGCATGAATTTTGGAGACACTATTCAACCCAGATCAGGCATATGGACACCATCCACCACTCGTTAGTTGTGTGACAGGCAAGTCCTCTGACTTCTTTGTGCTCTATTTGCTCATCTGTAAAATAGCAACGGCAGTAATCCCTGCTTCCGTGGGTTATTGTGATGTGCTTAGTAGGGTGGCTGGTCAACTGGGTATCCATGTCATCCAGGACCCCTCTGGGGATTACAGACAAGGAAACAGACCCACAGGGCCAGCCAGGAAGCACAGGGCAGGACACCCAACCAGTTAGAGGAGGCGATGGCAGACGTGAATACTCTTGATCTGGAAGAACTGACCCAAGGGAAGAGGGGGAAAGGGGTCTCTCATCTGGAGGGAGGGGAATGTTCAAGGATGCGGGCGGTCAGGAAGGGACCTGGTGTGTTCAGAAAACCTCCCATTGGTCAAGATGGTTAGCAAGAGAGGTAGACAAGGTGGAGGCAAGGGGCCAGGCCCCTGGGTTTCACCAGCCCTGGAGTCCACAAACGTTGCTTCTGGCTTTCGACGGTCTGAGTCTGCTCAGGCTGTGCTATCAAAAATACCATAGACTGGGTAGCTTATAAGCAACAGACATTTATTTCTCACAGTCCTGGAAGCTGGGAAGTCCAAGACTAAGGTTCTAGCAGATTTAATGTCTGGTGAAGGCTGGCTTCCTGGTTCATAGATGGCCATCCATCTTCTCTGTTATGTCCTCATATGGCAGAAGCACCAGGGGCTCTCTGGGGTCTCTTTTATGAGAAACCGAATCCCACCCATGAGGGCTCCACCCTTATGACCTACTCACCTCTCAGAGGCCCCACCTCCAAATACCATCCCCTGGGACATCAGGATTTAACACGAGCTTGCAGGGGACACATCCATTCAGTCTACGGCATCAATAGTTCTCCAAACTCCTGGGTGGTCAGAATGACCCAGCATTCCCTTGAACTATCTAGCTCTCACGGCTAATATGTGGGTTGCCTGTGGCACTGTGATCACAAATGAAGCCTAGAGCTGTTGTTTCCTATGAAAGAGGTGCTGAGCTTTTGTCTAGTTTGATGAAAAAATGTCAGCAAAAATTCATTTCGTCTCCCAGCATTGTACCTAGTAAAGGAGGCGTTCCATATGTGTGTGTGTGCATCAGCCTGGTTCATGATACAGCCACAGCAGGGCAATGAGGCTCCCCATCCTGAAGGCTTTCAACTTAAACCCGTCCTTCTGATCTACCTTTATGACCTATCACATCTGCCCATTTTTCCCACTGTGGCAAGGACCCACACCTGATTCTCTTTGATGTGAGGCCTAAGCACACAGGTACCACACTATTACACATCTGGCTCTTCTATCCCAGGGATCCCTGCTTATACATGGGGAGTTTCCAGAAGCAGTCACCTTCTGCAAGTCCTCCACGATTAGTAGGGTCCAGACCTTACTTGCTTCATAAGCAAAATAGAAATAAAAGCCCAAGATTCCAAGTCTCTGTGACTTGCCCAAGACCACTCGTGCACTTGGGGTGCGGGCTCTTCCTTCACCTGGCTCTCCTGGCATCACTTAGGACTCTTCCCCAGTGGAGCGAGCCTCCCCACGAAGGCAACATCCTCCAGGCCCATTGAGAAATCTTGTCTTTTTCTTTTCTCTTCCTGAGTAACTTCTTGTTCCACCGAATTCCTGCTCCTGCAGAGCTGTAACTGTTTCTCATCCCTGTATTCCTTAGTGAGACTTTTTTTTTTCTTTTTGGTTTTATGAGGCTTTTTTTTTAGTGATGTCAGGCTTCAAAGGAAGCCTCCCACCATAAAGATCACGAGCAGACTCACATTTGTGATTCTTTCTCATTCCTGCGGGGAAAGGATGGTGGTGGTAACACATGTCTCATCTCCCCTTGACATGCAGTCTCTTTTAAGTGATTTCACAAAGCCCCCTCACTTTCTCTTTCGGGTCCTAAAATAGTATGTCAGGAATCAACAGCTGCCTTCCCAGCCAAGAAGCTGAGCTCCTGGTGACTTCATTCGTCACCCACCGCCCCGAGCCGCCTAATCTCCGCACTCTCTGCCTCGTGTCAACACTGGGCTCCCCCTCTCATGTCTGGCTTTCCTCAGTAACTCCCTAAGTACCCTTGTTCTCACTAAGTCACCGAAACCCTGGCCACAAGGCGGGTGAAGTGAGATTTAATTGAATCTTTTGGCAATGATTCACAGAACAAAGTCCAATGGTCTGACCTGGAAACCACATAGTGGGGAGTTTAGAAACCATCGGCATAGTCAAAACAACGTTCCTGGTTCAGCCACTGATCGAAGTTCAAAGGAACAAAGATGTAAGTCAGAGCAATGTCACGACAAGGGCGGTTCGAAGAAATACACTTACCTGGGCATGAAGGCTTCTGGGACGAGATGTCCCGAGACTTTCAGTTATGTTAGTTACAGGGACACTGGCTCCAGGCAGGAGCTTCCCAGGTGGGCAGTGACAAGTTAAGTCAGCAGGGTTAGGGGATGTATCAGTGTCCTAGGCTGCCGTAACAGATGACCACAAATGGGCTGGTTTAAAACAACAGAAATGTATTATTTCACAATTTTGGAGGCTAGAAGTTCAAAATCAGGGTGTCAGCAGGGTGATGCTCCCTCCCAAGGTTCTAGGGAAGATCCTTCCTGACTTCCGATGCCTCCCAGTAATCCCTGACATTCCTTAAATTGTATCTGCATCACCCAGTCTCTGCCTCTGTCTTCAGACATGTTCTTTCTGTGCATCTGTGTGTCTCCTCTTTTCATAAGGACATGTGTCATTAGATTTAGAGCCCACCCTAATCTGGCATGACCTCATCTTAAGTTAAACCAATCACATCTACAAAGATCTTATTTCCAAATCAAATCGCATTCTGAGGTTCTGGGTAGACATGCATCTCTGAGGACACTCCAGGGACCATGGCTCACTGGCTGTATTCCACACATCACCGCCTGCCCCATCTTGGGGATTTAGTTGTTCCTGGCCTCGATTTTGGAGACTCCTGGACTGGAACCTTGGTGCGTAATGTTGAATCCTGACCTTTCAACTTCCATGTTTGAGAAAACAAACAGTGTCAGCCTGTGACACATGACTGGCCTGGTTTGATGGAAAGAGTATTGGATGTTAATGCAGTGAAACCTAGAAAGTGGAATGGTGGGCAGCAGCCAGTCTGCAGAGTCTGGTCAAAGAGTTACATCCTGAAAGACCAGTGGACACATTTCCCTAAAACTCTTTGTTACATCTGATGCCCCATCATTGGAGAAGGAAATGTTGATTCCAATAAAACAACAGTAATAAAATAGTAAAAGATAATAAAATATGATTGAATAAGATACATGTTTACCCCATACATAATAATCTCTGCCCACACGTGAGAAAGGAATTTACACCCACTAAGGAACATGGGAGGAATCCCAGTAACATGTCCCAAGGACCCCCCTCCAAATTTTGGAGCAGGGAATCAGGATGGGTGTTGGGTAACTCATGGCCTTGGAATGTTTTAATGCTCTCCATAGGCTATTAGCCTTCAGAGCAAAAATGGTACCGTTTCCAAGGTTTCACATTCTGGAATGTTCTTCCATCCAAAGTCTCCACTCTTTCCAGCCAACCATCCTCACTCCTTCATGGTGACCCCAGAGGTCTCCGGCCAACCTTTTCCTCAAGCCAGTCGGCACCTTGATAATCCCTGTCCCGCCACGGTGGGCTCACCCTTCAGCTCCCTCGTTCCCTGGAGGTCTCACCAGCACATATAGATGCCTACTCCCTCAACCCTATTGCAAGGCACTGTGACTGGACCATGGGGAAACGAAGGGCTTCCAACACAACACTCAGATGAATTCCCTCCTCTCTTCAGCAGGGCTCTGAGACCCTCACCTTCATTCTTTAGCCACACAGAGTGACTGTGTCAAGTCACTCCCCTTGTAGACACCCCACACGTGCTTTCTCTACCTTCACTCTAAGTCTTCTAAGCATTGCTGGAATCACAAAACCACTGGGACACACATTTTTTTTTATTCTAACCTGGGCTTCATCTTCTCAGACTTTCCACCTTCCCTATTTCTGACAAGTAGCCCTCAGTCACCAGAGCTAAAATTTCAGACTTGAATTGAATGCCCTACCCCTTCACCCCCACCGCCAGGCACAGCTGAGCTCTGCTGACTCCACGTCCAGAATGTTTCTAGAGCCCATCCCCTGCTATCCAAGAACCAAATGTGTTGTAGGTCCAGAATGCAAGAGAGATTGTGTGTGTGAGACGATGCAGTAAAGAGACTGGGCATCATTGCATTTATTGTAATTAACGTTTATTTTATACCCAGAAGGCATGGGGCATGCTATCAGATGTTTTGATGAGCAAAGAATCCAACATGTTGATAACTTATCAAACAGTGAAAGCGATTTAGTAGTAGTCGTAGTAGTAAATTTAGTTTAATATTTATTAGTAGTAGCCATAATATTAAATTTAACTAGCTTTTATTTTACCCCGGTTTATAAAAGTCTATTAAGAGTTTTAGAGAAATAAAGGCCATCGTATATGGAAAGAATGACTCAGTCAGTATTTTAGCTTAGCACTTCCTGTGATTCACATCACCCCTAGAGCTTCTAACGCTTAACCTTCCTAGAAGTCATATTGAAAGACAAGACAGATGCTTGGGGCACAATTTGGGGTGTCCTGTAACACCTTAATCTTCCAAAAATTCAACTTTGTGCACTCGCTGGTTGACAACATGTACATTTAGTGCCTTCTCCCTTTGCAGCCTGCCAAGCGTGGGGAAGGGCAGCAGAGGACATAGGACTAGGGGCTTGGAATGTTTCTGAAGATTCACGTGGTTAACAGCATAATGGAGTAGACTTTGGAACATGCCAACCTGGCTTCAAATCTTGGTTCTACTACCACCTGGTTGTGAGACCTTGGGGGATGGTTTAACTTCTCTGAGTTTATTTCCCTTTTTAAAAAATGGAGATAATATCACAATTTTTTCATGAGGCTAGATGTTTTCAATTATAAAAGAAGAAAAAATTGACAAGGCTGAGAGTCTAGGGGATGGTAGCACTCTCGCTCTCTCTCTCACACACACACACACACACACACTCACATACACACACACACTCACACACACACACACACACACACACTAGCATCTTCTGACTTCATAACTGAGGCTTGGGCTAACCCTGGGACCCTCGTAAGAGCTACACCTTCATCAACAGTAAACCTTCATTTTACTTAATGTCTGGTATCAGTGGTAGTTCCATGGTAGACTGGATTTAAAAAATCTAAAATAGAACTAAAATAGTTCTCTATACCTCGTATGTGACGAAAGAGACTTTAAATCTTCGATGGGAGGGGGAACAGCAATGCATAGTTGCAATGATTCAAGGAGATAAACATTGATGTTCATGTGACAAAGAAAGTAGAGCCAGGCGCTCAGTGAATGCTGGACAAAAGGAAGCCCCTTCTGTCTGCATGCAGCCCTCAGCCTCCACACGTACTAATGAATGTGCCCAGCTGACTGCTGGCATGTCTAGCAGCTATTCTAAAAGCCATCCTTTCAGGCTTTTGTTCAAACAACAGCCCCATGTGAAGAAGAGAAATTTGAAATGGGGGCTCCCGTGGCACTGATGGCAAAGACCTACAAAGACCTATAAAACAGGTCTCGGGACATTTTCGCTTCTAAGGAAATAGACACAGCCACTGTTGGTGAACAGAAACTTAAAAAAAAAATGTCAGCATTTAGTAGTTTGGAGCATCTAAATGATCAAACTAAATGGATCAAATGAATATGATCAAGTAAAATCTACCATGAAAAATCGGTTCTCAATATAACAGGAAATAACATTCTTCTGAATTCCATGGCTCATGTGGATCCAGATATTTGTAAAGTCTAGTCATTATTAAACTATGCAATGATAGGTATAAAATTAACAAGTAAATCTTTTTTAGACTCTCAAATAAACTTCCAGAAAAAAAAAAAAATCCATTATTGGGTGAGCTAAGACAATCCACGCAGAATCTATTCTTGGTGCCAGGTCCAAAGGTTCCATATTTTTATTGTTTTTTTGCTTATTTTTTAAATAGGACGTTTGAATAGTACTGTCACAGATTTTTCACAGCTGATTTTCCGTGGGAAATCAGAAGCGTATTACCATGTCTCAGTTTTCCTAAACAACAGGTTTGTCATTTTATCATCACCAGAATTAAACATGTGGCCCTGGGTTTGCCTGGTCAGAGCAGAGCCTTCAAGAGGAAGCAAGTATTCCTGTTTTTCCACATCAGACTGATGTAGAACTTAAGAAGTTCAAAACTCACTCCCTAAGCAAAGTTAGTAAAGCAAGTCTCATATTTAGACCCTCAGCTGCTGTTGATCTTAACAGGGACCTTTCCACAAACTTCATCTTCCTCTTTGATATTTTAGCCTCTTAATCATTTTAAGTCAACAATCCATAGCTGACAGTTCTGCTGATAAAGTACCTTTATAATGATAGACTTGGTGTTTAAATTTCTGCCTACGTCTTCTCGAAGTTGGTGACCTAATTGTAGCTGATGCTTCCAGTAGAAATACTCACTTGTTAACCTCAAGTTATTTCTGGGCACAGCTGAAATAAAACAAATTGCTTTTTAAGCTTACAATTCCAGATTCTGTGTCTTATTTTCCATTTCTCCTTGTCCATTTTTCCATGTAGGTTTTATCTGCTACCTATAAACCATGGAAAACAAATTATTCCGTTCAAATCTTTGGAAAGGGCTGTTGGCTGGCACAAAATCACATTGTCTGATACTTTAGTTCGTTTTGAATTTCTGGAAGGGAAATCCTCCTTATGAGAAGATTTAACTTTCCATCAGTAATGAGGAAAACTGTTTCTCTCAGGATGGTGGAGGTAGCTTTAGAAAACTCAGCAGAAATAAAAATCAGCACGACTGATTTTTAATCCAAGTCTGTTTTTTTTCAGTGATTTTGATCCTTATTCTGCCTGTGAGCTGGGAATAAATCAAGAGGGACTTTGAAAAACGCGGGAGGACAAACAGTACAGCATGTTTTAGAAATCGTTGGTTCAATTGTGTGCTATTTAAATGCCACCCTTACAACCTGAACCAGCAAACACACCCTTCATATCTTTAAAGCAGAATCCCCCATCCCCAGTGTATGTAGGGCTCACCACTTGCCTGCTGTATGTGGTGTGACCACACTGGCTTGACTTTAGGCATTGCCCAGTGTAGTCCTTAATTAGTAATAGCATCTCCATTCAAGCTGAAAAGTATTCTATTTTGATGATAAGTGATATGATCCCCCTCCTTCCTGTGACTTACCCCTAGGTGTTTGCAAGATGCCTTATTTAGAAAGAAAACAACAAGGCAAAATGGTTTCAGAGAACTTAGTCCATTGTTCATAGGGGAGAGACCCAGAGGGGTCCAAGCCCTGCTCCTCGGTGACAAAACCAGGATCAAAGTAGTAACGGAAAACCTTTGTATGGCACTTATTGTCAAGGCAGGCGCTCTTTAGAGCCCTCTATGTATAGTGACTCATTTAATCCTATCTGCAGGGTAGATCCAACTATTTACAGCAAGCAGCTTGCCCCAGGCCATGCACCAGCGGAGGGCAGGGCTGTGCTGGAGCCAGGCTCCCTGGTTCCAGAGTCTGGTGAGTTCCACACCTCACCCCACCAACCAGAGCCAGCACTTCGGACTCTTACTCCTACCTTCTTCTCTGTATTATGGTGCTTTTGGACCAAGGAGAGAAAAGGTTGTTAGTGAAAACTTAGCCCGATTTTTCCAAGCTGATATTTTTATATTACTATGAACATTATCCAAGTACTACCACAGGCACTTAAAAAACAGAGGAGGCTTCAAAATAGATGTAACATAGACTCACCACGTAATAAGTATGTTTTCAGGGAAGATAATCAAAATGTTGAACGACAGGTACAGTAACCGACAACAACCACTCAGAAAGGAAGGTGGCAATAAGACGATGAATATGGCCACCCCCGGGCAGACTGGTACCTATCAGCCCTGTGGTTTTCATGTTAGCATTTGATTGTCAAGGTCTGCCTGAATGACACCATAAGCCCCTTCAAATCATGTACACACCTAGATAATTCGCTTTGCAGAGCATCTGGTAAAACACCCATGGAAAGGTTTTTCTTAATATTGTTTGATGGTGATTATAGAGAGTGCTTGCCTCTGAGTTGCCTACCTATGCAAAAAAAAAAAAAAAAAAAATGCATTGGCCATAAAGACATTGACTTATAGGAAAAAAATGAAGGTTTACAGTATATAGAGTATGCAGCATATGTTTAAGAGCAAAACCAGGCCTGGAAAGAATCTTTCTATCATTCCGTGGGCTGTGTGGATCACAGGTTAGATATCTTAGAACTTGGGTTTGGGAATATATACAGCATCCTTGAGCCTTCACGGCTCCCAATTAGCCATGCATGGCTGGAAACTTCAGTGCTCACAGCCTACTGAAGAGAGTGGACATCACAGTGGAGCTTTACTCTTTCCAACTCAAGGGAGAACATCTGTCTCCTAAAAGAAACAAAGAGCTTACCTGGCCCAGTACAAATAAAGGTGTTAATTTTGTCTGAGAACTCTGGCCAGGGACACCCCATGGCCACCTAAAAACTCCCTTTTTGAATCCAGGTAGCTTAGAAAGACATGCTTCAGTATCAGAAAAAGGAGACTTAGAAGCATGCAGAGCTTTAAATAATAAAGCAACCCACGCTTTATCAGCAGAACTGGCCGAAACATCAGACAATCCCTTAATTACCCTCTACAGTTCTTAAATATTGGAATTTCCTAGCCCTGATCTGGTTCACACAAGGAGCAGCAAATGTTGAAAAGTTTGGTGCTTTTTAGCCAGGAAACACACAGCTATGAAATATGTGAAGCTGTGGTAGACAAGTTAAAAAATAAAAAATAAAAACTTTCCAATAAAGTAATGCTCTCCCAATGACATCTTGTTATTCTAGTAAAAAATAGAATCCTCAAGTTGGGCAATATTTTTTCTTCCTATGAAAGTACAAATAAAAACACAATAAAACTAGGCTTTTTGTCATACACTTGAGGGTGGTAAAAAGGGAAGACACATTCATTTCTTTTTTTCTTTGTGAAATAGTATCCCCATTCATTTCCCCTGTGAGGACCACCGAATTCTGAGTTCATTATAAAACTCACCTAGAAGCAGTACCTTCATCCTCATCCATGGAAAGTAAGTCATTGTGGTAGAACTTTTAGATAGATTGTTCACTGGGCATAAAACACTTCAGTGTTTACTTGGTGAAGACACTGGACATTTCAAACAATAGCCACATTCAATTAAAAGAAAGCAAACAACTATATGTTCAAACACTCTCAAACTTTAAATGATCAGTTTGGTTTTATTTATTTATTTATGTTTAATTTGGGGCTTTGTAGAAGTATTTTTTAAATTTATTTTTCATTGACGTATAGTTGATTTACAATGTTGTGTTAGTTTCAGGTGTACAGCAAAGTGATTCAGTTATATATATATATATCAGTTATACATACATATATATATATATATATATATATATATATACCTATTTTTTTCAGATTCTTTTCCCTTATAGATTATTACAAAACATTGAATAGAGTTTCCTGTGCTATACAGTAGGTCCTTGCTGGGTATCTGTTTTATATATAGTAGTGTATATATGTTAATCCCAAACTCCTAATTTATCCCTCCCCCGCCTTTCCCCTTTGGTAACCGTAAGTTTGTTTTCTATGTCTGTGGATCTATTTCTGTTTTGCATATAAGTTAATTTCTATCATTTTTTTTTTAGATTCCTCATATAAGCGATATCATGTGATGTTTGTCTTTGTCTGGCTTACTTCACTTAGTAGGATCATCTCTAGATCCACCCATGTTGCTGCAAATGGCATTATCTCATTCTTTTTTATGGCTGAGTAATATTCCATTGTGTATATACATAGTGCATCTTCTTTAGCCATTCATCTGTTGATGGCCATTTAGGTTGCTTCCATGTCTTGGCTATTGTAAATAGTGCTGCAATTAATATTGGGGTGGTTTTTATTATTTAAGTTGTGATTTCTCCAAGGAATATCCATCTAGTTGTTTAAAATGAATATTGTCACAGCCACTGCTTAAAAGAACATTGCCTTATAAGTGAGGCAGGTTGGAGAGCCGGTGTAATGTCAAGGCTTCAGAAGTATATTACATTAATGAGCACCTTCACGTTGTGTTTTGTGGGACTTATAGCATTTTCTTGACTTTGCTACTGCTGGAATGCATGGTAAAAAATAAGTTATTTTATAGAAAGGACTGGTAGCTAGAGGGAAATAGACTCAACCAACATGTTACTGACCTTGATGCTCTAATAAGATTGTCCTCCGTAATAGTTATCTGCGTTCTCCATCTAATCTTTGCATCTAACCTCTCAGGTGGTGTCTCTATCAATTGTCAACCTATTGGGCTTGGAGACTGTATCTGTCCTCCCTTCTGTAATAATGACTTCACCAGACATTAGTGTTTCCTTTGTGTTTAGGAAAACAGCCTGCCAAAGTAAGCTTGGGTCTATATCATGGGTTCCCAATAGGGGCAATATCAAACCCAAGGGGACAAAAATTGGTCCTTAGAGGGTGAATAAAATCTTTGGTATCACAAAGATTTGTGGCCCTCCAAAACTCAATACTGCTTGACCAAATCTTACTCCTTAGTGTTTCATATCTCTCATTAGGGAGAATCTAAATTTAATTTCTTTTTTCTCTGGTGGGGTAGATGTGGGGATAATAATGAAAAGCAGACCCCATATGTTTGGGGAATTGTTCTAATTTGGAAAAATAAGCAGTTGACAGTGTATTCCTTCAAGATATGTGCTAATAAATTCTAACTTCAGAATTCAAGCAAGAGCTTGATAAATTCAAGTATAACTCATTGTTGAGCTCAAACAGTATATGGATGATTCATTTTTCTTCAGTGATTCTTTTAAGACTAATTACTGAATTATTTTTTATCCTCATCTGAACTTCCAGTGAGACCCAAGCAACTTTCAGAGTTAAATCATAGGCTTTTGCCTGCCTTTTGCCCTGAATTTATTAATTCTCAACTCAAAAATATGAAATGGTTTTCCTCCACAGGTAGAATACAACTCCTAAAACCAAGACCCTCTAAGATTTAGTCCCAACCTTTCCATCCAAAGTGACTTTCCTCAACTGTCCTTTATAACCTGCCCTTAAACCACTAAACCTCTCATTTCTGTGCTTTTACCCACCCGATTTCCTCACCATGACTATTTTTCCCTTCCTCCCCCAAATTTCCATACTCAACTACTCTTCAGTACCCCAATGTCACTGTTTCCACAAAGAGTTCTTCCAGCTTTATTGAGATACAATTGACATACAATGCTGTGTATGGAAGTGATTTCCCCTCTCCTCTGAACTTACACAACTTGCCATCTGGACAATTCTTAGGACACTTATCACTTTCCACTACATACTATGGTTTTAAGTATATATTTTGTCTCCTTCTCCAAGTTAAAAGCTCTTGGAGGACAGAACTATGGTCTGATTTCTAGGCAACATTGTATAATGGAAAGAGCTAGAGAAAGAACTGAGAGCAACATTTTCTTCTACCATTTGTTGGCTGGGTCTACCTAGTGTTACAATTGTTTGCCTTCCCTTTTTGTATATGGGCAGGTTATCCAATCACTCTGAGCCCAGTTTCCTCATCTGTAAAATATTCTGATACATGGTGAAAATTTAACAAGTTCAAGTATCCAACAGAGTAGAAGCTTAAAACATGACATGCATGCATAATGTCACAGTCTGTTGCTTAAAATGTTTTCTCCAAATATTTCAATGGCCGACCTGAAGAAAGAGATTTATTAGTGTACTTATTGGAAAAAAAGCAAAAGCAAGATAGGCTTTGCTATTTTTGTATGGTGTTAATAATTCTGCTCCTTTAAAGAAAATCTCAGAGAACTATTTAGTGTGCAGAAGATTCTTTCCAGAAGGAATGTTGAAACAAAGCAGGAGCAGACAGTAACCCAGGAGAGTGGTATGGCCTTTATAAACCTAGTGCTGTCTTTATCTGCCCCAGATTTCATGCCACCTTCATTTTCTTTATTCAGCACCCCTCATCTGAACCCCAGATTTCAGGTTGGGGAAACAAAACCAAATGGAACATGAAACATAAAACAAGATCCAGCCAAACACAGTGAGCTCTCTCTGGCTTCAAGTCAAAACGTGGCTGAACCACAAAGCATCACCTGGTTTTGAGCAAAAACCACACCGAACCACCATTTTTTTTCATGGTTTCGGTTTGAAAACGGGGTTTCATGCAATGCTTGCCCTAGTTTCAGAAGAGTTCCCTGGCAGGGTGCGGGCAAGGCTTCTGCGAGCGTGGACTCTGCGTCATCAGCAGTCGCCGTCAGCCTGTGTGGAGGCGATTCCTTCTCATTCTGCCCTCCGAAGGGCCAGGTTTTGAGCAATCTTGATCACGTGATCATCAAGATGGCTGAAAATCATCAGACGTATGGATAAGAAATACAGTCAATTAGTTCATCTCTGCACTTCGCTTTTACAAAAACAAAGAAGAAAAGTTTTGAAAAGCAATGAATCAAAAGAAGAGGTGGGATGGTCTAAAGCTTTATCTACATATGGAGGCAAAGAGGAGATTTGAAGCAATTCTTAGGGTAATCTGGGCCAAAATTCCACGTTCGTTGGAAATACTGAGATAATAAATGCAAAGTGGCCTATATGAGTATATGGAGGAATGAAACCACTCAGTTTTGCCTTCCTTAGAAGGAGGTTAAAATCCTCCTTAGAAGCTAACAGCCGTTTGCCCTGGGAGGGGATGACATTTGGAGAAGGATTAATATGAAGGAACTCCAAGCTGAGATCTCCATGACATTAAAGGGACCCGCCATTGTTCTCTCTGTAAATTAAACTAGTGCTTGGGATTTATAAGAAGATTATAATAGTGAACACATGGAACAGTGGATTGAATCTATAATAAAGCATTTTTTACATCAATAAATGCAAAATTTAAAAGATTAACAATAAGAGAAAATAAATGGCTTGTTAAAAAGAGCTTATATCTGTGTAATACTATAAAATTCACACACAAAAATTTCCCACACATGACCATACTGGATTCCCGCCCCCCCCCCCC
>NW_006771034.1:973545-974004 GCF_000442215.2 Lipotes vexillifer
AGGTCCTGGAGATGATGTACTTGTCCAATCCAGGTCCAGAAGCCTGTAAACTGCAGGAATTTGACTTCCCTCATTAACCTCCATCCACAGACAATAATATATCCTTGGCATGATTACTGTACAGCAAAGGAGACAATCAGATGCACTAATCATTGCAATATATTGTCTCAGGGACCAGGGTGGGAATATCTTGTAAGGAGTGAAGGGGCAGGATTAAAGATCCCCACATCTGCATCCTTTGTTTCTGTGTAATAGAATGCAGGACAGAAAACTAGATACTCTCATGGAGACAGATCTGTGGAGAAAGAGCCTGATAACATGGTGCCATTCAATGAGCTCCAGAAGCCATCCAAGTGGTGGGCTCGGTTTTAGATATATTGGCTTTGAGGGTCCCATGAAATATACAAGTAGAGCTCTCAAGGTCTTCCAGAAAGTTAGGTCTAGAAGCTCAGGGAAAGA
>NW_006771034.1:974014-978071 GCF_000442215.2 Lipotes vexillifer
AGACATGGATTTGAGAGTCACCAATGTAAAGGTCGTAGGTCCGCAATACCCCCCAGGGCAATATGTTGAGGAAGAAGAGGTCAAAGGGAGCAGCAGGGGTTTTGACCTGTGTGTCCTATACATGCAACTGGATGACACAGGACATCTAAGTGAACAGGCCTAGTAAATGATGACTGTTAGCTAAGGCCACACACCACCAACTGAAAGGAGCATTCTCATCACCATCCTGCAGAGTTGATCATGCAAAATCCCAAACCACTTTTGCCTTTAAGTAGAAAGTCATGTCTCACTATCCACTATAGGATAGTCTATAGTAAATACCAAACCTAATGTATAAACACCTTATTTACATAAAAGATCATCAAGGGTGATCATTTATTTTATGATCGGATTCACAATGGAATTCTATCAAATAATAACAAATGTCTTTGGTGATGGTAACATATGACTCCCTTCCCCAATCACAAAACAAGAATTACATTTGCCCACACTTTGGGGGAACATGGGTTTGCTTTTGGTTATTTTCATGTGTTTGCTTTTTAGGGCCATGCATATTATACATTTCTTTAGGTAGATAATAAGTGAGTGGATAAATGGATATAATCAATTTTTATTTCCAGAGGTTCTTTAGTACAGAGCCTAGTGAAAACGTCTATTTGTTTAATAACCATGGAATTGGAAGATATTTTGCCATTAAATATTGATATAGAGGCAGAAACCAAATGGACATTTCCCTAGATGAAAAGTATTAATTAAAGGCCCCAGAGGTCACTGTTGGGCTCTCTAGTTCAATATTTCATTAGTCGCCTGGAAGTTGGAGCAGTGGGCAATGAAATTTCCAGTATTTCTAGTGAAAACTGAACTTATCCAAGTGCCATATAAATGGAATAAACTAAGTAAAGATCTGGGTAGTGGATATGAGAATGCCACATCAACTTAAATGTTGGCCTGTTATTGTGTTTAGGAGAAATTCTTTTGAGCTGTATTTAGAAGATTATGGTCTCTAAGTGATCAGTTACAGCTCTACAAAGGGCCATTAAAATTGTCCCAGAAAGTGTTCTTCCAGTAGAGACATCAGTGCAATGTACTGTTCCATCCAGGCAGGCCACAGAAATCCTTTATAAGGGGCTGGTGAACCACACAACATGTTGTTATGCTTGTTCTGTGCAATATGTGGTGCTTGAGGTTTGATTGTTGCAATGCATGGGCCTCATAGAAGAATCATTTCTCCCTCCTCTGAGCTGCTGGAGTTTTCCTCCCTCTCTATGTCTGGTGATGCATGCATCTCCTTCTTCAACTCAGTGAAGGCAAGATATACACCTTCTCTTTAACAAAGACCTTGTTCATGGTACATACACCATACATAATGGATGATGGAAGGATGGTTGGATAAGTGGATGGATGGATGGATGGATGGATAAGTTGGTGGATGGATGGGTTGATAGATGGACAAGTTTTTGGATGGATAGGTTGGTGGATGGATAGATGGATGGATAAATTGGTAGATGGATGGTGGATGGATGGATGGATGGATCAGTGGGGAGTGGAAGGAAGGAAGTCTAACAAAAATTTTAAATGTGCCTAGAAGGCAATTAAAGCCATCAAGATGTTAAAGTATTTTCTTAAGATACGGTAAAAGAATTATTGTTCTTTAAACTGTAATAAATACAAAGAATGGATAACATTAACAAAATTCCAAATGTTTAGCCTTTCCTGGATTCTCCTTATTGATCTATTATCCAGAAATTAATTGAGAAGTTAAAGAATTTCAAATTACACGCCCCATCTCTTAAGGTCAGAGTCTTGATTGGAGCCTGTTAGGTGTTCCATAAAATTTTCTTTGGTGAAAGGAATTGACCCAACATTGTATTTCTTTTTTTTCCAGTGCTTTAGGAGCTTAACACTATGTTAGTAAGTCAATTCAAACTGTGGATAACCAGTGTAGTATACATGAACGCCAGCCTTTTTGACATTTTCTTCAGCCTCTAGGAACCTCAGTTTCCTCATGTGTATGGTTGGGATAAATATATAATACCTACCTCACCTTATAGGATTATGAAGATCGAGTGGGCTAATTTATGTACCTTAGTTTACAAACAGCTGGTAAGTGGTGGAACCAGGGCTGAAATCCAGAATTACCTAACTCCTGAGACTTTTTTTGACTTTTTATTTTGAAATGAGTTGAACGTACAGGAAAGTTGCAAGAGTAATACAAAGAGTTTCTGTATGCTCTTCACTCAGATTGACCAATTTTTCCCTTCTTGCTCCATGAGCCCATGTTTTCCATCAGTGCACTATGGGGTCTAGGATAGTCTGTAAAATGGGCTCGATAACGGTGCCGACCTCAGAGGGTCATTGTGAGGATTGAATGAGTTCACAGATGTAAAAAATAAGACCCATAAATGAATAGCTACAGCAAAACCTAACGGGACCTCCAGCCAGTGAGGAGGCCACTACAGAGGAGGTGACCCTGAGGTCAGTCTTTTAGCACCCAGCCATCCAGCATCAGAACCAAACAGTGACTTCCATGCTCACCCATTGTCTTCGCCCGAGAAAGGGCTGAATTTGAAAAATCTCTAAAGAATACTAGCTGGATATTAATTTGGAGAAGTAAGTGCTGCTAATTCCACCACCATCCATTGAGTAGAGGTCATCCATAGCGCTTCCAAATTGTTATTGTGAAGATTAGAACGTCCTTCTGCCCCATCTCCTTGCAAACCCCCAGCCCTGGAGTAGAATCATGATTTCCCAGTACTTATTACGATTCTCAGAAGTGAAAAGTGGCCTTTCCAAAGCATCTATTCATCTACCTGCACAAAGACAAACCCTTGTCCAAAGGCATGAAAACCACTTAAATGCCATGCACAGCCCAAATAAACCATCTCAATACACGACAAAGGATATTCTTTGACTAATTCTCTCAGGAGGCAAACTATAAGGGCTGAAGAACTTAATGTCTGCCATCCAGGCCTTCATGGAGAATGCATATAGCCGTTGCCAGCAATGTCCAAATACCCAGAACAGATATGACCCATACCTTGGAAAAAGTTCTGTATCGCATATAAGCAAGCTTGAAGATGATCGATTTTGCAGAGTAAGCGTGACCCACTCCTTTTGTCTTTCTTTCGGTTCTCATTCTACTTTTGACTTATTTGTGGAAAGTTATAATTAGATCGTGCTTTGCCTTTTTTTTTTTCTTGAACTGATAAAGTGCCGTAAATCCTGGACAACATCCATGAGTGCAATCACTTATGAATTTTGCTATTTTTTGCACATCGCACCATATGCAGGCCCGGCAGAGAGGCACGGTTCCGTACTCCTGGCATGCAGGAGAGTCACTGAAAGATATCATATGGTCTCCTGGCAGAAGTACAAAGTGCCTCTTGCTGTTTGATCTCCTGTCTTAAACTTAAATGCAAAATCTGATAATTGGGTCAGGCAGGAGAAGAAACTGAGCAGTAAAGTTCTTTTCATTTCCTTTTGCTATTTCATCTTTTCTTCCTTTTTTGCCCACACTTTCTCCCAACTCCCTCTCTCCTTTTTTTTTTTTTTTTTTTTTTTTTCCCCCTTGTTTGGGGGGCAGATAGGAGATCTGTGTTGCTCTGTCGTTCTTTTTTTTTTTTTTTTTTTTTTTTTTAGCCCCCGAAGGAGACAGTCTGTCTTGTGAATAGGATGGATTCAAAGAGGAGGTGGGTTTACAGCCGGACGACCCGTCAGAGGGTCTCCAGTCACCTTTGTCAGCTTCTTGCTAGGTACACGTTAGTTTTCTGCTCTGTTAGCAGCAGTCCTGGATAACCATCTCGAGCTTTGCAAAGGCCAAAGTCATGGCTGGGTTTACTTATTTAGAAATATTACTGCCTTTCCAGACTCGGATTTGTTTAATGTAAAAGGAATTCATCGTAGTCTCTCTGGCTTAGGGCATTAAGCAGACAGAGGCTTCTACTTCAAAGGGCACAAGAGATAAAGGAAAACTGAACCTCGTCTTCAGACAGAACGGGACTGTGATACGAAAGGTCTGACCCAGACCTCTCTGCCCAATTGTTTCTAAACAGGGAAA
>NW_006771034.1:978081-983419 GCF_000442215.2 Lipotes vexillifer
CTTTTCGTTCCTGTTTTTGCCACTCTGAGACCTATTGCAGAATTGCCTGCGTGGTTGCTGAATGTTTTAGCTGGATGTAAACCCCAAAATGGCTTCTTCCTGATATACCTAAATTTAGCCCTCACTAAGGAGGGGACAGATTCAGAACTGACGAAGCTCTCTATCAGCGTTACTTTTGCAAATCGCAAAGGGCAGTTTCTCATCCTCGGGTGAGTTACTAAAGTTTTCCCCAGGCCAGGCCACCCTCTCATTGTGGTACCTGCTTCATGGACACCCTGCAGCAGTGTTAGAATGTTCCAGAAACCTTCTCCCCAAAAGATCACCTGGGGTTTGGCAAGGGGGATGCCTGGGAGCAAGTCACATGGCTTTCCTCATAGGCATCCCCATACCATTACTGTCAGCTGGACTAAGCATGAAGGAACATTCCAGAAAGTCTTAGCCTGGAATGGAAAATGGAGTCCCAGGGAGGCCACCTGAAGGACAGGTGAGATCGAGATGGATTTTGCCTCTCTGAGAATGTGGAGCGGAAATCTTGCCAATGGCAGCAGAGTCACTTCCTTCCACTGGGAGCCTCTCCACCAATGGCTCCACAAGTCATTGCCTTCGGAGGGTCCTGTCCCAGATTCAGACTCTTCAGAGGGTAAGGCGAAAGGGTCCTTTTATCTAGGACCACAATTTCTACAGTGTCCCAGCATCCCTTCTGATTGTCCCATTCTGCCTGGTACCTAAGGGTCCCTGTGGAGGGTTGCATTGCTCTAGAAGAGTCTCCAGGCCAAAGCAACAAGACACCCAGAGCCCTGCCGAGAGCCTAGAACCAATTCTCTTGCTCAAATACCACAGCCAGACCAGGACGCAGTCCTAGATCCAAGCAACTTTGCAGCCTGCCTCCCGAGGACGTTCTAGACCCCAGAAGGTTGTAGAGAGCTGCGTCCAGGGTGTAGGGCCAGGGTGGGGAATTCAGCAGCCCAGAAAGGCCAATCAGTGTTTTCCCCAGACATCTAGGCTGTGGGGAGAGAGGGCTAGGGGGCAGGGGAGCCATCCACTGATTCTCTTGCTTGCCCAGACTTAGGAGGTGCATTTAGGAGGCCTCCAAACTGATACTGATATGAAATGGAAAAGAGGCTGTTTCTCTGGAACAGGCGTGACACAATGAGTTTGCAACCCTCTTTGATGGAAGCTGCTTTAGAAACAAATGCCCACAGCCCTAGGAGAGGGCAGCCTGCTTCTGGCCATCTCCAAATTGCAGTCCTTCAATCAAATACTTTGGACACTGCTGGGGGTCTCAGAGGACCCCGGTACTAGTATCAGTTAGTCACCTTGATGTTACAAGGACATCATGCCTTGTCATTTTATTAACATGACTGTGTATCACTCACTTCTCACCACAGTGGGGCTGGAGAATCCTTTTGTCTAAAACACTAAATTAGACCTGTTCAAGCTGACACCAGAAATGACTCTTGCATGCCTCGTGCACACCTACAAAAGGGTGGATTTGCAACATCACAGGGCCCCCGTGTTCAGAGCTTTTTGGGGGGGAGCCAGCCTCCCTCACTGATGCCAACACATTTATGAGAAAGACTGATGGGTTACTATACTCACAGTGGCCAGCTAAGAGGGGTCCACCAAGCATTCCTTCCGTCCAACCCAAAGCTCAATGCAAAAACAAAACACAATTTTAAAAAATTGAGAATTTGTGAATTTGCTTTCATTACACCACTAAGATTTTTTTCCAGTTACTGAAGAAATTAGATGGTTGTCTGAATATAATTTTTAAATGTGCCCTTATTCTCAGACTCCTGCCCCATCCCTTCCTCACGTCCTCCCCATGCTTCAGTGACAAGAACCATTTGCCGTAATTGTAGTTTCCTTGTTGGTAGCCTCCGTCACGACAAAAAGTGAAAATCGAAAACTCTTAGGTGGAAATTAATTTAGAAACAACATTACCACAATTCTTGTGTGGCGTATGTAACCGTAATAGCCATTTCAGTGGGGAAAGCAAAAATAAATAGAAGGCCAAATGACATTAATTTCCATCTGCAGCAAACCCATAATTGGATCAATTATCAGATCCTTGGGGAGAAAGTAGGTTGCCATTGATTGGTGGGTGAAACCCTCTATGGACACACAGGACAGAAGGAAACGCATGTGATGATGTACATTGAAACTAGGCTGGCAGGGGTGGGAAACCCTTGAAACCCCAGTGGGAGTGGTGGTGACCCCCGGGCTTCCTCTGGGCAGTAGAGTGGTTTTTAGACCAAGGCATCCACTTCTCCATTCATTGACAGGTGGCTTCGGGCAAGTTTCTTGACCCCTTGGGGCTCGATTTCCTCATCTGCTCACTGGGGATTCTAAAAGTGCCCACCTCATAGGGTTTTAAGGATTAAATAAGCTGATCCATGTAATGCACTTAAAATGGTGCCAGGTACCTGGTAAACTTTTAAAATGTTAGCTTATTATTAAAATTATTCTTTCTTTTCATCATTATTTATTATCCATTAATCAAGAGTAATAGGAGTAGATTTGGGCTTAGCAGATGCAAATCTGAATTTAAGCTCTCCTGTTTTCTTGCCATGTCGTTTTGGGCAAGTTAACCTCTCTAAACCTCAGGTTTCTTATCTGTAAAATGGGCCTCTATCAATTTGCATAACTATGCCCAGGACACTGACTAAGAAATAGGAGAGCACTTTGTAACTGAACCTGAGACCACAGAACCCGCCTTTCTTCTGGGGACATCGGAATTGCCACAGAGGGGACAGTTCCAGCAAGGCGCCCTGGGATGTGATTGGCCAGTCCCTCCCCTGGTGTGCTCCATTTCTGCATGGCTTTCCTGAACTGCCACCCACAGGATACACAGGTATCTCCAGGTGTGACCCCCCACAGATGTTCCTCAGCTTCTCTCTGCAGCTCCAGGGTCAGGTCAGGCAGTGGTGAGAGCAAGGTAAACATTTCATCCAAAAACGCCCCAGATCTCAGAGAGGAGACCCAGACCCGAGGATGCCCCTGGCCTTGTGTGTGTGTGTGTGTGTGTGTGCATTTTCTGTGTCTCAGATTTTCATCTGAAGAGCCCCGTAACTGATGAGTCTTACCACCAGGAATTCTAAGGAGGAAATGGGGCTCCACATAAAGTAAACAAGAACATACAGTTCTTTATACAAATATTCTCAAAGAACACTCCAAAAATCCCTCCTCCCCACATGGATGGGGGTGGAACGACTTTTTCCTTTTTTTCTCTTATAAATGTCTTTGCTTTTGCTCTTTTCTCCTAATGCCTTGTTGCCCTGAAAGTGGTGCCTACGTGAAAACTGAGGTATCTGGTCCTCTGCAGTGGAGAAAGAGGCTAAACCAGAGACAGTAAGAGCATCAGAAGCTGATAAAAACACTCCAGATGATTTTTATTTTAGTTTCCTGACTGGTCTGTTAGCACTTTCTGAAAATTTGGAGATGAAGTGTGGAATCTACTCAGATTGGCTGCATGTATGTGTCTGTGTGCATGAGAGTGTGTGCATGGGTTGAAGTACATTTCAGGGAGTGTGTGTGTGTTTCTGTGCGTGTGCATGAGTATAGGCGTGTGCATGTTGCTTGTGCATGGAAGTGTGTGTGTCTGTGAGCCTGTATGTGAGTGTGGGTGTGTCAGGTTGTGTATGTGAATGTGCGTGCACACCCACAAGCATATGAGAGGGAGTGTATCTGTGTGTGCATGTGAGAGTGTGTGTGTGTGTGTGTGTGTGTGTTTGTGTGTGCATGCACTGAGAGCATTCTGTGTGTGGCTCTGTTCTACGCATCCATCATGCCCTCAGGAGAAGCCAGAAGACATTTGGGACATTTTGCATTCCGTTCGTAGATGAGGGGCCTGAGGCCGGGGGAGGGACAGATCTCACCTGATGGCAGAGCTGGTTTGTGGCAGAGGCCTGACCTGAAAGCACTTTCCTCTTCCACCTCTCTTTCCATCACGCTCCTTTTCCTTCCTCTTTGCTGACCTCTGCGATGCCACCACCTCCGGGCTGGTCTCACCTCTGGCCACGTCAGCTGTGTGTTTCTCCAGCCCTTGCTATGGGGGACATGCACCCACGTCTAGAGGAGTGTCTGCAGTCCAGGGTTGGCACTAAAATGCCCTTGAACGCCATGAGGCCCACAGCCTCCCTACCTGGGTCTTCACGGCTCCGATGGGGTTCATGGTGGCACCTGGGTTCCCCGACCCATTCAGCTGGTTCTTCTCTGTGGCCCCCAGGTCAGCACGAGTCCAAGTGCATGGACCCTTCTCACATCAGCAGTGTGAGCACAGGGACAGGATTTGGAGGGAATGAATGAATGAATGGCAGCCCCAGCCTTCCACCTACACAACTGAGCTTTACTTATTTGAATAGGAGGAAAAGCAGGCTCCTAGAATATTCAGAGACAGAGGGCACCGCTCAGTGCGCCAGGCTCGGCGCTCCTTGTGGCCGAGCACATCCCTCAAAAGCCTCCCCACCTGAGGCATCTGCTCTCCGAGTCAGCTCTGTGCCCGGGGTCTCCCTGTTCTATCATCACGACAGAAACAGCTGTGCCAGATACAATGTCCCATTGATCCGCTGTCCAAATCCACCTCCTGCCCGGCCTTGCGCTGCCTGCCTCTAATACTCCTCGGGGGTGGCCTAGAGCTTGGACAGCATATCATATGGGAAAAAAAATCAAAAGTCATCCCTCGTGGTCCAAGTTGCCCCATTCCCGACCTTTTCTTCCCCCTCTCCCTTCCTTGATGGGCCTGGCATTTTAGCAAATGGAATGATGGATTTTTAACAGTGCAAAGGGCCTTTGAGACATCTGAGTGTGGCCGACTCATGTGTTTGAGAACATTGAGACCCAGTGAGGTACTGATACTTGGCCAATCTATAGCCAAGCTGGGGCGAGAGACCACACTCCGTTCGGGGCTTTTTCACCCTCACCCGTCAGGTCCCGGGGTCTTACATCAATGCCTCCTCCCTGCTGGGGCTTTGAAAGAGCACTGCTGTCCTGGAAAGCCATGGACACCACGTAGTGCAGGGATGTGGGTGTGTCTTCCGTGTAGGTGCTTAGTGATTGTCCCTGCCATGCTGCCCTGGGTCATGTGCCTGGGACACCAACCCCAGGAGACATGGCCCTGCCCTCAAGGGGACCACAGCCTGACCTGTGGACATCAAATGCTCTGTCACCCAGACTCTCAACCTTGACTCCATACTAGAATCACCTTGGGAGCTTTTCAGAACTACTGAGAGCCAAGTGCTGGTATCAATAGGACCATTTTGTTTCTTTCCTCTGTTTGCTGTGGCCTCTCCAGGAGACAAGAGGCAGGCAGGGTTTGACTGGGAAAACACAAGAACTT
>NW_006771034.1:983429-1040166 GCF_000442215.2 Lipotes vexillifer
GTGGGCAAATTTCATTTGCTTCTCAGAAGAAACACCGTGCTCTCCATCCCTTAGTCATACTCTGGAAAATGGTTGTGGTGGGAATGTGTATGTCTGGGGCTGAGGACATGGAAAGTTACGTGGTGCTTAAATCTAGATTTGGACCATTTGGTCAAGATCTTTTGGCTTAATTGTTTGAACTTAAGCATAGCCTTCAAGTGCCAGAGCAGCGCAGTAAAGAAACTAACACAAAACAGCAATAATAGAGCAATAGAGAGATCTCAAGTCTTCATAGTTAAAGGAATAGAGGGGGGAAAACTACCTTATTCGTGCAAATTTCTGTAAGTTGTCCATTTACTGGCTGTCTGATGATATTCCTCTCAAGTCCCATCCATAAAGAAGAGCTAACTGGCGCATTAAAAGCAGAGAAAGCAATTTATTCTGGGCAAACAGAACATCGTGTTTTGAGTCCCAAGCAAGCTCTTAAGTCGAAAAGGGTGCTAAGCCCTTTGCCTTTGGCAAAACACAGCCTCTTCTCTCTAAATGTTTAAAAATGTTTAGTGGCGCCAGAAAGTGCAATGAACTTAGACATCAAAAATCTGTAAATTAATAAAACACATAAATAGAACTTCCATTAAGCTGGGCAAGAACTTTGAAACACAGAAAGAGGCATACTTAGAAAAGGACACAGATTCAGAAAGATAAATTGCTGAGAAAAGACCAACTATGCCTGTCCACCCCTCCCCCATCTCTCATGGAAGGTTTACTTGGGAAAGAATATCGTCTGTGCATCGTGACAAAAATCATTGCTCACTGCAGAAACCGAAATAACAGGCTGACATAGGGTCACACCATTATCCGTAAAACATGAGAGCGGCCACTGCTTGCCTTGAAATAACTTACCTCTATCCTGGTAGTACAGTTGTCAAGGAAAGTTCCACAGCCAGAGTTTCAGGATAGCTAAATTTCAAAATGTTTTGCAGAAATGTCACCCAATTTTTTCTTCATACATCATCATTTATCACTCTCTCAGTCAAAATATGGAGAAAACATATGAATACACGTTTCTTTTTTTTTACTTTATTAAAAAATTTTTATTCAAGTATAGTTGATTTACAATATTGTATTAGTTTCAGGTTTACAACATACTGATTCAATATTTTATTGATTATATTCTATTTAAAGTTATTATAAAATATTGGCTATATTCCCTGTGCTGTGCAATATAACCTTGTAGCTTTGTACCTCTTAATCTTCTACCCCTATGACCCTCACTCCCTCCCTCTCCCCACTGGTAACCACTAGTTTGTTCTCTGTATCTGTTAGTCTGTTTTTGTTTTGTTACATTCATCCATTTTTGATTTTTAGATTCCACTTATAAGTGATAACATACAGCATTTGTCTTTCTCTCTCTGGCTTATTTTGTTAAGCATAATACCCTCCAGGTCCATCCATGTTGCTGCAAATGGCAAAATTTTATTCTTTTTTATGGCTGAGTAATATTCCAGTATATATGTGTGTGTGTGTGTATATATATATATATATATATATATATATATATATATAAAATGTGTGTGTGTGTATATTCCAGTATATGTGTATATGTGTGTGTGTGTGTATATATATATATATATATATATATATATATATATATATATATATATATATAGGCACTTATGTTGCTTCCATATCTTGGCTATTGTAAATATATATACCCAGGAGTGGAATTGCTGGATCATATGGTAATTCTATTTTTAGTTTCTTGAGGAACCTCCTTACTGTTTTCCACAGTGACTGCACCAACTTACATTCCCACCAACAGTGCACAAGTGTTCCTTTTTGTCCACATCCTTGCCAACATCTGTGATCTTTTTGATGATAGCCATTCTGACGTGTGAGGTTATATCTCATTGTGATTTTGATGTGCATTTCTCTGATGCTTAGCAATGTTGAACATCTTTTCATGTGCCTGTTGGCCATCTGTATGTCTTCTTTGTGAAAATGTCTATTTGGGTCTTCTGCCCATTTTTTAATTGGGTTGTTTGTTTTTTTGATATTGCATTGTCTGAGCTGTTTATATATTTTGGATATTCGCCCCTTAAAGGTCATATCATTTGCAAATATTTTCTCTCATTCACTAGGTTGTCTTTTCATTTTGTCAGTGGTTTCCTTTGCCGTGCAAAAGCTTTTAATTAGGTCCCATTTGTTTATTTTGGGGTTTTTTTCCTTTGCCTTAAGAAACAAATCCAAAAAATTATTGTTATGGTTTATGTAAAAGAGCGTTCTGCCTATCTTCTCTTCTAGGAGTTTTCTGGTTTCCATTCTTACATTTAGGGCTTTAATCCATTTTTAGTTTATTTTTGTATATAGTGTGAGAAAATGTTCTAATTTTATTTTTTTACATGTAGCTGTCCAGTTTTCCTAGCACCACTTATTGAAGAGATTGTGTTTTCTCCATTGTATGTTCTTGTCTCCTTTGTTGTAGATTAATTGGCCATAAGTGCATGGGTTTATTTCTGGCCTCTCTATTCTGTCCCATTGATCTATGTTATATGTCTGTTTTTGTGCCAATACTATGCTGTTTTGATTATTGTAGTTTTGTAGTACAGTCTGATGTTTGGGAGCATGATACCTCCAGCTTTCTTCTTTTTTCTCAAGATTGCTTTGGCTATTCAGGTTTTTTGTGTTTCCATACAAATTTTAGGATTATTTGTTCTAGTCCTCTGAAAAATGTCATGGGTATCTTGATAGATAAGGATTGCACTAAATCTGTAGATTACTTTGCGTAGCGCAGACATTTTAACACTATTAATTCTGCCAATCCATGGACATGGGCTAGCTATCCTTGTTTTCTAAAGCTCATTAGGTTTGGTTAAAGTCTTTCTTATGGCTGCTAAGGTCTCTTATGCCACAAGAGTGACACAGAGTTTTTTCTTCACAGTTATCTGCTAATTCAGAAAAGATGTGATTCCTGAATCATAGAGTAACTTTGCAGGACAGCTCCCAAACTTTCCCTCCCCTTCTCATCCTCCCTCACCCAGAGACATTTATGATACTCCTTTGTCCATACTTCAGTCAGTGCCACTTCTCCCACCTTCTCCAATGTGTCCAGAGACTCACCTATTCATCTGGTCATGGTCAACAACATAAGGGACTCTTGGGGTTAAAAATTATACACAGTCAATGAAAAGTAAGCTCTCTCATACAACTCAGCCACCTTGAAGGGTCATGGCTAAGGGCAAAAGGGCCCTCCATTGCTTCTCAAGTCTGAGAGGGTCTTAGGATGTCTCCGACCTTAACCTTACATTGACTCTATCCATGGGAGATTCAGTTTAGTAGTTTGGGGACCACCAATTGATATAACAAAGGAACTCAAAAATCTAAGTTATCATAATAAAGTTCAAAACGGGTGTTCCTGATCAGATTCAGTGACTCAAGTTTCCCCATCTTGCAGCTCTGCCATCTTCCATGGTTGCTGTACTGGTCTGCACCCAGTTGGCAGGAGGGAGAGTATGGAGGATTGTGCAGGGGAGTCTGTGGGGCCACCTGGAATGATGCCCACCACTTCTGCCCACATCCTGCTTCCCAGTCTAAGTCAGTGCCTAACCACCAGGGAGGCTGGGTCATTTCTCTGGTCATGGACCTAGAAAGAACAGGCAGTCGATTTGGTGAATACTTGGTTTAATCGCCTGCACACTGAACAGCTCTGCCCCTGGAGATGCCAGGTTTTGCCCCAAGCTTCTCTCTCGTACCTGATATCCTGGATCTGCTGCTGGGCCCTGCCCTTCCATGTCTTTGCCCAGTGTTTGGGGCCTGTTTCCTGGACCGTTTTGCTCTATTTCCTTAGGCTTGCCAACCTCCTTGTGCATGCTGACCCTCTCCTGCCAACTTTCCCACTGATCCCCCTGTGCTTAACCTCACCTGCCGGCCCAGCTCTGCACACACCTTGTCCTCACCTCTAGTTCTGGTTAGTCCCCTCGCACATGTTAGCAGGTTGCCCACCCTGCACCAGTGTCCCCTGTACAGTCACTACAGTTCTGCTCAGAACGGATGGGCCTCTGGCTGAGAACAGCCTTTCCCAGGAAGACTTGGCTTATCCGTGTAGCCGATGCCTTGAGCCACTCACTGCTTTCGAGTTTTCTCTTCTGCTTCCAGCTCTAAGTCAAGCTTGCTTTCTCTTGGGCTTTCAGATCCCTGAAGCAATGAGCCCTCACCCCCACCACTCATTCAAACCTGGACACTTCAACTCCTTAACTTTCCTAAATACTTGTCTTCTTTAGTACACTCAGAAGGGGAATTGGGTGAAGATGGTAGAAAGGTACAAACTTCCAGTTATAGGATAAATAAATTCTGGGGTATAATGTTCAACCTGCTGACTGTAGCTAATAGCACTATTTTGTATATTCAAAACTCACTCACAGAGTAGATCTTAAAAGTTCTTATCACAGGAAAAAAATGAATAACTATGTGAGGTGATGGTTGTTAACTAAACTTATTGTCATAATCATTTCAGAATATATACATATATCAAATCATTATGCTGTATGCTTTAAACTTATACAATGTTATATGTCAATTATATCTCAATAAAACTGGGAGAAATAAACTTTAGAGATATTGTAAGAGAAGAAGGAGGTGGAGGAAAGGAGGGTCTTTTTATCTTCTCTCTCTGGTCTTATTTTTATCACATTTGTCACTGGCTCACGAGCCTTCAGCCCTCTTCATGCCCCTCTGGCTGCCTAAGGAATCCATAGTTTAGTTTCCTTATATTTATTAATAAAAATCCACACAGCATTTATTATATGCTATGCACTGTTCTAAGTGCTATACAAATATTAACTTAACATATTCCTCAGGATCTTATGAGTTAGTTACAGTCTTACCCCTACTTTGAGGTTGAGGAAGCTGAAGCACAGAGAGGTTAAGTAACTTTTCCAGGGTCACACAGCCAAATAGTTTCTCCCCATGCAAGTCAAAATACTCTCTTCCCTTCCCCGGGTGATAGCATTTTAGACCTAGCTCAGAGGACATTGAATCTTCAGAGCAAGAAAGGAACTTAAAACCACTGGTCTAGCTACACTTCATCTTACAGATGTCAATACCGAGTCTTGGAAAGGTGATGGAAGTTGTCCACAACCAAGCAGCTGGTTGTTGGCAGTTTTCAGAGGTGAATCCTGATGTTACCTGTTCCCTCGATAAGAAGGTACTGCATTAGGTCACTTCTATCACAGCCACACGTCAGCTTGTTAGATAATCCCTTATCTAAAATGAGGTAAATACAGTGTAATTCCTATGAGCGCCCCAAAGTCTTCTCTGTCTTTCAAAAAAGGTAAATTGAGTTTTCGTTTCCCCGCCATTCTTTGCAAGGATGAGTTTGATTTAAGACTCCAGCCGACAAACCGATGGCAGAATGGATTCCCATTGGCGCCATGACAGGCAAGATGGCAGAATATTGGCACAGACATCCTGCCCAGCAACCCCCAGATGAAGCCAGATAGTCAACTATCTGCACTCCATGTGCCATTAGTCAGACACACCATCAGCCTGATGACCTTAGATGACCAGAAAAGGTTACAGATTTCTGAGATGAGAAAGCTCAAGTTTGTAAACACCATCACATGACCAGAGGAGGCACACCTCATTCTGGGAGACATGAATAGAGTGATTATTCCAGAATATGTAAATATCTGAATGACCCAAAGGTCTTCTATCCATCATCCTATTCCAGAACAGGGATGTGGAGAAAGCCCAGGCCAAACTCTAAGTAGGGTATTCCTTTCATGGCACCCATGGGGTGGCGCCATGCTTGAGGGATGCTTCCTCTCAGGAAGTAAGAGGCACACAAGCACAGTCAGCTCAGGATGCCACGGGTGCTTAAGAAGACATGTCTTTAAGGGAGCTCCCTCTCATCTTCCCAAAGCCCCCAAGATTACTACTTTAGCTCAAGGAGGCATTGACTTTCCAAAGACAAGTGAGCTCCTGGCTGGCTCCAGGTAAGGACAGTGTGTGCTGAGCTCCTCCTATTTCACAAGCCACCCTGGCTCCTGGCTTCCTGTCACAAACATTTACATTTCCTGCCTATTTATCCCTAATTTTCCAGGGAATTGCGTGAGGATTTATAATTGATAATTTTCATGCGTAGTGCCCCATAATGCTTTGCATCTTCAAAGCAGTCAGAAAATGTGAGCAAACACTCGTAACACCCGTGTTGGCCAAGTCTGTGTTTTTCTCCCTGTTTGGCATCTGGATGCTGTGAGGTTCTGAGGAGGCAGCCTGGACGAGTACAATGTCACAAAGCTCAGGTGCACGACGCCAGCTTCTTTGTGGTGTCCGCTCTCCCTGGCATCCTCTTCCAGAACGCCATCTTTTCAAACAAGAGCAATATGGGGGTTTGTCCTGGTGGCCCCCCTGTGCTCTGTAACCTGCTGTCCTTCCACGTGAAAATCGTTCATTCTTCACAGAAAGCCTGGTGGGCAAATTCAAAACTGAAGGAAAAGAGCAGCAAGTTGACCTCATGAGTATAATTTTGTCAGCTGTGAGGGACGAGCTGTACTTGGTAGTGATACACCCTGCAGGTTACTGTGGGAGAGAATAAGGAGAAATTGGGGGCAGTAAGGCCAAAAGTTCTACCAACTCAGACCCACCTTCCTCAGTATCCAGGGGCCTTGGAACCACAGCTCATGAGTGAGGTGGTCACCCATCCTGGCGGGAGACACATAAACTCCCAAAGTTGTGCCTGGTGTGTGTCGTAAAAACAACACTCATTGTTGGCAAATGGGTGACAAGCAGGACTGGCCAAGAATTTGACATTGTGTGAACAAAATGTCCAGGTAAATGTGTTTTCACTTAGTGGCCGTATGTTTATGAAAGTGTAGACATAAAAGGAGCCTTTTGAAAACCCAAGAACTTGAAATTGCATAATATCAAGTTCACCAAAAACTGACCACTTTTTGTCCACTTACATTACTATTCTGTGTGTTCGTGTTTTTCCCTCAGTTGATTTTTCAAATGAGAAACTTTTTGGACTTTGTATTTTCAGGAAAGTGCTGTCAATGGAAATCACCCTAACTAGAAAAATCTCTCTCTGCTTGAGTTGTAGCAAAACGTATAATGGCTCTCCCTGCAGTTAAGGGCGGCTCAAAGCTGCCCGTCTTAAGTCATTGGAGGTCCTTCTCACCCCAGCTCTGCTGCTCATTTCAGGGCTTAATACTGTGTCAAAAACCACCCTTCATCTCCCCTCCAAAAAAAAAGAAAAAAAAAGGAAAAAACAAAAACACCTCTTTCGCTGAATTTCATTTCACAAACATGCAAGGATTTATTACAAATAGGCTGTTGTGTTTTGACTATTAGTTGGCTTTGTTTTTCTATTGTTGTTTGCATATGCAAGAGGGGGAAATAATACGTTACTTGAACTAAAAGAAATTTGAGCCAAACTCCTCTTGACAGTTAACCTGGTTGAAGTGCAGTTGACTTCTTGCCTATTCCAGCAAAGCAACCAAATGTTCCCAGTAGCTCCTTAATGCAATTACTTGATGAGAGAAAGGCATTTCATTTCCTAACCACTACAGGAATAAGCAATATAGCTGTCAATACTTTCTCAACAGAGCTTCAGGCATGGTGGGCACCATCCGACCACATTTGTATATGCTCATTAACGCGTTTCCATCATACTTAAAAATTCAACTTCGTAAAGCCTGGGAGTCTTTAGGGATTTTGCTGATAGGAGACTGACCTTCCCCTTCATCTCTTTTCAAGTTGTTACTTTGTTTCTGAATATGCACCACATCACAGCAATTTGACTCAACCCTCCATTTAAGTCAAATCGGGTTACACTCAGTATGCCTGCCCCCCGGCTTCCTTTGAGGCCAGAGTGATAAGCCTGAGAAAACACAAAGCCTTCTCCCTCCTTACACTTGATGTACTTGCCCGCTTTCCTGAGTAAATTAGAGTCTTATACCGTTGTGTTCTCTAATGATGAAAGCAATTGCTCCCATTTATGGAGGCCTCACCATGTGCCAGATATGTGCTGTGCATTTGTTCATATGATCTCATCTAATCCTCACAACCCCTGAGAACAGTCATTCTCAAACTACAAAGTGTAGGAATCAGCTGGGGGAGCTTATCAAAAACAAGACTTCCAAGTCTCCCCCCAACTCTGCAAATATTTGGGTTTAGCAGCGTCTTGATGGGTGGTCTGTGAGATTACATTTTGCAAAATATTGCCCTAAGAAGTAGGTACAACTATTATTCCCATTTTGTATGTAAAAATCTTAGGCTTAAAGAGGGTAGGAAACTTGCCCAAACTAACTCAGGAATCAAACCAAGGCTGTATTATGCCAAATCCGAATTCTGTGCTCCTATCCAGAGGCGCACCAACTCTCGATCATTTTATGAAGGACTGATACTGATTTTCCCACCAAGGGATAATGTCAGAGTAGTTAACTCTAGCTGACATTTTAAATAGTTCCCAAGGTCCAAGGTCTTCATACAACCAAGGCTTATTTCTCTCTTTTGCAAAGACTAATGTTCTGAGGGTAACTCGTCTGCAAGGATCTTCTCCAGCCAGTGACTCAGTACTCCAGGCTGCTTCCACCTTGTATATGTCACCTGGAATACAAGATCCGATGTCAGCACAATGGGGAGAGGGAGGGCTGGACCATCAGCCAGGACACTGCTGGGTTCCCCCTGGAATGGGTTAGATCATTTCTACCTACATCACATTGGCCATATTTCAGCCAGTTGGCCCCAGTCTAACTGTGAGGGAGGCTGAGGAAAGGCTAGGATCACAGGTACATTTAGAGAACACCCAAGTGAGAGAGCTGGGACTAACCATCATTGCATAAAGCTCCCCCAGTTTCATTAACCACTGGAACTGGACCTTGTTTCTTCATCTTCTGCATTCTGCTAGTTTTGTCTTCTGCCTTTCAGGATCACCTCCAGCATGATCACTCCTGCAATGAAACTGTCAGCAAAGAACCCCTCCACAGGTAGTAAGGTGTAAAACGCATCTGTATTAGTCAGTTCAGGCTGCTATAACAAAATATCATAGACTGCAGGGCTTAAACAGCAGGCATTTATTTCTTACAGTTCTGGAGGCTGAGAAGTTCAAGATCAGGGTGCTAGCATGGTCAGGTTCTGGTGAAAACTCTCTTCCTGGTTTACAGACAGCCACCTTTTTGCTGTGTCCTCATGTGGGGGAAAGTGAGAAAGAGCAAACTCTCTGGTCTATTCTTACAAGGTCACTAATCCTATCATGAGGCCCCCCCACCCTCATGGGCTCATCTAAACCTGATTACAAAGACCCCACCTCCTAATACTCCTACACACTGGGGCTTAGGACTTCAAAATATGAATTTGGCAGGGGTGGGGGGGGTGGTTGGGGGACAGGGTTGAAGGGGGACACAAACATCTAGTCCTAGCTCATAACATCATCCCAGAAGGGATCCCATATAAATGGCATTTCCCCTCTCATTTTCTCCTCCCACCTCAAAGGCAGTTATTTAACTCAGCCCTAAAAATGTGAACTGAAACTTATATATATATATATATATTTTTTTTTTTTTTTTTTTTTTTTACGCGGGCCTCTCGCTCTTGTGGCCTCTCCTGTTGCGGAGCACAGGCTCCGGACGCACAGGCTCAGCGGCCATGGCTCACGGCCCCGGCCGCTCCGCGGCATGCGGGATCTTTGCGGACCGGGGAACGAACCCGTGTCCCCTGAATCGGCAGGCGGGCTCTCAACCACTGCGCCACCAGGGAAGCCCCAATAAATGTATTTTTATTCAGTTTTCTTATATCCATCATTTAGAAATTGCATTTACAGACCAGAAGAAAGGAGTGGCTTAAATAAGATAAAAGTCTATGTCTTTCACATGATTCCAGATGTAAGTAGTCCAAGGCTGACCTGGCAGCCCCATCACATCAGGGATCTAGACTCATTATATCTTTCTTCTCCATCATCCTTAACACTTGGCTTCCATTCTCAAGGATGCTACATGATCCAGAATGGCAACCAGAGCTCCAGACATCATATCCACACTTCTAGGGAAGTGGGGGAGGATGGAAAGGCCCTTTGAAGTGCTTTCCTGGACATCCCATCTAGAATGTCAGAATGTGTTCACATGACTGCCTAGCTGCAAGAAAACATGGGAAATGGCATATTTTACCTAAACACATTGCTGTCCTCAAAAAAAAAAAAAAAAAAAAGGGACTTTTTCTAGGGAAGAAGGGGGAATAGACATTGGGTACCACACAGAACTTGTAGGAAACAGGCACTCATCAAAACTTGTTGGATTAAATTACATTTACTGGACAGTATTATAATGCTGCAAAGCACATCCTTTTTTTTAAACTGCTTGGTGCTTTTCAGACTTAAAAATGAAAAAGCGATAGCCTTTTACTTTCGTTGGAACAGCAGCTGGGTTATGGCAGGAAGGTCAAAGCTCTAGAGTATACAGACCTCGGACTGAAGCCCTGTGAGATCAGTCACAGCCTGTGGGATTCAGTCAAATTACATAACTCCATTGAGCCTCTCATCTGACAGATGGGGATAAAAAGACCTACCTCATGATGTGAGGCTATAACTAATTAGGAACAAATGAAATGAAGGAACGTACAAGAACTAACTGCTAATACCAGCACCTAAGATTTTCAGTAAGTAGGAACTCTGATGGACATGAGATTAAAGACCTGTCACTGCCCTGGGACAAGTTAAACCTCTCAAACCTCAGTCCCTTTTTCTGTGAAATGAAGACATTATTTTTTAACCTTTCAGAGTAGTGAGAACTAGGTAAGTAAATCAGATAAATATAAATATAAAAGCTGAGAAGTCATAAAGCAATTATAAATTTACAATACATTCATTCCTTCAGATACATTGACCTCTAATCCATGCCACACAATTATTCTATAGGAATAGGAAGCACCCCGGTGACCCCAGGTTGGAATCTCAGACACCCAGTATGATGACAGGCCAGTTCCACACTTTTCGTAACAGAAATTCTCCTGTTCAAAAGAATTACAGTTCATTAGAAAGACACAAAAGTGATTCCACATAGCTTCTCAGGTTTAAGTGACAAGGCCACTTTGGTGAGATTACTGTCATGCTCCTAGCTGGCTTGGAGAATTCATTCAAAACATCTGAGCCACCTGTGTGAAGTCCCTTTGGGAAGATGAGTTGATGAAGCATCCTCACCTAAGAGCTGGCAACACCATAAAATGGAAATACCTGGTCACTTGATTTCCAGGGGTTGTTGACAAATCGCTTCTTTTTTTCTTTTAAAACTTTTTCTTTTATTTATTTATTTAATTTTTATTGGAGTATAGTTTATTTATAATGTTCTGTTAGTTTCTGCTGTACAGCAAAGTGAATCAGTTACACAAATACATATATCCACTCTTTTTCAGATTCTTTTCCCATATAGGTCCTTACAGAGTATTGAGAAGAGTTCCCTGTGCTATACAGTAGGTCCCTATTACTTATCTATTAACTGTGTATATGTCAATCCCAATCTCCCAATTTATGCTTCCCTCCCTACTTCCCTCCTGGTAACCATGAGTTTCTTTTCTACATTTGTGACTCTATTTCTGTTTTGTAAATAAGTTCATTTGTGCCATTCTTTTTTATTCCACATAAAAGCGATATCATAGGGTATTTGTCTTTCTGGAAATTAGAAATTGTTTCTAATGTCTTTTCTAGTGGACTTCATAATGAGCTATTACAGAACGGGGTGACATGTAGTACTGTAATCATTGACTAAACGTCCATAAAGGATTTATAAACAGAACTTTAATCATACATTCTAGGATTCGACAGGATGTTACTGCTTCCCCTAAATCATGCTGGAAGTTAGCACAAAGAGGGACTCCTGTTGGGATTAGGGTGGGAAACCTTGGGGGTTGTCTTAGGATTCTGCCTACCACAGATACTCTATAAAATGCAACTAAATCATTGCATAATTATAAGCATAATTCATCATTACTTAAGCTCATACTTACATGTGCTTGAATTTTGCAGAACAAAATTGCACTTGAATATAATTTCCTTCCCATAATTTCTATGCATCTACCTATGTGTAATTTCTGTTACTCATGGTATAGTATTTAAAATAAGATATTAGTTTTGAATACTTAAGAAAAAATAAAATATGAGCTGTGATTATTAAACTACAGGTGTAATGAGGTGGCCCTAAAACCCTGGACAATCACTTAACTTTGTGTCAATCCTTCTTCATAAACTGAGAGGCTTAGACCAGATAATAATGTTTGTTTAGCTCTGGGCAGTTTATAAGCAACTAAACAATCATTTCATTTTACCTCAATTTGCTACAAGATCTTTAAGATCCTTTAGTCTTGCAACATTCTACAATCCTACAGTGGCCGTCGAGCAGTGATTCTGTAACTCTGAGCACAAGATGCTGACACCAGCGTCTTTCACTGGTGTCCAGTCTGTTCATAAGGACCCTGATTTGGTTTACCTGGAAGAACTATAAGCTCCTTGTAGGAGGGCCTCATGTATTATTCATCTTTGTGCCCACAGGGCCTAGCTCAATACTTGCCAGAAGGGATATGACCAATAAATATCAGCTATCGGTTGGCTAAACAGAGCTGGGTGACAACACTGAGATGTCCCCTCCCCATTCCCTGTAGGGCTGTGACAGAGTACAAATCTCAAGACAGGCCTTACTGACATTTTTTCTCATTGGTGTGGTTGTCGTGTCCCCTGGGGTTGTCTCCACGCTTGGGGCTGCCCTCGTGCCTTTGCCTTTAACAGATGAGCACCCCTGGGGAGGCCAGCCTGGCAAGCAAAGTCCTCTTTCCTCATTCCACTGGCTGGGGACATTTTCAAAATGTCCCCTTCATCAGTCCCTGGCCAAAGCTTTCAACCCAGCCTCATCGAGGTGAAGGTTGCATCTCTGTTTTTAGTATGGAAAAATAAGATTTAAAAAACACACAGAATTTGCTTTAAGGAAATTCACTTTACAGTTCTACAGCTGGAGGGAATGTATTCAAGAAGATGGAGGTTACTGTTTTTAAATCCTGCCATTAATAAAGCCCCCCAGTGAACCCCAAAAGTAGGCTAATGGAAATATTCAAACTAATTGCTCTCCTGCTGTTGGTTGTTGAACAGAAAGGATTTTGGTGTGTTGTATAGTTCACGCCTCCATTTTTAGGCCAGACTGAACTGAAACCTCACAAACATCTGTTCTTTCCCGTCTTCCAAATCTCCAGATAAGCCCTGTTGCGTTGTTTGGGGGGAATGAGGCAGAGAAGTAATGTCTAAATAAATAAACATCTCCAGGCAAGAAATTCTGCACATTCCCTTGTTTCTGCACGGCTGAGATGGACTGGAAGTGGTCTGTGGTCTGCTCTGCACTGTTCCAGTGGCCCGAGTAGCACCATCCTTGGCAATGGGTCATTCCCAAATTAGGGTGCTACTCACTCTGCCCACAGGGCCACCTCAGTCCCCTGCATGGGCTCATAGCCCACAGAGTCTGGGCATCGGGTAACCTAAGCAGACCCCTTGGGAACTCCTCTGAGAAATTCTCCCATTCCTAATGGGCTCCTATAGAAAGCCCATTCCTTTCTAGAAAGCAGCCTTTTAAAACTATTTTTGTGGGTGAGTTCAGATGAACAAAATGAAAGTCTCTCTCGATTGAGGTGGAGCTTAGAAGGCTTGATTCTCTTGCACGAGGCTCTGGCCTGGCCTCGCGAGGGAACATGAGACCACATCAGCTGTGTCTGAGGCCATTGTTGAAAAGGTCTTGTTGTCCTGGTTTTGCTTATAGCCCCCTTTTTAATTTATAGGAAAAATGAATTTTTAAAATAGATAATCATTCTAAATCTAAAGATGAAATACTGACCTTCATTTTGAAAGTAAAACAAAAAAGGATCGTTTCCAATGAACATCTGGTGGGAGTGATGAGGCTGGTGACAAGCAGGATGTAGGAAGGAGCATCAAACGAGGTCTCGTGTGAGGAGAGTGACTTCGTGTCGGAGTCGAGGCCTTGGGTGTCCGTTAGCAGAGGAGATGAGCTGCCCACAGAGACCCGGCTCTGAGGTGTTGGACACTTGCTCCCATAACCTCCCACATCCTGACAATTACTTTCCAAACGTGAGCCTAGGGCCACCTTCTCTGCAAGAAATTTTATAAGGACCCTGGAGGAAAGGCTTCTGGGAATGGCTTGAACGTGAGCATGTTTCTGTGCAGTACAATTGTTGGTCCCTTCAGACAGTGGACAGGCCCCTGAGGGGATGGCGGGGAGGAAGATAAAAACTTCTGTGGAGAAAATTAAGGAGTCATGTATCACTTACCACAATATAGAGGGCTTCTGCCAAAGAGTTCATACCACCAGAGAGATAACGGTGGATTCCAGTCCCCTAAAGGACACCTTTATGAACACATCAGGGGAAAAACTTGAAAAAATAAGACACAGTGACTTATAATGCAAAGGATTTCCATTTTCAGGAAATAAGTGAAGTTTCAGCATATTTACTTGTATTTACAGTAAAAAGTTTGAAATTATTCAACCATTCAATGGAAAGGGTACATGTGGGTGTGTGAAAGGGTACATGTGGGTGTGTGTCTTTATTCTAAAAGCTGCCCTACTAGAAGCCTATAAAAACTCATCAATCTGAGTGGTAGGTTAACAGATACATATTTCTATGGGACACATGTCAAAATATCTAGGAGCGATGGTGGTCCAGAGAATCTGAAACTTTATTCTACAATGTTTTTCTCAACTAACATTTATTAAATCCCAATTATGACCAAAAGAATATATTAAGTGATGTCATAATGAATAGAATTCAGTCTCCCATTCAGAAATTTTGTATTCTATTTAGAGCGATGACACATGTAAAATAGGGAGTATAGAAATCAGGCCAATTGAGGTACCCATATATGATTGACCATGTGTGGTCCGAGGAGAGACCATGAGTCCAAGGGAGACCACAGAGTAGGTACTCCCTAAGCCGGTCTCTAGAAGATGCATTAGCTTGGTCAAGGTGGGAATAAGTAATTGATTACAGACTGAGGGAGGACCAAGTGCAGTGCATATAGGTGAACCTGAAGGTGGAAGAGCTTGTCTCTCCTCTGGAGCTCAGGAGTCATGTGATGCCTACACTGTAGAGTCCTGTGGGGCTCACTGGTCCCTTTGAGATGACTGGGAGAGTCTGTAGACAGCTGGGATGTCACCACCCAAACTCTTTTCTGACTGCCACCCATGTCTGCCTGTCACCAGATGACCCTGGCCAGAGAGACTCTCGTACACTCAGCTCGTAGAGCTGGATCCTTTGGTAAATAAACCTCTGCTCTCAGCAGCCATTTCCTATGTTGATTTGTGAATCATGTGTTGCTGTATGATATGACACCCCCAACAACGTTTGTATCTGTAGCACATTCATCAAGCTAAGCTATGGAAAAGTGAAAAGCTTTATTCTAATTTTCAGAACATCACCACAAACTTTGTGGAAAATGTGACAACAGAATTGGGACTGGAAGGATGACAAGGGCAGGGATGTGTGAAGGAGGGTATTCCAAGCAGCTGGAAGAACACAGACAAAGGAGCAGAGAGAGGAATGTCGTGTGTGATTTGGACCATCGCCATGTCCACTGGGTTTGAAGGACAGGGTCACCTGTTTGAGGAAGAGCAGAGAAAAGGCTAAAAACATGAGTTTAGGAGTCAGAACTCAATAAAGTATTTTTGTAGAGAGAAATGTCACAGTGGTATAATTTCTTTGGAAAGATTAGCCTAGAGATTTCGTAAGACATGAGCACATTGTAGGGTGGAAAAGGACTGGAGGTGGGGAGACCAGTTCAGAGAGGGAACCCATGAGGCACTGGGTGGAGGTGATGGTGGGACAACCCAAAGGGTGAGACATATCACTAGACACGGTGAGAGGAGGATTGACAGGACTGGACAACCAACGGAGTGGGAGGACCCACGTCTATGATTACATGGGCGAATGGGAGAACAGAGTGCCACGTCCAAACCAGAACATCTGGAAGAGGAGATAATTAGAGAGAAGAAGTCAATGAGTTTCTTTGGGATACGTTGAGTACCAAAACTCCTCAAGAGACGAGCTATCCAGCTAACAGATGGAGACATAGGACTGGAGTTGAAGAAGGCAAGTCTGGAGGAAGATTTTCAATAGTCACTTTCATATATACATACAGTAGTTGAAGCTCAGGAGGTACCCAAGTTCTACAAGAAAGGGTGTGCAGAGAGGGAAAAGAAAGCTTTAAAGAAGGCTTCCATCAGGGGGCGAGAGCAAAGAAGATGGAAGGAACTGTCAAAGAGGTGGAGAAAACTCCCAGCTGCTACAGTGCCAAGGACATACCAAGGGCAGAGGACATTTCAAGGAAGGTGTTGTCAAGGGTGTTGCAGAGAAATCTAGAGGGGAAGAATTGAAACTGTTGACCCTGGTGACATTTGAGAAAGCAATTTCAGGAGAGCAGTGGAGCAAAAGGCAGGTTGCTGGGCTGGGCAGTGAGGAGATGGTGAGAATGTGGAGGTGGAAGTTGGGAGCACTTTTGCGAGGTTTCTGGCAAAGAAGTGGGGAAAAGAAAGTGCACTCAAAGGAGGTAGGTAGCAATGTCAAGGGAAGGTGGGTTACCTGCCCACTAGGCAAGCTCGAGCTTATTTCTAATCACAGAGAAATGGACTTGCTTCCGTCTGTATGATCATGGAATTGTTTTCCCCTTGAAAAAGAAAAAACTCTAGAATATGTTTTCCTGTATTTTATGTATTTAGGATATTTCAGTCCACCTGAAACTATAGATTATACATATATTACAACTAATGTCCATGAGTGATCAATAAATGTTCAGCACTCTATGGCTGGCACATAGCTGATACTCAACCAATATTTTTTGGCAAATTACGTGTCTTTATAATATCTATATTGGCATGCCTGTTCTCAGTGAAATGCTTTATTTAACTGTACTCATTATTAATCTTAGGTATCAAAAGAGGTAATTTAAAAGTAACTGGAAACAAAAGATTACACTCAAATACAATGCATCACTTGCCAAGCCTCATAAGCCAGGCTTTGATGTTATAACAGTTCCCAAATAAGTCAGAAGTCACCTGTTAAACAAACAATTCATTTGAGAGTGGAAGTGTTAACCCTGAACCTATCTATTACGTTGCTAATATAATTAGCTCTTAGCTGATTGATGAACATTAGCCAGAGAAGATATTAGAGTTATAGATTTAATCTCAAAATGCTCACTTAGCCACCGATATTACTGAAAATAAAATAATTCTCTTACAGCCACAATATGATTATGATGGTTAGTATATTCTCTAGTCATGTAAATGCAGACAAAATTCTTCCCAATTCTAACATTCCCAGTGCAGCATGGACCTTCTAACCCTTTCCCTCCATATTGGTCATTTGAACTGGGAGGATCAAGTTAGCCAAATGAACTTCATGCTAGAAGAAACTAGCCTTCATATTAGGCTAAACACCCAAAGCAACATAATACTTAACGACAAATTCGTGTGCTGGCATGCTTGTGCACCCAAATACTCACCAATCTAGAAGAATACTCTCCCCACCTAAACTTTCAGAAGAACTACTCAAGAAAAGGAGAAGTGTTATATGATTTTCTTCTACACAGTTTTTCCCTGATCACTATGTAATTCAAGGAAACTCTCTTTATTCAGTAAGGCTGAGACTCTCAAAGAATAAGAAAATTGTTGGGAGGGTGTAGTAAGCACATGAAATAGTTTCCTTAATCTCCTTCTCTCTTCCTCCTTGACTACAAAAGGAAAAAAAGAAAGGAAGCATTGGGGGAAAAGAGAAAAGGCATTATATAAGTAAATGCACTATTTAGGCAAATCTACCACCAACATCCTTATCAAGTGACTAGAAGTGAAAATATTGTATTTGGCTTGAACGCATTTGTATATAATGGGCTTGGAGGGTTAGAAGTTTTACTAGACCCAGTTGTTGATGTACAAGTAAATCAATATGGGATTTTTACTTGAGTTCATTAGAGTAAGCCCAAAGGCACAATCTTATAAATCTCTGAGCCTGCTTAAAGGGGTGGGAAAACATCAACATGAATAACATATGGAAGATCATGTGGTCTAATACTTGGACCAACACTGGGACCTGGTTCCATGTTCTCTCCCCATAACCTCACTGGCTTTCTATAATCATTCCTCTCTTCCTTATTAAGTAAAATGGATCTTGATTAGTTGGTCCCCTTATCCCTCTTTGGTGTAACAACTGGCAGACTGGTGATTCATGTGAGTACTCTGCCAGGAAGATATTCAAGATGATTCTTACTCTTTAAACATCCGTGTTTTACATGCTGTGTGCTGCACTGGGCCTAAGGTCCATTGTGGGGTTCCTGTTGGAGCCTCCATGGGGTCCATCTTGTCAACACAGCAGAGAAGTTAAGGGGGGAAATTGTCCTCAAAACAGATTCTTTTCTGTGTTTAGTTCCTGGGCAGTTGTTTGTATTTTTCCACCCAGTGTGGAAACCTGGTCATAAAACTAAGAACAGTAGAAGAGTCAGAGTGAAATTAGTCTATTTTCATTTGAACAGCCATGGTTGTTTTCTGCAGAAACTGATCCTGACGACATGATTGATGGGCCCCTGTGGACCTTTTCCATTTGTGCTTCCCAATTACTTGGAGAAGTACAATGTGCCAACACAGGCTGAGGAAAGAGGGTTAAAAGCTGAACAGACTTACTTGGGGCTCTGAACTCAGGACAGGGGGCAGTCATGACAGCTTTGAGGAACTTCAGGGTCCATGCTTGATGTGACCATCCATTAGAGGGAGGAAGGAAACCATCCTCCAACCTGACCCGAGGCTTCCAGCCCACTTGCTCTCCCACTGTTTTACCGCAGTAACAGAGTTATACCATCAATGAATGGACCCTCCTGGGTCCAAAAGAGTGTGATTTGCTACACAGAAAAAAACAGACTTAAGTGTGCACTGAATGCAAGCAACAGAAGGGCAGCTGGGGTCATCTCATCGCTGGAAAGGGTCCATTAACCCTGCTAATTGTCCTCTGCCTTAAAACCCTGCTCAGCCTCCCATGTGGATGCAAAGGGTGCCTTGTACTCAATTTGTGGCCAATTCCGGCATTTATCACCATTTGTATTCATCAGACTAATGGAAATATCAATTAAGCACCATCAAGAACAGCTCTTAGAGTAATAATGGATACTTACCTGACTTGGAGCAGAGTGAAGGAAGCTCCTTGAGGCATCTGGTGAATGATTGTCAAGTGACTATTAAATCCGCAGAGTGGGCCAATAGACAGTGAAAATTCTGCACAATGACACTGGTAGACAATCTTACCAGACACAACCATCAATGTATAAGTAGTTGAACATGAAATTTTTGCTTGATCACATTAGGGCAAGTCCAAAGATGATACAGTCTTATAAATCTTGGAAAACTGCAATGTAAATAACCTATAGAAGATCACCTAGCTTAATGATCGAACCACTGGAACTTGGGTCCACTCCCATCCTCAGAAACACAGAAGTCCACCCCGATATAGGTGGGGTGCCTCAAGGGAATGATTTTAAACATCCCACTACCATAACATCTCTGGTATTTGAATCTCATTAATTCAACCCTGGATTGGGTTACAGGGACAAGTGGGTGATGAGCTCATAACATTTGAAGGTACATTTTTCTTCATTGTTTACTAATTTTCCTTGAGAAATCAGATCCTATTTTGCATGATTCAGAGCGCCCTCTGAAAGAAAATCCACAGTTTAAGGAGTTTTCTGCATTACCAAGATGAAGTAAGCTTGCAAGCTTTAACTTGCTGCATATGTCTCTAGTTAAATAATCCACTGAACTTCAAAAAAAAAAAAAAAGAGAAGAAAGAAAAAGAAATCATCGAATCATCATCTATAGTTAAACATCAAACAATAAAACTATTATTAGCCTTCCATACTATTAAGAAATTAGATTTTATACCTTCATCTTTCAGATGTCTAGCTTTAGTAAAATGACCTTCAAAACGAACGTGGATGAATAGAGGTAAAATATTTCCTGCAGAGTATATTGGCTGACATTTAAGAGAGCTTTTTAGTAAGAGTCTTAACATGTCATACATGAAAAGACGAGAGTTTTGAAAGACCAATTGGTAGATTATGGTAAAAATCACAAAGTAAAGCATGTTTCTTTGGACTTATGTTTGGGTAGGTCTTTGTGTCTCGTTTTCAGACTCTTTTGTGTAGTAAAGTCAGATATCTTGCTCAGGATATATTGAACTAGGCATGAATCTGAATCCATATAGAAGAGTAGATAGCTATTCACATAGAATATTTGGGACAAGTCCCGGGAGTTGCTGCAGGAACAGAGAGGCTGAAATTCCAGGATGAGGGGAAGGGAAACTTGGTATTGGTGTCTGAGAATACGGTCTACATCAGTAGGAAATCGCCAGCTCCCTCTTTTTCCATGATAGTCACCTTCCACAGTCAACCTCCGCTTTCTCCCTCAAAGAGTGCCATTGTGTTCAGTTTACCTATTTCTCTTATTCTAAAACACATGGGGGTAAAAAACAATGCATTGCTTAAGACTGCTCTGAAAGAGAAGGTTAACATAGATGGTCCACAGCTCGGGTTCATGGGTATCATTGGATAACCTTCCTTTTAAAGATGCAGAGACTGAGTCCCAGAGAGGAAATTTCCCCATGTCTCACTCCTAGTCAGTGGCAGAGCCAGGAGGAGAAAGTGGATCTTAACTCCCAGTTCAGTGATCTTTCTCTCTCTCCATATTTATTTAGACCAATGTCACATAAACAGACCTGCTTCCCTCAGAGGCAGAATAGTGCATCCTTAGCAACTTGTCACTCTTGTCTGAGACCCTCTGGAGGCACAGAGGGTAAAAGAAGCCAGATTGACTCCTGGACACCAGAGTGAACATAGGAATTGGCACAGTTCTGGATGAAGACTTGTCAGAAGGATGCTGTGGTTGTTCATATGTTGATTAAATGATTAAGGTTAGAGAAGGGGACAGAATAACCCTCAGCCAAGATATTTAGAAAAGAGAGACCTGAGGAAGGACCATTTCTTGTCATCTCCAGTGCACTGGTAGCCACAGCCATCCCTCCAGGGCAGGATCAGACATCTCCAGCTCTCTGTACTGCTGTCTGAATAGTGCTGAGTCATTGCTCTCATCAAGAAGGAAAGCTAGGTTTGCATTTATTTGATTTTGAGTTGAAGAAGGCAAATATATTTTGGAGGAGCCAGAAGCACAGATCAGAGGTTTCTAAGCCCAGTGGAAGAGACACCTACTAATTATCACTCTTTAAAGAACCAGAAAGTTCCTACACTTCCTTATGAAAGTTGTAGGTGAAGCATCATCTTATTTCATTTGAAAAGGGGAAAAGTTCAAGGCTAAGTGTATTTGACTAATGGTGAGACTTCTGAAGTGCTCACAAGCCTCTTGCTCCTAAAACAAAACTAAATTGTAGTTGACTCATCTCTTTCCTCAACTCTGATTTAGGATTTAGGAATAAATTGGACCCAAACTGTTCTTTTTCATCTATGTTTGTGTTAGAGGATGTGTACATATGTGAGTATATTCTCCTGCACTTCTCTATATAGGAACATGGGCAGTGTGCTATCAAAGCACTGAGTTTAAAAATCATGAGGGTAATTATTCCTTTTATGTGCCATTTATTATTTTCTGTGTGTTTAGAACTTGGCTTGAGAAATTCCAGATTTTGATGACTAACGGAAACCATGTAACTGGGACACTAAAGAACCAGTGAGTAGTTACCACTTGACGTGCCACAAGCAACACTTTACTTATGTCCCAAGAATTCTGGGCTGTGGCTTATGTGGGCACTGCCATTATTAATTTGTCTCATAAGTCATTAATGTTTCTCTTTCCCATTGGAAAGTTTCCATTCCATGAGATTCTCAGGAACCACTTTCTGGCATTATTTCTCAACTCATGCTACCCATTGGTTGGACTTGCAAAGCAAAAGCAGTAGGGGTTGACAGTGGACCAGAAGAAGCTAACACTTTGGGGGTTTTTTTGACACAGAAAAGAATCCAGAAAAGTTATAAGGGTGAAACGTCCCAGTCTCTTTGTTGCAGATCAATAAATGGGTGGTTGGCTGTTGATTTCTCTTTCAAATGAAAAACAAAAGCAAGTATGAATGGGAGAGGCATAGCTGGTTATAGATTGCACAATTGTTAGGCTAACCTGAAAGATCTTGTCTGAGAGGAAGGAACAAAACAAAACCTGGAAACAAAGTGATGCCAAGATCTCAGAACTGGAAATGTTCCAGAGTTTTCCAAACCAGCCAAGCAGAAGTTAGTGAGGGTCTAACATTCCCACCAACATGAGCAACCCTGCTTCCACAGGCTCTTGTTTTTGCAGATATGTCTAGACTCCTTGGGTAGGAAGTTTCAGGCAGTTTCTAGTAATCCCTGTCTTTGGGGATGATTCTTGGTGCTTATGTTCTTTGGTACCTTTCTGGGAGGCTGGACCCTGGAAGGCTGGCTCCAAGTGCTGTTTGCTTAAGGTGCTCAAGACTGAGACTAGGGCACCCCTGTTTCTCCTCCCATTCTGACATGGCAGGGGTACTTTGGCTTGCCAGGGAAAATTCTCTCCATGAATATGTATCTTTGCTATATATCACACATGGTTGTTATGTTCTCCAAAGGAAGAATTCAAAGTCTGTTTTAGCTGTAGAACTGAATCACTTTGCTATACACCTGAAGCTAACACGACATTGTAAGTCAACTATAATATAATCCAATAATTTTTTTTAAAAAAATGGTCTATTTTAGCAGTAGACAAATCCATCGATGGGCAATATAAAAGCAAACTGGTGCTATTGGCAATTAGCAATCCAACAGATGTGGCCATTTCTGCTGTGAAATAATAACATCTGTCCATCTTCTGTTGTTGCCCACAGAAGCAGCTGTTAGAATAAGAAAGGGTATCTACTGAGCCTAGCAAAGAATTCAATTATGTTTTTTGAATTCTTTTGTTGCCTGGGATAAATTTTTTAATGAAAACTACATTAGAAGTCTCTAATACAGAAAACACCTATCACTTACATTAATCATTTACTTGTTTTTTAAAGTAGCAAATGCTGGCACAGTATGATCATTGATTAATCATCCGATTTGCTTGTAAATTTCATCTATAAAACTTTTGTGAAGAAAACATTTAAAATATGAAATTTGCCTTTATATGAACTGAGTCTAGAAAAACAGTGATAAATATAAGTTTTCTTTAGAATTCTTTTTGCCGGTAAAATACATAAGTCCCTTTGGTCCCAACACTTTTCTAGATAAGTAACAAAACCAAGATTAAACTTTATCATCAGAAAATTCTCAGCAACCTATTTGACTAAAAGTTATCATAGGAAGGTTATTCCTTTTTGTTACTCTATATAATAGACATAGAAAAGGCATAGGCAAAGACATAATAAAAGTTTATTACAAATGACAATATCAAATACAAAAAGAAAGTATTGATAAAGTGGGAGATTGGGATTGACATATACACACTACTATATATAAAATAGGTAACAAATAAGAACCTCCTGTATAGCACAGAGAACTCTACTCAATACTCTGTAATGACCTATATGGGAATAGAATCTTAAAAAGAGTGGCTATATGTATATGTATAGCTGATTCACTTTGTTGTACAGCAGAAATGAACACAACACAGTAAATCAACTATACTCCAATAAAAATTAATTTTTAAAAGTGTTGAGAAAAAGTGAATGGCATTTGTTATATAGATTTTAATGAAAGACCAAGTTTCCAACTTTTTTATTATTATTGGTTTATAATCACCTTCTTTAATTAAGATTTTATTTTTTAGAGCAGTTTTAGGTTCACAGCAAAATTGAGGGGGAAGGTACAGAGAGTTCCCAGATACTCTCTGCTCCCACACACGCATAGCCTCTCCCATTACCAACTTCCCCCACCAACGGTGAGGTCCATTTATTACAACTGGCGAACCTACACTGACACAACATTATCACCCAAAGTCCATAGTTTACATTAAGGTTCACCTTGGTGTTGTACATCCTATGGATTTGGACAAATGTATAATGGCATGTATCCATTATGATATCATATAGAATATTTTTACTGACCTAAAAATCCTTTGTGTTCTCCCTACTCACTCCCTCTTTTCTGCCCTCAACCCCTGGCAACCACTGATCTTTTTAACTCTCTCTATAGTTTTGCCTTTTCCAGAATGACATACAGTTGGAATCATACAGTATGTAGCCTTTTCAGATTGGCTTCTTTCACGTAGTAATATACATTTAAGATTCTTTCATGTCTTTTTGCAGCTTGATAGCTCACTTCTTTTTAGTACTGAATAATACTCCATTGTCTGGTGTACCACAGTTTATTTATCCATTCACCTACTGAAGGACATCTTGATTGCTTTCATGTTTTGGCACTTATGTATAAAGCTGCTATAAAAATCCGTGTGCATGTTTTTGTGTAGACATAAATTTTCAACTCCTTTGGGTGAATACCAAGGAGAGAGATTGCTGGATTACATGGTAAGAGTATGCTTAGTTTACAAAAAGAAAAACTGCTAAATTTTCTTCCAAAGTTGGCTGGACCATTTTGCAATCCCACCAACAATGAATGAGAGTTCCTGTTGTTCCACATCCTTGTCAGCATTTGGTGATATCAGTGTTCTGTATTTTGGCTGTTCTAATAGGGGTATAGTGATATCTCACTGTTGTTTCAATTTACATTTCCCTGATGATATATGATGTGGAGCATCTTTTCATATGCTAATTTTCCATCTACATATCTTCTTTGGTGTGGTATCTGTTAAGATCTTTGGCCCTTTTTTTTTTTTTTTTTTTTTTTGCTGTACGCGGGCCTCTCACTGTTTTGGCCTCTCCCGTTGCGGAGCACAGGCTCCGGACGCGCAGGCTCAGCGGCCACGGCTCACGGGCCCAGCCGCTCCGCGGCACGTGGGATCCTCCCGGACCGGGGCATGAGCCCGCGTCCCCTGCATCGGCAGGCGGACTCTCAACCACTGCGCCACCAGGGAAGCCCTAGTGATCATTCTTATTTGTCCACTAAAATTCTCTCAGTCATCATAACCCTTTAATTGGGTTACTGGTTTTCTTATTGTTGAGTTTTAAGAGTTCTTTGTATATTTCAGATAATAGTCCTTTATCAGGTGTGTCTTTTGCAAATATTTTCTCCCAGTTTGTGGCTTGTCTTCTCATTCACAACATTGTCTTTCACAGAGCACAAGCTTTTAATTTTAATGAAGTCCGAAGTCCAGCTTATCAATTATTTCTTTCATGGATCATGCCTTTGGTGTTGTATCTAAAAAAAGTTGTCACTGAACCCAAGCTTATCTGGCTTTTCTACTACATCATCTTCTAGGAGTGTTAGAGTTTTGTGTTTTACGTTTAGGTCTGTGATTTATTTTGAGTTCATTTTTGTGAAGGGTGTAAGGTCTGTGTCTAGATCCCTTTTCTTTCTTTCTTTTTTTTTTTTTGACATGTGGATGTTCCAGCACCATTGGTTGAATCCATCCTTATATTTAAACAATTTATGTTCAGCACTTTGACAGATGTGGCCAGAAGGATCCCCACAGATAGAAAAGCATTAAGTTCCAAGAAAAAAAAGAACAAATGCACAGCAGTACAAAAATGGAGAGGAACTAGGAAACAAACAGAACTTGTCTGCACAGACCCTGACCAATATGTCAGACAAAGAGAATGTATCTAAGCTTAAGGGAGAAGAAACTCATTCCAATTTCTCAATCTAGTGAGAACTAATTTAGTCCTAAATTAGAGACTGGAATACTTTAGTTAAATATGAAATTCTGAGAGAATTCACTTACTTTTGGTTTTGAAAGAGATTACTCCTCAGTGAAAAAAGGAAAATATGACAACTTTAGTTCTCCTGGAAATGAAATTGGCATGAGACTACTTGAAAAAATTATGAATGATATATTTAGGCATTTAGTATCTCAATCTCGTCTTGGTTACATTGGGTCTTTTCACTTTAATCATATAACTCGTGGTTTATTAATTGTTCCTATCAATCAAAATGTAAACTTTAGAAGCCATAAACTAACACTCTTCAGGTTCTGAAATGCAGGATTGCCTGCACAATAAAAGCCCTCAAAGACTTGCATACTAAGGTTTGGCATCTTTGGGAAGAATTATATTAAAAAAGAAATAGTAGGGCTTCCCTGGTGGCGCAGTGGTTGAGAGTCCGCCTGCCGATGCAGGGGAGGAGGGTTCGTGCCCCGGTCCGGGAAGATCCCACATGCCGCGGAGCGGCTGGGCCCGAGAGCCATGGCCGCTGAGCCTGCGCGTCCGGAATAGTAAACTTAACTTCTCATTTCTTTGGAGCTCAGAGGCCTTTTGCATTACTATTAAATCCCTGAGTCAAAGAGAAAGCACTTTTAGAGGAAGGTTAATTTTACCTGGTATTTTCTATTTAAAAACTCCCAATATACGGGTGGCAAGTGGGCTCACTGAACCGGAAGGGGATGCTCCCTTCCCATCCCCATACTCAGGGGACAGAGTACTTTTTCTTTTTCACTTTTTCACTATAAAACCGTATCACTTCATGGAATGAGGTATGACATAAAAGGTGAACCCCAGAACCCCACACTGAGCCTCAAAATGTTTTAGGATCCAATGTTTTAGATTTTTTTCCAACTGAAGAAAACCGTTCCTGGAATGTTTAGAGGGACCTCAAATAAAAACTGATTGTTGGGCTTCCCTGGTGGTGCAGTGGTTGAGAGTCCACCTGCCGATGCAGGGGACACGGGTTCGTGCCCCAGTCTGGGAGGATCCCACATGCCGCGGAGAGGCTGGGCGCGTGAGCCATGGCCTCTGAGCCTGCACGCCCGGAGCCTGTGTTGTGGCGGAGAGGCCACAACAGTGAGAGGCCCACGTACCGCAAAAAAAAAACAAAACTGATTGTCAATGAAGTCATCTTACAAGGTGCTTCTTGGTTATGTCGTTTAATATGAATCTACTTCATGTGTTATTAATGTATTTATAATTAATTTATTATTCATTTTATTTATTCATCTCAAAGGAGATAAAATGCAGAGACTGAGGAATGTAAGCAGAACTAGTCGATTAACTTTGGGGGATCATTGCAGGCATATTACCCCGGAGCCTCTATGAGTCACCCGAGGCATTCCAGTTCTCAACAATAGATGATTGTAGGTTTTTTGGCTCATGGCCACAATGTCACAATGGCACTCTCCCAGGTCCATCTACGTTTTAAAAATATTACAGTACCAACAACAGTAATAATAATGATAATTGTTTGAGTATTAAGAAAAGACTGCATGAAAGAGGGAATGTTGCATGTCAGTCCAGCAGAATAAATAATAACCTGACGTTTGATTTAATGAGTCTTTATAAGGTGACAAAGATTGGACCCATCTGTGCATAATCGTTCATGCTTTGGGCCAAGCCCTGTGTCTGTGTACAGAGGAAAAAGACACGGCACGCCTAGGTCAGGGGTATAATAGAATCCTTTGTCTCTCTCTGTACTATGGAGAATTTTTAAATACTTTTTTTGAAGCCAAACAGAGAGTCATTTTTAGCTTTTAAATCAAATTAACCCCTTTTCCCAGTGAACAGTCATAAATAGTAGTCTGGATATGGAGAAAAAAACAGTTCTTCTCAACTTGCAAGCATTTACATAAAAATTACTGGAGATAGTATATGTTCTGCTAAAATCAGAGACAAATTCTTCTAGAGCCTTAAAATAGAGTGCTTGCTCTTCCACCTGGGCTGACAATTATTAGCAAGCAGATAGTACTAAGGGGCAGCCTGCTTGTCAGAGCCCTGCTGAGCAGCTATCTACTGAGATTTTTGGCCACACTGAGATTTTTTTCCTCTGTCCACTCCAGTATTTTTGAGAACCCATCTCTGGGCAATTAGAGATGAAATACCACACTTGTACCGGACTCCTACGTGTACGCAGTTACCAGCTTTTTTTATCACCAACGCCTTCTACACGGATACCCATCCTGTTTCCATTTAAATTCGTGAACATCTGTTACACAGGAGATGGGTTAGCTACCAAACACTACTGTTAGATTTCTCGCCAGCAAGTCTCATGCCTTCATGTGGTTTTTGTTTTCTTCTTTAAACCGTTAATTATGTTTTATTCGTTCTTCTATAAAAGCTAAATTTAGCCAAGTTTTATACTAATTTAAAACATTTTCTGGAAATGACAGGGTGCTTTTGTGAAAAAAAAAAAAAGCAGAGAGGCTGAATTTTCAATGGTTATCACAAGTGAATCTAAGGGGGAAATGAACACGTCGGCTTATGTCTTTAAGTCTCAGATTTTATTTGATGGATGTGAACAAATAGCATTTGTGTTGTAAATCAGTTCATAGTCAGTACTCCCATAGGCATTCTGATCTGGAAGGGGGGCTTCTGGAGAGTGAAGTCTGGCTTTTTGCCCCCTCATGTTGGTCTCTTCTAAGTAAAGACTGAAAGTAAATTCTGAATTCCGTCTATCACTGGCTGGAGCTAAGTAGAGTTACGTGTTCTGTATAAACACTGGCAAACATACTTTTGTGTATACCAACCACATTAGCCCACTTTGCTGTTTTGGGGGGTATCTATTATGTTTGCTTTCTAAGTTTTATTCAAAACATTAGTATGAGGGAGGGAGGCTACAGCTGTACTGGGCATGTTGCATCACAGTGGTTCTCAACTGGGCACGATTTTGCTCAAAAGGGAACATTTGGCAACATCTGGAGACATTTTTGGTCATTGTACCATAGGTAGGGGGTGCTAATGGCATCTGGTAGACAGAGGCCGGGATGCTGCTCTACATCCAACAATACCTAGGACAGCTCTCCACAACAAAGAATCAACTGCCCAAAATGTCAGTAGTTCCAAGGTGGAGAAACCCTGCTTTAACCAGTTTACTAAAACACCTCAAACTTGTTCACTGAGGAGCTAGTTCAATTATTCTCATCATGGGTGTATCTATCATATTATTACCACCAATACGAAATCCCTGAATCCAGAGTGCTGTTGAAAATGTTCAAAGTCACATTTACCCATTGTTTAATTTATCTTTCCTAAACTTCCATAACGCATATGTTTGGGAAGGTATTATCTGAGTAGCAAAGGAGAAACTAAGAAAACATGTACTTAACTCAAGGTCATATAATGTTGACTATTGGAGTCAGGATCTAAGCCCAGGTTTCAGTCCAACGCCATCCAAATTAGAAATCACCAATGATTTGACTCTGTAAAGGGAAATCATGGTGTAGAAGGAGAGCCCACAGCTGTGGGATCCATTTCTTGGTTCTCTTTATGTTCCTCAAGAGCAATCAACTAGAATCAGTGAACATATGAGGAACATGTTATTTTAATTATAGAAGTATATTTTGGTTTCCTCTCTAATCCTTTTTATTAATTTCACTCTTTTAAAAATGTCATTGGTTTAAGAACTCATTAGCTATAAGGAGATTATATTTTAAATCATCAAATGTTGAATGAAGACAATCAAAAGTGTGAAAAAGAAGGCAGTGAGAGAGAGAGAAAAAAAATGAATAAAGGAAAATCAGGAAAAAAAAGAAAGGAAAGGGGGAAAATGAAAGGCAATGATTTCTGTTTCCTGGTGGGCGGCTAAAAGTCTTTGCCTCATGAGACCTCCGTGGAACCTTTGGGTCATGTGCCCATTCTCCAGCCCAGCTCCCACCCCTGCCTTCACCCTCCTCCCCTGAGTCCATCACACCCTCCACTGTCACTGCTACACCTGCAGAGGCAGAGGCCACAAAGATGGCCCTGCATCCTCCATTTCTGCTTCTGTGACGTGCCTTCCACGACCCCTAAAGCACGTGAGTCAGCCTGTGCATTCACATCTTGGAGTCCTCTTAACTCTTTAGTGCCTCCAAGGCCAAGGTTTCCAACATCTGGCAAGACAAAACAAGCCAGGTGAACATATGTGTAGCAACTTGGGCATAACATGAAGGTCAAAGCCAAGTTGAACTGAGAGATCCTCATCCTCTTGGGTAAGCACCCTTTGGCAGTGTATTGCATGCCCAGTCAAACCAAAGACTAAGGCAATACATAGGAACTTTTAATTTAAAAAGAAATATTGGATTTGACAATGTTCTACTCTTGCCTTATACATTGAACATAGTAAAACGAAGAATTTGTTTCCTTTTCTGGTAATAAATCTTAATAACTCCAACTTGTCAGAAGTCATTTTAAAAAAGCACATCAAAACTTGGTAAAAGATGAATAACTTCCCACGACTCCTAAAATGTCACATGTCAGGTGTATTATTAGTGACTTAAAGTGTTATATTCAATGAAAAACTACATGTAAATGCACCAGAGCACCACAGCCTAGCTCTGGATGTACTCTGACCTAGTTACGTGGGTATTTGGAAACACAGACTCCTACCTGCAGGGTTATTTGTAGCATGTAACAAGCATACATCTCATGACACCCATGCACTGAGAGATCTGTAGAAAGCAAGTGGCCTATAGGTTGGAGAAGAGGTGTTTAGTTCTAAACAACTTCACCATCATGATGGTCCCAACCAATAATTTTCTAAGATAAACAGTTAATGTCTTATGCATATGCCTTTCCAATCCCTGGTTAGAGCTTGCAGCTTTGCTTGAACCAACATACCACAATGCACCCATATTTGTCCCACATTTTCCTGCACAAATTATCTTAGATGCTCCAAAGATGTGTGATCACTTTGCCCATAGATGCATATGTACCCATGAGAGAAACAGGAGCAGAAAGTGAGAACATAAATGAGGATGCAGATGCAAGGAGGACACAGATGTGTCTGGAGAACAGGAAAGAATAGCTTATTGGTCAGAGAAGCAGGGATGAGGCAAATTGGCGAGTAAGTAGGAAAGGGTAGAAAATGCAGGGGGTGATGCAGGGTCCACTGTACCTGATGAGTTAACATGAAATCAGCAACCTGGGATGAGCATTTTCTAGAATATATCACCTGGTAGTGAGAGGCAGTGTGGGAAAATGTAACATGAGTAAAATTTGGAGGGAGAAAGATTTGGGTCATCCTGGCTCTGCTCCTTGAGTTAGTAACCATCCCTGTGGGCTTCGGCAGGTGGTTTAACCTCTCCATGGCTTGGTCTCTGCTTCTGCAGAAAGGGGAAATAAACTCTCCCCAATATTAGGGAGTTTTACAGGTTTAATGACACATTGTATCACACATAATATGAAATTGAGTCCTCAATAAATGGTAATTGTTTTAGGTGGGTAAAGACCTCTGGCATGGTTTCCTAAAGGAGCATCTTGGCCAGCTATAGGGAAAGTGATGTGTTGAAAACAGTTGTTCAGAGAAAGGAACCTACGGTCTTTCAGTGGTATCAGGGTTGAAGAGACCTGGGGAACTACATCTGACCTGGGGACATCTCTTTCATAAAGGCTCTACCAACACCCAAAACTCAGAATGTCTACAATAAAAATTGTCCTCTTTTCCTCAAAACCAGCCCCTCCTCCTAACTTTCAGTCACTCACTCATTCATTCCTTCACACATATATTATTCATTAACCATTTTTACGATGCCTATGGTATACAAAGAAATCTATTTGGAAATAGATAAAAAGAAGAACAAAACTCTCTATGAATCAATCATCCAAAATGGGAAATCTCATGGTTTCATTGGCTCCTGGGAAGTTCTAATGTTTCCTACATCTGCCCTTTCCTTGTCTCTTCATATTCGGACTCCTTGTCCATTGGTTACCCTGTCCCACTTCAATTCATCTTACACATATGGCCAAGTTCCCTGAAAGTTTAAATCTGATCATATTTCTATCATGCTCAAGACTCTTCCATGACTCTTCACTGCCTAAGGAAAGAGGTACAAATTTCACCGTGAACCCAACCTTCCTCTACTGCCTTATCTTCCACTATCCTCTCCAAATGTTTAATTCCTTAGTCCAGAGATTGGAAATATCTGGCAAGTATATGGCCATATCTTTCCCCCTTGCCTATTGCAGACGTCAGTAATTGATCACAGCACTCCTTCCTCCTGTGCCTGAGTCATGGTCTCAGAATCCCTCAGCCAGTACCAATCAATCAGAGTTGGGACTCCAGCTGAACTTTATTTGGCCATCCTTCCACTAGTTCATCTTGTCAGAAAAAAAGAATCAGACTCTAACTTGGTTTCAGACTATTTGATTGCTGCTGTTAGTTGTTTAAAAAAAAAAAAAAAGCTATGTTGATTAACCTGTTTTCAAATGTAAATAATCCCTAGCAACCAAAAACTCTACCTTCCAGACACTTAGAAAAATAATAATATTATTGGAGGAATTTTAAAAGAGTGAGTCACCTCTAGGCATAAGTGTGTAATAGCAAATACCGCAAACCACTTCAAAACCCCTTGCATACATTCATCAGGATTCTGGGCTCCAAGAATCACGCAGAAAAACTCAGAGATAAATTAGATGATTTCATACTAGACAACAAAACCCACCTGATCCCAACCCAAAAGATAAGTGGATGACAGAGACGAAGCTTCTCTTACCAGTTCCCAGCCAGCTTTGTTCACTGCCACTGAGACTTCATGGTGAGCTCGTAGGTTAGTAAATATGAATTACCTGGCAGAGCCAACTAGTTCCTGGGAGAAAAACTGTCATCTTCTTTCTAAAAATCAAGAAAGAAATGGGTATGACCTTAGAATTGAGTAACTGCCTCTAGATATGGGGCATCTTTTATCCTTAAGGAACAAAGAATTACGTCTTGTACTTCTTTGTATCTGCTATGGTGTCTATGTGAATACTCAAATATTAGAAATTTTCCAAGACCATTCAAAGAATACATAGGTAGCAGCATTCGGACCTCTAAAGAACACAGTGTGAGGAGCCTGCTACACACGTGCTTGTGTGTGTGTGTGTGTGTGTGTGTGTGTGTGTGTGTGTTTGGTGAAGGGCACAGAAAAGGGCAGCAAAAGAGTAACTTAAGTACAAATTATTAAAGTTGGACCCTCCTGAGGGGCCTCAAGGTGGTTCTTAGTTCTATCTTTTGAGGAACAAGTGTTTCTGTTCACGTCACTTGTTTTTCTTAGATGCATCGTGTATTGAGTTTCTTAAAAATTGTCCTCATCCGTATTTTATCAAAACCAACACCAGTCTCTCCCTTGGCGGTCATATTGTTCAGCCAAAATGTCTTTCCACCGAAGGATTGATCTAGGCACCTTGGTAAGCTCCATAAAATGTCAAAAAATTGAGAATCTGCCTTAGACAAAGGACACACCTTAGACAAAGGACAAAGAGATCAGCATCCTCCCTGGATGCCCTCTTTCTCTGTTGTCTCTCAACCCCCGCCCCACAAAAATTTCTGGGGATAAATCTATTTCTATTCATTTAAATGGAGTCAAATTATCAAAGTGAGGCTATTTCCAAGTTGACCACCAGATTCCACTTTTTTCCCCCCTAAGATGAGTCATTCAATAGTGTTGCTATAGGAGTGTTTTATAACAAACCCTTAAGTAAATATATTCTGAGGAATTCAGGAGTTTGTTGAAAGTCCTAACTTGAATATCTGATTTTTCCAAATAAGGACTGCATTTTTTTCTCTTTTTTTTTAACGTTATAGCAGTATAGTTGATTTACAGTATTGTCTTAATTTATGCTGTACAACAAAGTGAATCAGTTATACATATACATATAGCCACTCTTTTTTAGATTCTTTTCCCATATAGGTCATTACAGAGTATTGAGTAGAGTTCCCTGTGCTATACAGGAGGTCCTTATTATTTATCTATTTTATATATAGTGGTGTGTATATGTCAATCCCCATCTCCCAATTTATCCCCCCTCTTACTCCCTGGTAACCATACGTTTGTTTTCTACATCCGTAACTCTATTTCTGTTTTGTAGATAAGTTCATTTGTACCTTTTTTAGATTCCACCTGTAAGTGATATCATATGATATTTGTCTTTCTCTGACTTACTTCATTCAGTATGAAAATTTCTAGGTCCATCCATGTTGCTGCAAATGGCATTATTTTGTTCTTTTTATGGCTGAGTAATATTCCATTGTATATATGTACCACATCTTCTTTATTGATTCCTCTGTCAATGGACATTTAGGTTGCTTCCATGTCTTGGCTATTGTAAATAGTGCTGCAATGAACATTTGGGGTTCGTGTATCTTTTCAAATTATAGTTTTCTCCAAATATATGTCCAAGAGTAGGGTTGCTGGATCTCATGGTAGCTCTATTTTTAGTTTTTTAAGGAACCTCCCTACTGTTCTCCATACTGGCTGTACCAGTTTACATTCCACAAACAGTGTAGGACGGTTCCCTTTTCTCCACACTCTCTCCAGCATTTATTGTTTGTAGATTTTTTGGTGATGGCCATGCTGACTGGTGCGATGTGATACCTCATTGTAGTTTTGATTTGCATTTCTCTAATGATTAGTGATGTTGAGCATCTTTTCATGTGCTTAATGCATTTAATAAGTTGCAGTACTAAGTTTGAGAGGAAATCTGCTTCTAACCTTCTATTTTTTGGTGGCAAGTTGCTTCAGGCTGATCCACAGAGTTGTCACAAAGGGGACATGCCTAGGTGCTTCCTCACAGATTCAAGAATTTGGGGCAGAATAAGAACAGCTCTAAAGAGGATTTTATTCACAAAGTGAAATCCCAAAGAGATCTAGGGAAAGGGCTGTAGGGGCCTGTCTGAGCCCCAGAACCCATCAGTGCATTCTGGTGGGAATGTCCCTTCTAAAGGGCTTGGCAACCACCATGGGCACCATCCCCACAGTCATTTCAAGAAAGCACAGTACTGTTTTGGCCTGTACATCAGATTCCCTCCTTCCAAGAAGGATGTAGCTTTGGCCAGAAAAAATCTTAAATTATTTTAATTAGCCTTCAAATTGTTACTTGACCGTTTCAGAGATGGATATCACAACAGGGGAATGATGACAATGCTCAAGAATACTTTATTTAAAATTCTTATTGACAGTGTAGTCGTTTGGTATTCATTCCGTTTGAAGAACTAGACATAAATCTAAACCTCTAGACTCTAGAGTAATATTGTACAATGGAAATTTCGGCCATGATGGGCAAGTTCTATAATCTACTCTGTCCCTTATGGTAGCCACCAACAACACGTGGCCACTGGGCACTTGAAAATTGGCTATTGCAACTGAGGAATTCATTTTAAATGATATTAAATTTAAATTACCACGAGACTAGTAGCCACTTTTGGATAGTCTAGCTCTTGTCTAGAGTAGTAAATAGTCCTCAGATTTTGGCTACTTAATGGAATCACCTGAGGTGTATTTCAAAAATTCCAATGACTGAGTACCACTCCCAGGGATTCTGATTTCATTTGGTATGAACAGTAGACTTGGCATCATGACTTTTAAAAACTCTTCAGATAATCATTAATGTATGGGAAAAGTTGAGAATCACTTTTCTAGAAGAGACATCCTCAGAGCTAGCAAACTAGACTATCCGTTGACTGGATGGATTCAAACCCCTGCATATCATCAATGCAACAGGCAGTTTGATTGTGTCCCCAAAACAGACTCTTTTAAGACAACATGTGTCAAGTATCTACCACCAGCAGGCATGATGTCTAATCTATTCTAACAGCACCCTTAATATGCTCTGACATAGCCAGTATATGATGCTACAATGCTCTTATATGGCGCTCGTGCAAATTACCAAGTCAGTGCAAGGGAAACTTAGCTGAATTCAGAGTCCGTATATACAAGCAAGTCATCTATAGTCAAAGGAAAAGCCTCAAGAGAAAGGAGTTTCCCCATCCACCCAAGGTACAGAAGAGAAGAGGTACCACCTTTGGAAACAGGGCTTTTGCATGCCACCCATCTCCTTCTATCCCAAACAATGCATCATCTCTGGAAAAGTAATTGCCTCATAGGTAGCAGTCAGCAAATGGAAAACTGATTAACAATTGAGTGTTAGGTTACCCTACAATTGTGCACAGAAGAAACCACACACATGGCTTGGTGTCTGTGCATTCTGTGTTACAAGGAGTGTGGCAAAGGAAAAGAAAGCTGAAGCCCAGGCTGCTGTCATTCATTCTTTACTGGTGCTTCCCAAGACTGAGTTCTTTCCCTGGGTCGGCATCCTGTAAACTCCATTCTTTAATGCGCTTGTTTTCTTCATGAATTTTCTCCCTGCTCTTACAAAATAGGAGTCAAACTTTCTGAAATGCTTGAATTCACCCTTTTTGTCCACTCCTGGCTGAGCAACTCATTGTGCAGGCAACTGGTTCCAACAGCTCATCCTTTGATAGCACTTTAGCCGAAGGGAAAGCCCAGGACATCTGGGGAAAGAGATGCAGGGGAGAAAAAACAAACCAGCACTACTGAGCCACCCTTTACGGACAGTACCTGCCTCTCTCACTATCCTTGTGTTTTTCTGCTGAGTGGCTTTGATTTTCTATGGAAGGTGCTGATGTCTTCAGGGAACATCTGTTTTAACTGTCTGTCCAAGAGTAAAAGCAAAATGCTCCATACAAAGAATGATAAACAACTACCTGGTTCTTCCTATGCTCAGGGAAGAAATCCCCTATTAAATCTTCAGTTCTTATTGCATTATAAAAAAATCCCACTTGGAACGACTGTTTCACATACCTTAACCTGATCTGTTCAAAACATTGCTTAAAAAGCTTGCTTTATGAGAAGCCCCAAAGAACTTTAGAAAAACCCAAGTTGTTTGTGTTTGCTGTGGATCCAAATGCTGACAGATTTAATCAATCAAGAATAAATAGGTACTGTCTTTTCATATTGGGCACAGGAGACATTTACCTTTTTTTAAAAACTACGTATGCCTTTTATTATGAAAGTAATACTTGTTCGATGTTTAGAAGACTAGAAAATGCAGCCAAGCAAAAAGTGGATCAAAATTGCTCAAAGTTTCACCCTCTAACGGAGATAATTTCTGTTAAAAATTGTGTGCATGTCCTACCCTTATTTTTGTTTTTCATCGCCATGGAAGAGGGTAAGTTTAATGGCGAGAAGCCCAGCTTTTCCATGGCTAAATGAGATGCGCAGGAAAGCCTGCTACAGTGAACACAGATGACTCGATGCCCTTCTGACTATTGTAAACCCCGCCTGCACTCCAAGCACTTATTCCTCCTTCAGTCAGTAAGTGTTTCTTGAACACCTTGTGAGCTGTGCTGTAATGCTGCTAAAATACCCCATCTATTTTCAGCCTCTAGGGAACTTACAATTTAGTTGGATATATTAGTTTCCTGCGGCTGCCTTAACAAAGTACCACAAACGGCAAGGCTTAAAACAACAGATATGTATTGTCTTGTGGTTCTAGAGGCCTGAAGTCCAAAATCAAGGTGTCTGCCGGGCCACACTCCCTCTGAAACCTGCAGGGGAGAACCCTTCCACGTCTCTTCCTAGCTTCTGCTAGTTGTCGGCAATCCTTAGTTTTCCTTGGCTTCCGGCTACATTACTCCAATCTCTGCCTCTGACATCATGTAGCGTTTAGTGTGTCTGTGTCTTCCTATGGAACTTCCTCTTCTTACAAGGACCCTAGTCATATTGGATTAGGACCCACCCTAATGACCCTCTTCTTAACTTCATTATAACTGCAATGACCCTATTTCCAAATAAGGTCACAGTCACAAGTATACTGGGAGTGGGAACTTCAATGTATTCAACCCACAGCATTGAGGAAGAAAAAAAACTCACAGGATTCAGTTAGAGAATGATAAAAGACCTACATAATTAAGCTTTCAGATATATGACCCAAACTGCCAGTGCTATGGAAATTCAAAGAACTATTCTAGAAGGATGAGATAGTTTGGGAAGGATTGATGGATTTCATTGCACTTGTATGGATCTTGGTCGGAAAGGTGGATGGAGGGAGAAACAGACATTCCAGGGAAAGCGACGAAATTTTAACTCTAGCAGAGTAAACAAGGTACTCCTCCAACTGGCTCTTGCCCTCCTCTCGAGTCTCAGGCCCCGGGAGACTCACTCGGCGCTGCTAAACCACACAGGATCCCTCAGACACCTTCTTTTGCACCATCACATCTGCTCATTTGTCACTCTTTCTAACCAGAATGTCTCCGCATCATTTCCTACCATCACGACTACCCCCACCAATTTCCCATTCATCCTTCCACAAGCCCAACCTTGACATCATAGCTCCAGGAATCCTGAACCCCTGGAGAGAATTAGTCACCACCCACCCTGGGCCACCACTACACCTTGTAGATATCATAGCCTGGTGTCCCTTAAGGACAGGAACTGTGTCTCAAGAGTCTCTGTACCCCCAACGTATAACACAGAGCCTAGCACTGCCAGTGGTCACCAGTGGTTTACTGAAATTTAGTTGAACTGAATTGTTTGTGGACAGGAAATGAGGGGATGAACCTAATTGCAGCCTAGCCAAGGGCCAGGTTCTGCAGGCGGGCTGATGACTAAGCTGTCATGAAGAGAAGCGAGTCACCACTGTGAAATGGGCAAAACACACTGTGGGTGGGGAGTGGTGGTCACTGTGTGAGTAAAGGCCCTGACTTATGACATGGCCTGACGTGCTAGGAAAAAAACAAAAGAGTCAATACAACCAGAGCAGGAGATTCAAGAGGAGGAAGACAGAAGACGAGGATAGAGGCCCAGTGAGCAGGGCCTTGGGTGACAGGTAACTACAGAAGTTTTTCCAGCAAGGAAATGTGTTCGTATTTGAATATAAGAGACATGGTTTAGCAGCGACATGGGGGATGGCAAAGTGAGGTCAAGGCCAGATGCAGGGAATATCCTAAGTCAACTCTAAAGAGAACATGGGCAAAAGAAACATCGGGGGTAGGAAGGAGGTAAGGAACATGGAGCAACGACGATGAGGAGGTAAAATTGACAGGATTTCAATGTTGGGAAAGAATGAGGTGAGATTTTTCCCTTGAGTGATGGGTGACAGAATTGCTGCTTATGGAAACAGAGACTATGGGAAGCGAGGTAGGTGTGGGGTTGGCCACAAGTTCAGTTTCACTCGTGAGTACTTTGAATTCCCATGAGACATCTAGGTTTTATAAAGTTAACAACTAGTTTGTGAGGGTTGGGGGGGTTTGTGGTTTTTTAGTAACAACTATAAGTAGAATTTCATTCGAGATCAAATTCTGAGTCTTGAGAAATGTGCCTCAGGTTTTCATTACATCATGACTTAAAAATGAACACAACTGCCGTTCAAGGCAAGCAGGACCCAGCTCATCACCTCACGGTTTCTTCATGAGTCCAGTTGTGAACTGGAAAGAAATGGAAACCACAAAGCTAACAGACGGTGACCTGCCTCTTAAAGAGTTCCTTTTAAATATAGTTCATCTTTGCTGCTGCACACGATGAAAGGGAATCAACAGCCCCCGGGTGCTCTGTATCTTCACTCGGCTTTCTGGGAACCCTGAGCTGTACAGCCACCTGTCCTAACAGCCGGGGATCAGCATTCTCAGAGAGGGTGGACCAAGAACCTCACTGCATTACGCTAAGGAGAGAAAGTTGACCTTGAGAGTCTAATGCAAAAGGAGGACATTGGTAATGACCATCCGCAATTTTTCGGACCTCCGTATACTTCAAATCATGGCCCTGCCCATTCCTAGCTATGTTACCATAAACAAGCTGCTTACCTTCCCTGGGATTTATTTTCTTCTATAAAAGAGAACGATCTTGGAACCTACATCTAAGGATGGTGGCCAAGACTTAGAATGTTAATACATGAGAGGTACTTAGAATAGTGCCTGGCTTAGCATAAGCCGTCCATCAATGGTAGATACATATTTACTCAGTCAAAATGATTTTGATATTTTCCATCTGTTTCTACCAGGAGCTTCCAAGCAGCAGGGACCCAAATCAGGAAGAAAATACCCTGTGGTATCCTAGTGTCTGGTCTCTGCAGATGCCACAGGTGCCATCCTACCCAGAAGGGCAATGAGGGAGAGATGTGGAAACCAGGGGCTCCCCTCCAAGCCTAAACACTGAGGGCTCCAGTAGGCAACTGCTTGTTAAGCCACTTGGAAAGGATGCTTTGAGGATCTCTAATTCCTCCAGGCTCCTTCCTTAGTCCGTGCATCCAGCTCACTTCCTGGAATGCCCTTCGTCCCGCCCCCCACGTTACCTTGTCACTTCCTGTTTGGAACACCCATATAACAGCGTAGTTAAGAGCTGTGAAGTGCTAGGTGTGTGACCTTGGACAAGTTACTTAATCTCTCCAAGCCTTGATTCTTTATCTGTAATGTAGGGCAATAAAGCGCCTACCTCATAAAACTACTGAGAGAATTGCACCAAACAATATATGTCAAGTACCTGGCCCAGGGACCACACATCTCCGGGGCTGCTCCTTTAGATCCGGTATCACCAGTACTCAGAACCTCCCCGACTATCTAGGAGGGGAGAAGCACAGCTGCACTCTCCTTTCTAGCCAGCACACACCTTGTTGAAGTCACGCAGAGCACCGGCCTAACCCCCCACTTATAGACCTGTCTGCTTCAAAAAGCCGGAACCACACCTAGTACCTACCGGAATTCCCAAGATCTCACATAGTGCTTAGAACCAAGCGGGCATTCGTCTGTCCAACAAATGAATGAATCTATCTAAAGGGTACAAAGTGTTCAAGAAAAATTAAGTTAACCTTATTCTGTCACCGATTTTCAAAAGTGTGTTCATAGTTGAGTCTGTCACATTTTTGAAAGATCTGTTTGTCAAGAGTGAATAAGAATATTGATATTTGTACACGCATGTTCAGAGCAGCATTAGTAAAATTTGGAAGCAACCCACGTGTCCATCGACCACTGAATAGGTAAACGAAATGCAGTCTAACCCATACAATAGGATATTATTCAACCTTAAAAGGGAAAGAAATTCTGACACAGGCTACAACATGGATGAACTTTAAAGACATTATGCTAAGGCAAATAAGCCCATCACAAAAGGACAAATATTCTATGATTCCACTTATCCGAGGTGCCTAGGTAGTCAAATTCATAGACACAGAGCACAGAATTGTGGTTGCCAAGGACTGGGAGGATGGAGGAATGGGAAGTTAATATCTAATGGGTACAGAGTTTCAGTTTGGGAAGGTGAAAAATGTCCAAAGTTGGATGGTTATACAACAATGTAAACGTAATTAGTCTCATAGAATCATACACTTAAAAATGGTTGAAATGGTAAATTTTTATGTGTAGTTTACTACAACACGAAAGAGAAAAGAATGTTTAAGTAGCTCATGGTAGTTATGCAAAAGGGTTTCTTTAATGCGTGTGGAATTTGTCCATGTGGACACATCTATAACTGCTCCAACCCACCCCAGTATCACCAAGGGATTAGGGGCAGCAGCCTCAGAACCCAGGTTTTTTTTTTTTTAAAGACTAGTCCTTTGTTTTATTAACTTATTTTTTATTTTTGCTGTGTTGGGTCTTCGTTTCTGTGCGAGGGCTTTCTCTAATTGCGGCGAGCGGGGGCCACTCTCCATCGCAGTGTGCGGGCCTCTCACTATCGCGGCCTCTCTTGTTGTGGAGCACAGGCTCCAGACACGCAGGCTCAGTAGTTGTGGCGCACGGGCCTAGTTGCTCCACAGCATGTGGGATTCTCCCAGACCAGGGCTCGAACCCGTGTCCCCTGCATTAGCAGGCAGATTCTCAACCGCTGCGCCACCAGGGAAGCCCAGAACCCAGGTTTTTAATTCTAGGTTTTAGATGAAGAACAGGATAGTGCCTTCAGTCTGCAAAGAGTTAAGATCTTCTCCAGAGATTCACACCAAAAGATGTTTTCCTGTGTCCCCAGGAATATAATTATGTGTAGCATAAATAATAGGAAAAAAGGAGGGAATGCTTGTGTAGATTTTTTACTGATTGTTCCATTTGGTCTGAAATTGGAAGATTTCTTGGTGTGTTTCCGGTTGAGAGTTATCCCCTTGTAGGTGGTACCAGGAGCCTCAGGTGCTTTTATTCTTTTTTTTTTTTTTTTTGCTGTACGCGGGCCTCTCACTTCTGTGGCCTCTCCCGTTGAGGAGCACAGGCTCCGGACGCGCAGGCTCAGGGGCCATGGCTCACAGGCCCAGCCTCTCCGCGGCATGTGGGATCTTCCCAGACCGGGGCACGAACCCGTGTCCCCTGCATCGGCAGGCGGACTCTCAACCACTGCGCCACCAGGGAAGCCCGCTTTTATTCTTGCTGCATCTTTTTGGCCAGAAACTGGGGACAGTCACCATCCATGATGACTTGGCCATAAGTAGCTTTGGGAGGTGGGAAGCCTGGGGTCTTGGGGAAGGCTTTGGTTGTGAAATCAGAAAACAGTTTTCTGGAAGAGTACCAGACAGTTATGGAAGGTGTTGGGGGTGAGGCCATAAAATGTGCTAAGATGCTAAAATATATCCTTGGAAGAAAATAGCTGGGAATACCCCCCACAAATTGGTCAATAGTGTGAATGTAAGGATGTAAAGATGAAGAGAATTTTTAGCTTTAACAGTGGTCATTTGCTTTGTCCATGTGCCAAACATGGAATTTGAATCCATTCAGCTTTCTCCATCTGAACCTAGAAGGTCGGCTTTCTGAAGCAAGAGGGTTTTGTTGTTTGGTTCACTGCTTTCATCCAGGTTCCTAAAACAGTGCCTGGCCAGGAGCACGAGCTCAAAAAGATGTGTTGGATGAATGAATGCTTAAATCTAGTTCTCAAGGATGTTTCAAAAATAGAGCACTAAATACAAAATAGGATGCGCACGTTCTCTTTACTATTTGATTCACATCTAAAAACGTTCACCTGAAATAGTCTTTAGGGCAAAAACCTGAATCTAATAATACTCAATTATCAAGTATTAGTTTCCAAAATACCTGCCACTTCCTGGATCTAATTTTGTTTCAGTTCTATAAGGAGACCACCAAATCAAAGCAGGAAGTATTTTTATCTCCACGCTAATTTGGTCAATCATTTTTTCCCCAGAAGAGTCAAGCTCTGCTAGGCACATGCAGATACGGGGTGGAGACCAAGCCCCAGAGGAGTGAAGGCAGCCCACCAGACCCACTGAAGCAAAGGACAGGCCATGGTGCTGGTTAAACCTTGTACAGTGGGGCTTCCACGCAAAACTGGTAAAATAATACAGTAGGTCAATAGGTCAACAAGTCGAAAGAACTGGGAAGGTCCCTTATCTGGTCTCCGGCAAAAGGGTGCAGTTGTTAAATACAGTCATAAATGAGTTTAGTCATCTGATTCTCATTGGTTACTAGATCGGAGCTTCCTTCTCTCTGATATCTCTTTTCTCCTTGGTCATCACTTTTCAAAAACTGTACTTGCAAATCCACACCAAGGATTAAGCTTTGGTATCAAAAGGGGCAGTTTAGGACACTGGTTAAGAGCATGTGCTCTGGAGCCAAAGTGTCTAAGTTCAAATCCCAGCTCTGCTAGCTGTGTGACCTTAGGCAAGTTAATCAACAGCTCTGTGCCTCAGTTTCTTCATCTATAAAATATGGATGATCATAATAATACCTACCTCATAGCACTGATGTGAAAGGAATTGATACATTAGTTTGTAAGGAATTGATATATTGCAACAGCATCTAACATGTATTAAATATTATGCTATATCTCAAAATACACTATATTGTAAGTTTACATCTATCTTATGTAATTTACTTTATGTAATTTATTAAATTTGTGAAAGATTGAGAGTACAGCCCTCATGATTATAAAGCCATGATATTTCTCCCCAACAAAAGATAAAATCAGGGTATCCATAAGAGAGCACAGTATATAAAAAAAACCAAAATTTAAAAAAGTAATCTGATAAACATAGATCTTTCCATGTACCCGTTACAGCTGGGGATAAGCACTTCACCAAGTGAAATGTTAATCTGGCAATGCTGGTGATCGGCCAGACTTTTTCAATTCACAGGCCAGAGGACAACTGTCATAGACCTATGTTGAGAAATGTTCCCAAGACATTTTCAAGGTGAGAGGTGTCACCATCCACTGTATTTCCCACCTCATGAGCACCCACAGGGGTAAAACTCAGATTATTGCACAGTGATTCTCAGATAAAGCTGATCTTACCACAGCCTTACAACTTGGGCAAAACCAAGGACTTTACAACCATCTCTTATTCTTCTGTTTATGTGTCTGGGGTCCTGTTGAGCCATCTTACACATTGATTCTAAGTTCCAGCCTTGAGAATCGACTCACCTTTTGTAACTGCCAAGCTCCACATTCATTTCAGCACTTTCTGTCATTTTCTCTGTGTCTGTACACATTTCCATCTGTCTATCTTCTCTGAGATATTTCTTCCAAGAAGAAGTATCGAGGGCTGCCATCATCTCATTACATTTCTCAACCACTATAGAGGCATCCTAGGTTTGATATAGCATTACGACTCTGTCCAACATCTTTTACTACCTAAGAATCAATACTCACGCATTCAGAACTAGAAGGTAGAAAGCTAAAGAATTCTATTTCTTGGAGTTCAACAAAAAGTCATTTAGTGATTTTTTTTATGTGGGTTTTCTCCATCTCCCAATCATCCAGACTAAAACCCCGGACATCCCTACCTGTGCCCTAGCCCCACTCCAACGTCCAGTTCCAAGTTCTGACTCTTCTTTTCCACTCCCTGTTCTCCATCCGCCTTCTCTTTCTGTGGCTGCCACAGTCCCCTCGCCAAGACCCCTGTCACATCTCCTAATTGGTCTATGGGCTTCCAATCGCACTCAGACTCGTCCTTCTCATTGATCCCTGACACTCTCCCTGAAGCATGGCTGTGCTTAGGACTATGATGCTTCCGTAGGGCACACCTGCTCTTGGGAAACAAGTCTCCTGTGATATTGTGATTTATAATAAGAAATAATATATTTGGTCTTTGTTCCTGTTTTTTGACACAGAGCTCCTAAATACATTGGAATTTCCTATGATGAGAATGATAAAGGTGTCTCTTGTTAATTAATAAGGTGACTGTGGGACTGGTTGCCAGAAGAATCAACCATGTGATTAGAGGCATGGAACTGTCAGTCCCACCCTACCTTCCCCCCACCCCCAACCTCTGGGGAAGCGGGAAGGGCTAGAGGTTGAGCTCAAGTCCCAAAGGCTAATGATTCAATCAGTCAGCCTATGTAATGAAGCCTCCATAAAACCCCAAAACTCCAGGGCTGGGAGAACTTCTGGGCTGGTAACACACAGAGAGGTGAGGAGAGCTGCGTGCTGAAAAAGGGGCATGGAAGCTCTGGGCCCCTTCCCTGTCCCTTGCCCTGTGCATCTCTTCCATCTGGCTGTTCCTGAGTTATGTCCTTTTATAATAAACCAGTGATCTGGTAGGTAAAATGTTTCTCTGAGTTCTATGAGCCACGCCAGCAAATTAGTCAAACCCAAGAAGGGGCGTCTTTGGAACCTCCAATTCATAGTCAGAAGCACAGGTGACAACCTGGACTTGCATTTGACATCTGCGGTGTGGAAGGGGTGGGGGCAGTTTTAGAGGGCTGAGCTTTAACCAGTGGGATCTGATGCTGTCTCCAGGTAGGTAGTGTCAGAATTGAGTTGACTTGTAGGACACCCAGCTTGTGTCAGAGAATTCCTTGAGACTTACTGTATAGCACAGGGAACTATACTCAATATTTTGTAGTAACCTATAAGGGAAAAGAATCTGAAAAAGAAATAGATATATATGTATGTATAAGTGAATCACTTTGCTATACACTTGAAACTAACACAATATTGTAAATCAACTACACTTCTATTAAAAAAAGAGGGAGAATTCCTTGGATGTGTGGGGAAACCACCGCCCCCCATACATACTTTGGAATTGGAGTCAGAACTTTAATCTCCAAATCTCTTAGTGATAGAGTCAGGAACCTCATGTTATACAGGGAACAGCATGCATTCCGAGCAGGGGCTTGGACATCCACAGTCTTGAGTCCAGGTCCTATCTCTGCACTTATGGTCTCAGTTGCCTTGGGTATTACTGGCTCTCTATAAACCTGCTGTTTTATGGACGGTGACTGTCTCAAGGGGTTGTTGTGAGCATTAAACTAGATAATATGCGTACAGGACTGACTCGGGGCCTGGCAGCCCACGGTAAGTGCTCAGTAAACACAGCCCCTTACTGAGGTTGGCCTCCCCACAGCCTCGGGTCCCTCCTGGCCCTTCTCTTCCCCAGGCCAGCATGCACTGCAGCTGTGTCCTGCATCCATCACTTCCCCTGTGCTTCCTTCTTCCCTTGCTCATGTCTTGCAAGCTATCTTAAATTTTCTTCCCAAACTCTATACTCTCTCCAGGCTCAATCCTCCCTCCATCTCCTCCTCAAAGGGTCCCCAGCCCTTCCAGATGGATCTCATTGCTCCCCTTTCCTAAGCTTCCATGACACTGGGTTTATTCTTCCATCGTCACATTCATTATACTCTACATCAAACTGCCAGTATTTGGCCATCAAACAGCCACTCCTTCTAGACTGTGCGTTGGATAAGGGCTGAGCCCACATCTTCAGCAGGTATTACTCCTCAAGAATGTCCAGACTAAGTCTTTGGTACGTGAGTGAAGAGTGCTTGCATGACATTAATTGATTATGGAATTCACATTTTGTTGATTGCTTCAAGAACTTTACAGGTTGTACTAATTTTAAGGCAGCAGAAATCACCACCCTTTCCTGTACCCTGAGACACAAATTTCTAGCACCTGAAATGCAGCTCTGCATTGAACAGGGGATGGTGTGTCTGACATGTAATACCAATGGGCCACTGGAGTGTCATTTCACTTGTTGTGTCAGAAAATCAATCAGTGACTTCAGCAAAATCTTGAGACTTTCCCCCGTCTCTAGGGCCACACGGTAAATAATTGATGCCCCTTTCCCCACTCTCTCTACAAAAAAACCTCTTCTGTTCTTAAACCTGAATAACTTTCGGAATATGCATTATTGAATCTGCTTGGATCTCCTATTACCATACTTAAAGAATAAAGAAGACAACTTCCATCCCAAGGTAAAACTTTTCACTTCCCAAGATTAAGAACTTGAAGAGGTTCTTGATATTCAACACTTCGGACCCCTGAGGTTACTTTCTTTCATATATTTATAATGTTATCGCTTATTCTCCGCATCAGCAAAATAACATTGACTTAGAAAAAATGGAATTTACCAAATGTTAAAATTTGAAGAAAATTCTGAAATGAGTCATCTAAACATTCTGGATCCCTTGCCCTTATTTCTCTGGTCTGACAACACCTTGCACTTTGCCAAGAAGCAACAAACATGGTAATAGATGCTATCAAAACAGAGTGACATATGAATATCAATAAGAACATTTTGTATTTGCATATAATTCTTCTTTGCTGATTTTCAAATGCTTTCCTCCTTTGCGGCTCACCACGGCAACCCTTCTATGCAATCAAAACAGGTGCTATGAGCATGAGTCTTTACGCCCACTAAAGACTGTTAATAATTACCAAAGGACTGTTAAGTCTGTTCTCGGCAGGACCAGATCAGCGATGAGCTGGACTTTACCTGTGAAGTGTTTCTTACCCGTCTCCCTCCTCTTGAAAGGTCCACTCCTTCTTTTCCACGTGGCCTCTCATTCTTCCATTAAATTCTCTTCCTCATAAGACTCAGTCAGAACTTAAGATGTTCTCAAATTAGTAAAAAGAAAAATAGCATGATATGGAAATGTTTTAAGGTTTTCAAATACTTTTGTATGTCCCTCTTATGGCATTCTGCAATAGAAAATAGTTCAAGTCCCATTAATGGGCAACAGATAGGATAAGCATAGTCTAAGATTTCTTATAGGATATTTCATCAGATCCTCATAACAGAGTTATAAAGGAAGAATTGCCCCCATTCTGTAATTGAGGAAACAGATACATTAACCAGCCCAAGGGAAGTAACAGAGCCAGGAAGTCAGACTCAGCTCTCTGTATATCAAGTTCAAGTGGGCCTGTTCTCCTATTACCACGTGTCCTGGCTTTGTGCTCAGATGCTCTATGTTCTGTGGATGCTAAAGATTGAAGCATGCCCAATGACAGTCTTCCTGAATTCTGAATCAATTATGAGACAAAAAGGAGTGAGACAGATGTAGGTCCAAAGGCCAGCTGTACTGCCGCTCAAAGCCAGACTGCAGAACGAAGCTTAGCCATGCGGTAACAATGGCCTCCCCAACACTGCACTCAAAATTCAATAGGCTCACTCTCTGTCTCAGGCACCTTGAACCAGTGCTAGGCCTGCTAAACACACCACATGAAGACACAGACCAGAATGTGTGGCTCCTGCAGCTACCAGCCCCGAGGAGAAAGGGAGGGGACCAAGTTCCCAGATCCATCACTTCCTTCTCCCAGACCCACCAACCCAGCAAGTGAGAGGAAGAGAAGCCAGGAGCCATACCTGCCAGGGCGGCCCCCCATATGGCAGCCAGCATCGGAAATACTGGTTCCCTCAAAGTTTACTCTAAGGAGTTTTACATCACGGGCACCATTGGTGTTCAAATATACACAGTGACTTCCTGGCAGGTATAACCCTTTAATAGTCCACTATCCCTACTGCAGAACTTTGTCACACGAATCTTGGCCTACAGAGGCCAAGATGTCAGAAGTCCTTGTTTCCAGGGCTTCACTGACTCACTGTAGGACCCAGGGCAAGCCACTTAATTAGTCAGTGTCTTAATGTCCCCATTAATAAAGTCTGCACTGTGGATGGGAATCCTCTCTATAGAGAATTCCTCCAACACGGGCAGTGGTAAAGGGATCCTGCAAACTCAGCTACAAAAAGAGCCAGCCTGCCGCGAGACAGGTGACCACTCCCAGTACAGGGCTCGTCTGCCTTCTTCCAAGAACCCTGAGCAAACCATGTTTTGATGGCGTTCCTCCTGTCAGACACTGACAGAGAGAGAGAGAATTCCCTCAGCAGAACCCAGGCGAATGTTCATCCAGAGTGTTGACCATATTGAGTAACAGTAGGTTATTTCATGCCTCTTGAATGTTCAATGTCTGAACAGCTACACACACTTGAACCTATATTTTACCGCATTGACAGGCCCGGAAAGGACATATGGTTTAGATTTTTAGACAACACTCCATGTAGAAAAGCCTTTCTTTTTATAGAGGCATATTTTTAGAGTCTCCAAAGCTAAACTCTGAATTTAATCCATGCAGTTCTCTGGCCCAATCTAGAGCCTCAACGCAATTTTGTGTCAGTGGAATACATTGTTAACTGATCTGTCAGAAAATCAATTAATTACTTTTGAGAAGCAGTTGAGAGTATCCCTACAAAGCTGCCATGTGAATTATTAAAGAATATAATGTAACAGTCCCCACCCACCCTCCCTGTGTTCAAAAGATTCCCTGAATCTTAAATGAAAATCATACAAAGCTGAGGGGGCCAAAAAAAAGAAGAGAGAGAGAGAGAGAGAAAAAATGACTAGGCTTAGGAGGTGTGGAGCAGAAATAGGCATTTGCTGATGCTGCTAAAGGCTGCCCCACGATGCTACCCATCTCTGGATTTTCCAGCATGTGCCCCTATGTCTTCAGACAAGGCAGCAGAAAATACACCCCCCTCTGCTCGTCTCCATTCATTGGTAGATGGGCAGCCCTGTGCAGAGCCCTACAGATTTCTTTCTCTCCTGGAGCCCTACTCATCCCAGAGACAAGCTCCTGCAAAGCCCACCACTCCCCCGACTCCTGCAGTTCTAGGCCTGTCTCCAGCCTGGCCTGGGCCAGTAGAGCTCCTTGGGTGGGAGGCCGGAGCTTCTCCTATGCCCCAGTTTGTGTCACCACGGAATGTTTAGCTCAGATCCAATCACACTCATCCGTCCATGTCCTATTTTTCTGGGAACAATGCTAAGACTGACCTGGTGCGTCAGGCACGGATTCCCCAAACGTAGAGAGAATCCCTTCCCACGTCAACTTAGCCTGCGCCCCAAAGACAAGGAAAGCAGGGGAAACAATGGTCTGTAGCTGTAAGATGAGGGCCCAGGCTGGGGCCTAGACAGATGAGTCTCCCTTGCTGTGTTTCTTTGGTTTTGATTTAACCAGAAACGTTTAGCATCGGAGTGAGAAAAACCATACATTTGCATAACCAAAGTGTCCGCAGCTCCCGTTAGGAAGATGCCTCCTCCAACCGCTGGCCAGCTGTGGTTATCACTGTGTCTGAAACTCAGATGCCATCTGAAGTGGTTCTGCAGGGTGTTGACCATGTCAACCTCCAAAACCCTCAAGGCACCAAGGGTCAGAAACAGAGAAATGTTTCCCCGGGCTCCGAGACTGAGACCCAGAGATTAAAAGGGCAAGTCATAAAAGGGGATATTTTTTCACCACTCAACACCTGCAAGCAGTTACCCTCTTGCTCTGAGACTTGGGCTGCCTCAGGGCACGAAAGGCTGGAGAGGAGGTGGCTGCTACAGTTCCTTATCATTCATTCATTCACTCATTTTTTTTTTCTTTTTCCGGTATGCGGGCCTCTCACTGTTGTGGCCTCTCCCGTTGCGGAGCACAGGCTCCGGACCCGCAGGCTCAGCAGCCATGGCTCACGGGCCTAGCCGCTCCACAGCATGTGGGATCTTCCCAGACCAGGGTACAAACCCATGTCCCCTGCATTGGCAGGTGGACTCTCAACCACTGCGCCACCAGGGAAGCCCCATTCACTCATTTATTCATAAAAAGTATTTAATGAGAATCAACTCAGTTCCAAACACTTTTTTTTTTATCCTGGGTGCTCTCCAGCAATGAACAAGATAAAGTCTCTCTCTCATGTCCACTCCACCCATCACTTGGAAGATGGAGGCAGGCAATAAATAAGTGAACACAGAAGTTAAGTAAGACAAATGCAATGTCGAAAATAAATCAGTGTGGTCATGTGATACAAGTGACCATACAGGGGGAGGAAGTGGGGTATCTCTAGCTGTTACTCTAATAGATGACATTTGGGCAGCGTTGGGAAAAACTGGGGGCAAGGCGGGGGGAACAAGTGGACCAGGCACATGAAAAGATCCAGGAAGAGCTTGGTATATTTGAGGAACAGAATGGAGGCTGAGACAGAGGAAGCTGAGGGATACAGGGTCTCTGTGACGTCAGAGAGGTGGCCCAGGACCTGGAATTCTCGGTGCCCTGGAATTCTCTGTACCCTGGAAAGCCCTCACAGAGTCTGGGTAGAGGAGACACAGGATCGGATTGACATCGGTCTCTGGCTGTGAGATTACAACAGGGCTGGCTGGAAGGGCTGCTGTCCCTTTTCCCCACCACAAACTCAGTGCTGAGCAGACCATAGCTCTTCCTCTATGGGAGCTTGGCTTCAAAGGTGACCGCTAGGTACATAACCCTGTCAGATTCCCCCATCTCTCTGTGCCTCAATATCTGTTCAAGAATAAGATCCCCTCCCAGGGCTGCTGTCTGCAAGACGTCTGGTATTCGGCTTCTCATTGCATAGACACTGGTTGCTGCCGTTGTTAATTTCAACTTCATTCCCTACATTATGAGTGCATTTCTGAAGCTGATTTTTACCAACTTTTTTCAGCAAACATTTACGGAGCACCTACTCTTTATCACCTGGGTCCTGTACCACCACAGGAGCAGTGTTATGATCCAGAATCAGGAAGCATCCGTTTCCCCCCAGATCTGATAGCTCCTACTTCCCCCAGGAAACTCCAACAAAGGCTTTCTGGCCCTCCTCACAGGGCTTATATTGAAGTGTTATGCAATATTGAACCGACGTGCAACATGCGAATCAGGAGTCCTGACTGGTGTGTGATTCACACACAAGCCCACCCGTAGTGCCCGGTATTGGCTGGGTGAGGATGGAGCCCATGCAGAGGGCAGCGTCTAGACTCTGTACAGTATGCAGGGAGCTCTATCCGGTGCTGGGTCCCAGTGGGAGAGGGGGAGTTTACTGCCGTGTCGAGGGCTAGCGACGAAGAGGATGATGCGCAAGAGAGACTTCGGTCTCTGCGCGTCACTTTCGTTATGCGGTGCTTGACTTCAGAAAGGCAGTTCATTTGTTCTTAGTTCCCAGAAGCCTAAATGAATTCCCCACCAGAAAAAAAATAAATACGTTGTGAAAATGATCACCATCACTGATGATTCGATCAGGAAATTACAAAAAGGAGAAAACGAGGATCTGGGAGAGCCTCGAGCCTCCAGCTAGCTGGGGAGGTGAGCGTGCAAGAGAAGCAGAGCCCTTTGCTCACTTGCCAGACACTGGGGAGGCACGAGGCATGACTCAGGCACACCCATACGGCAGCTTTGGTTTTCCAAGACGGCAGACCGAGGGGGAGAGAAGTCTGTGAGCCCCTGGGGAAGAGACAGCTAAGCCAGGAATACAACTGGTTGGCGGAAGCTGATTTCAGGGTCAGTTGATGTAAATCTTGATTTGCTTAAAACTGAAATCGCGGACTTCCCTGGCGGTCCAGTGGTTAAGACCTTGCCTTCCAATGCAGGGGTTGCAGGTTCAATCCCTGGCAGGGGAGCTAAGATCCCAGATGCCTCGCAAAAAAACAAAACATAAAACAGAAGCAATATTGAAACAAATTCAATACAGACTTTTAAAAAATTATTTAAAAGAAAAAGAAACTGAATCCGTTGGCTTGTTTCACCGTCCATGCTGGCCTGCGGGTGTCCTTCACACCATAAAACACTGCAGGGTGGCCCAAGCACAACCTGGCAGGGAAGAGTTTCAAAAAGGAGGAGGAAGAAAAAGAGAAAGATGTGATGTGAAGCGAGGAAATTTGGTGAGAGGACCCAGAACCCCAAAGAGTAGGTTTGAATCTTGCAGAGATGTATCTGCTCCTCTGTACTTTCCAACCATGAGAGAAGCTCATCTTTGCTCTAGTGAAGGATGGCCAGGTTGGAGCCAGAAAGCCACAGGGAACCCTCCTGACCCATTTCAGCAGCTCACCACTCTCTGCATGTCCCTCTGGGGATGGGCAGGACATGAGACAGAAGATCATCTATTTTTCTTTTTTTTTTAAGAAGTATAACGTGGTCCCCATAGAGCTCAACATTCTCTGTGTTGGGGGCAGTGCGTGAGCTGAATTAAGAATTTGCCTCTGTGCCCCAGAAGGCAACAGTGCCACCCTCATCTGTCCCCATCTCTCCTTTTCTAGTTGATTTTTCACAAATGCAGCGTTGGGTTTGATGTGAGACCTGCAAAAAATGAGAAGCGAGGGATGAAGTTATAAACCTATCTGATGTGATCCAAATGGATTCCATCTGCTTGCCGAATAAAGGAGCTATAAATAACATAAGCAAGCATCAATTCCTCTTGTGAGGGTGGGCGCTCAGTTCCAGAGAGCGCCCATATCAAATGAGAGGAAAGCAGGAGTCTAATTAAGACCCTGGCTGGCTGACCACAAACTGCACCGAAAAAAGAACACGGAGTTGGCCTGGTGTGCTGTCCACGCAGGGGGTCCTGTGAAAAAGACCCCAAAGTCAGCCCCACCCTCAGTGGCCTTTAGTGCCAGCCAAGAGAGGCTGGCTGTTAGCATTTTTTACACTGCCCCAGGATTCAGGTTTAATTTGTGCAGAAAACAAAAGGCATAAACTATTTGCTTAGAGTAATCAGTTGCATAATATCTTAAAGATAAATAACAAGATTATACCTCCTGTCTCCTCGGCATACTTGCGTACACACACACACACACACACACACACACACACACACACATACACACTGGCCCCCAAAAGATCTATTATTTCAGAAAGATCAATGACTCCTTCCTCTTTCTTTAGAATTATAAGTGTCTTACATATCCTGAATCATTGGTCACATTCAATGTATATGCAAAAGAAGTTCAAAGGCTGACTTTGACAAAGGGCATTTGGAGAGGGGTGATAAAATGTATCTGATAAAACACACACAAAAGACTTTAGCAGCAAAGACTTACAAATTGGGAAAGCAGGACTTGGGCAGCGGGTGTGAAACTGTATTATCTACAGCTTCAGCACTGAAGATAGTAGCCCAGAACAGAAGGCTTTATCTGGCCTCCACAAGAATAGAGATTGCACCGGCCCTGAACTACCCTGTCTGCAAAGCCCAGGAAACACCTTGCAGAGGAGTTGATGCAATATTTGCCATCCTGGCCTTCAGTGACAGTTAGTGTTACAACACAGCATTGAGCAACGACCTTGGTATATCATCCAAGTCTTTGTTTTATAGCACTTTTTCCCCCCGCTGGAGAGACAAACGGGCAATTTTGGCTGACATTTTTTGGTTCATTACTTTCAATTTAAATGATCAAAGAGAGAAAAGAGACATTCTCCCTTCTTCCTTTCCAATACAATTTTAAAAATCCCTTTCCGATTGATATTTCAAATAGGAGATGAGTCATATTCACTCTCTGCAACTTATTGCATTATTTCTCGAGATTTCCAAAGGATTCTTGGTATCTGTTCTTGGAGATTTATTACTCAGTCCCTGCAGTTTCTTCGGGGCTGGAGTTTAATTTATGTGATTGCAATCAGGAAACCACTTTGAAAGGGAAGAAATCAATTTAGTTTTTCGTGAGTTGTAAATTTTCTGTAAAAAAATTTCACAAGACTATCCCTTTCTTAAAAGGAGTCACAACACAGCTGTTGAAAACAGTAGCAGGTTTGGGAACAGGACATTAATTCACGGGTCCAGGAGTCCCAGATCGGCCACTGTTTTGGGACCTGGTAAAAACCACTCATTTTCAGAGCCTCCCTTTCTCTCTATAAGATGAATGGATCGCACAAAGTCTTTGCTTAGGTTTTCTCAGTCTTTGCTCAGGTTCTTTTCATCCCTCAAAATGATCAGATGCCATTCCACAGAAGGGTGGCCTTTGAAACAGTTTCACCCTGATTTGTTTTATAATAATCCTTGAACTTTGATGATTGTGTCTGGCTTTTCCAAGTGCTTCAGCAGTGTTGGTTGAATGTGATCTTCTTGATAAACCTGATGACAGTGGCAGGGGCTCTAGACTTAGCCAGTGAGGAAACGGAGGCACAGCAAGGTTAGGGGACACTCTTCAGAGTGTCACAAAGACTTGCACACAGAGTCCCCTTAATAAAATAAGTACCAAGAAAAAAAAGACATTTTAGCCCAGAGGCTTTCAAACTTTTTTGAATTGCAAGTGACAGTAGGAAGTAAGTTGCATGCATGACTCAGGAGATGGCTCTATCAATCAAAAAAAGGGTTTCAGGAAGCAATACTTGTTCTTACTACATGTGAGGCACTCTGTTTTCCATTTATTTCCTTCTGTTTCTTTTTCTTCCCTTTCTTGTATTTGTATAATAATATAATAATAATAATTATCATTATTGTTTAATTTGAAACCAATGAATGGTCAAAATCTATGATTTTGAAGTCACTGTTCAGAAACTTTTCACATGGCAGTGTCTCGCTGTTTTCTAAATCAGGGACATACATCTGAGTTCCAGAGCCCCCGACGGGTGATACTGAGAGTGGTTCTCCTGTTACGGTTTTCTCTCTCTGTCAAGAGCCCCCAACCCACAAGGCTGTACGCTAGGGAAGCACTGTCCTTAGGGTCAAGCCTTCCACTGTAGGTGGTTCATGACCCTCCTGGCTATGAATACACCATCAACTCCTAATAAATAATGAATACTAACGACAACATTGAGACACCTATTTGCTTTGTACTCCCAATAAAGTCAGAGGGAGAACCAGGGCTGCTCCCTAAAAATGGCACATGGCTCTCTAAATAAAGGGCTTTAATGCATTTTATATTTAAACCATAAGGCCCTGGGCTCAAACCCAAATTGAGATGGGCTCTAATACTTAAGTACAATTCTGGAAAAACCTTTGAAATATTTATCCATCAACCTGGGCTCAGTGCTTCGGAAGCAGCTCACTTCTTTGTGTCACATTCCTAGAGCGGACCTGCTTTACACACCCCCATGAGCTGGGGACGGGCTACCTGTCAGAAGCAAAGGCAGTCCCTTTGGAAAGTCATTGTCTATGAAACTTCTTAAATGAGAAATATGAACGACAACATTGTTATTAAAAATACACACAACTCAAAGATTGATTTCTCAGTGCAGCTGGTCAAGTTCTTGCTATCACTGCTCCATCTCTACATGGCCAAGGGCAAGCTCTTTAACCTCTTTAAACTTAAGGGGATAAGAGTTCCAAAGTTAATAGGATTATAGAGAGGATTAAATGAGATAATGCAGGGACAGCCTTGCCACAATGCCTGGGGCTCAGAGAAGCTCAGCCTCTGAATGAATGTTAGCGATCATTCTTTTTTTTTTTTTTTTTTTTTTTTTTTTGCGGTACCTGGGCTTCTCCCTGCTGTGACCTCTCCTGTTGCGGAGCAACAGGCTCCGGACGCGCAGGCTCAGCGGCCGTGGCTCACGGGCCCAGCCGCTCCGCGGATCTTCCCAGAGCGGGACACGAACCCGTGTCCCCTGCATCGGCAAGCGGACTCTCAACCACTGCGCCACCAGGGAAGCCCTAGTGATCATTCTTATTTGTCCACTAAAATTCTCTCAGTCATCATAACCCTCTTAGCATAAATAAAGCTTTCACCTTTGATAAATCAATTCTACAGCTTTCTCTATTCTCAGAGACAAGGAACACTTGATGGACCCCCAGAGGTCAAGTGACCTAGTCTCCTGTCTTCAGGTAAATGAACCCCCCAAACCTGTTAAAACCTAGCATAGCCAAAATCCAATGCCATCGTGCATCGAGCTGCTGTAATGCTGTCCAGGCTGCTCCTGATATGATCAATTATTTCCTTGACACACTAAGTCAATATAAACAATTATATATTAGCTTTCTTTTAAAAAATAGAAAAAAAATTATATTTACTTTTAAAGATCCAAAAATTTGTCCCAGAGAGGAGTTTTGCTTTTTGGGGGAATGC